>NC_132955.1:6909395-7224947 GCF_034638445.1 Ciconia boyciana
ATGCATCCTTGAACTCCGAGGAGCTTCTGTGGGGGTCTCTGGTGGTCCCTGGTGGTTGTACAGGTGTGTCCTATATGTCTTCCCAACAAAGATGATGGACATTCTGGCATATACAAAAATTGATGAGTTACCATTGCTTTCCCAATTCAAATTTCAAAGGTTGTAAAAAAGGCCAGTTTTCCTGTCACCTCAACAACACTTACAGCTTTGTGACTAAACCCCCCTTTACATATATTTAATACTGAATATGTTGCCCCTGTATCAACTACAAATTCTACTTCATCATTCCCCAGCTTTAAGGTAACCAGGCGTTCAGCTGGGGTTGACTCCCTCCGTCTCCTTCAGTCCTCATCATTCAGAGGCATCAACTTAATTGCCTGTAGCGAAAGATCCAATTCTATCATTTTGGGACATTCCCTTTTCCAATGCCCCCTCTCCTTACAGGCAGCACACTGATCTTCTGCCAAGCAGGGAGGTCTAAATGGAGGTGCTGCTCCTCCTGGTGGTCTTCCTCTTCCCCTTCCCCTACCTATTCCTGCTTTCCCTCCTCCTCCTTTCCACATTTCAAACACATTTTCCCAATGCTACAGGCAGAGCAACATCATCTTAAACTCTTATTCCTTCCTTGTTTTTTTCCAAAGTCAATACCATAGAATCTTGCGGGATAATCCCACACTGTTTTTGCCACTCTGGATGATTTCTCAAAGTGAAAAATAAATACCTCATAAGGTATTTCATCCCATTTACCCTCCTGCCTACAAAACATTAACTGCAAGATGGTATTATACCTCAATGTACTATTCTTTGGCCATTTTTCCCCACTATCCAAAGTATACAGTGGCCATCAATGATTACAATATTCAATCGTTTCCGAGTTAATGGATCTCCTCCTAGATTTTTCCAATGCCTTAATATACAGCCTAGAGGGGATGTTCTCAGGACCCCTCTTTCCAGCGACTGGTGACTTCCCATTATATAATAATACAACAACACAAAAACATAGAGACTATATCTGAACACACAGCAAATCCGTAGTTCCAATATCCAGACCAAAATTCAGAAACCAATATGACAACACAAAACCATAAAAACTATATCCAAACACACAACAAATCCATAGTTCCAATACCCAGACCAAAATTCAGAAACCAATAGCCAGCTGGGGACTCTAACCCCTTTGGGGACTCTAACGCCGACCTTTAGCCAGAGCTCTACAGGCTTTTGCCTAACAGAGATTAGCTACCTTAGGTACCTTTTTTAGTCCAACACTGCATAGCTTTCACTGTGCCTTACAGGCAAGCAACTGGCCCTTGTTACCGGTATACTCAGAAAGAATGCCTTATTACCTTGTTCCAGGAGATCTTGCTCAGAATTCTTTGGTCCAGGGATTCGAGGTTCTCCCCGAGAATCCCTTGGTGCCAGCTGGAGGTCCTGCGACCGCTCAGATCCATTGAAATTCAGAAGCAAGATCCTATCTGGGTTGCCAAAACTGTCACCAAAATCGGGAATCAAACTCCTTAACACCAATGTAGTATTAGGAAGGAGGCATTCTTTATTTTGGTGCCGGATGCACGGGGGATAGTTCCACCTAGCGTGCATACCGCAGGTTGCATCAACCAAAGCTTATGTTGTCCGATTACATACATATGCATCAAATTTCCCAGAATGATCAGACATATTTATTCTGTTTCCCAGAACTAATTATCATATTTGCATGGTCATTAGGCATGCGTCCTTGAACTCCGAGGGGCTTCCGTGGGGGTCTCTGGTGGTCCTTGGTGGTCGTACAGGTGTGTCCTTTAGTTGACCCCTTCTTATGGGCATGCGCAATATCACCTTGCTTATGTAACTTGCTTCCCTTCTTCATGGTGAATAGTCCCTAACAATGATCTGGCACCCTTAACACAAACCAATTATTCTAACTACCCTCAGCTCGTTGTGAAGATGGGCTGGGGCTGTACTGGGAACATAGCAGCATGTCCGTACTACTCCTCGTCCAGTTGTCTTTGGGCACGGCAGCATATCCATAGCCATAGGTGTAAAAACACAATATTAAAGCATTGTCTACCCCACTCCTATCTCTTTGTTGCTTAGTTATAAAAGAACAAACTAATCACTTCGATTACATTTGGTTACAATAGGATCAATTCCTTCCCTTAGGTACCTTTATAGCCCATCCCTGCAGGGCTTTCGCCTTGTCTTATGGGCAGGCAACTGTCACCGAAATTGGGAATAAACCTCTTAACACCAATGTAGCATTAAGAAGCAGGCATTCTCTTTATTGCAGTGCTGGATGCACGGGGGATCCTTCCGCTTAACACGCATACCAGTTTACACAGATCTAGGTTCATTAATACAGTATATCATTCCATATGCATAGGTTTTCACACTACTCGGCAGGACTGTGTTAATTAGTATCTTACATAATGATGAGTTAGCATAACGCATGCTCAGTTTTTCACGTGGGGGTCCTTTGGTGGTCACTGGTGGTTGTAGACCCCAAAATCATGTTTTTCAGGTCATGAATTCAGGGTCATTCTTCCTTTTAAGGCTTAATTTTCTCCATTGCTAAATATCACGTTGGAAGATCTGTTTTCACCAGGATATTCTTGGGGTTATTTTTGTTCCTTCTTGGTTGACCCTTTGAACTTTATTCTTGACATGTTCTTCACTTATTTTCCAACACAAAGGCTAATTCAATCCTTATCAAAGCATTAACGAGCCCCTTCTTTGCATATGTGTATATGCAGATATCTTCCTTTGTTTCTGCAAGTCTGTGCAGTTACGTACACAAGATATACGCCTGGCCCACCCTGTCTACTCCTCAGCTGTGTTGTCTGTTCTCAATCGTCCATCGACCTCCAATTTTCCTCAGTGAAAATATCTTCATTATTTTCTTTCTCTTAGCAGTTAACGAATATGATTTTTTAACTCCCAGTGGAAGCTTTCAACTTTGGTGTCAAACAAATTTCAGAACATTTACAGAGCCCATCACCCATGCCCTCCCATTCAGATCCAGGGGATGTCCTTCCTTGTCAAAGGACTTCCTTTGGGAGAGTGAAGGTGAGAGAGAGAGAGGCACGTGGGACAGAGAGCTTAATTTGTGATAACAACAGCCTGAAGTTTGTTGAATTAATTCAGGAACAAAGCTGCCATTATGGTATGGCAGTATACTTCAGAAAGAGTTCTCAGAGCAACCAGTTTTGGGTATTCTGTTCCCACGTCTTTTGCACTTGCTCTACTATCTTATCAGCAGTTGTTACCAAAGCCATCTTACCCAGAGGAGGCTGTGTAGACTTTCTCACAAATTTGAATCAGCATTACCACCCAAAATGAAAAGAAACACAGGGAAACGAAATATAGTTCCTCATATTAATTGAATCCATAGAACTGACATACTCTGCAACAACTCATTCATCAGGTCTGTCTGAGAATTTGGGGCTCTTCACAAGATTTTAATTTTTGTTATTAGTTAAGATACTCTGGTTTTCCATGCTGATTTGTCAATTAGGCTGCTTTTTAAAGTTCTGCAGACCCTTTATGCCTTTTAAGTGATCCATTTTCCCCCTAAAGATTTCATGTTGGATGAGCTGAGTTAATTGCTCCTTCCCAGCTACTAGTCTTTGCACAGTAATGGGCTTTATTAAATGCCTGTGAATGTGCAGTGAAGCTACCTGAGTATGTTCCCTTAGTCTGGAGCCACTCAGTTTGGTTAACAATAGCACATAGAGAGGTTTAATTGTATGCCAAGTATAGACATTGCTGACAGATATTTATCTCCCTTCCCTCCTCAGAATATATTTGTTATTTGGGATGATGATTTTAACATTGATGGCTTGTTCAAAACTGTGAATATATTCCTTCCATTTTTGTGTTTGCATTATTCAGAGAACCATTGGTAGTTACTGAAGGTAACCCAGGCCCTAAAGAGACTGAGACATGTGACTATTATACTCTTAAGTGTTTTAGGACAAGAAAAATAAAATATTTCAGAAAAATCTGTTGTCCAAGAAATTTAGACTGTTTGTTCGTATGTGTAATTAGATTGCATGATAGAAATAAGAGTGAACAAAGACACAATGTGTTGACAATAATGTATTAGTAAGGTATTCCTATCCTAAAGCAGGGATGTCATCCCAAAAATCAAGGGCAAGTCCTGCCTGACCAACCTAGTGGCTTTCTACAAGCGAGTTACCACATCAGTGGACAAGGGAAAAGCAATGGATGTCATCTATCTGGACTTCTGTAAAGCCTTTGACACAGTCCCCCACATCCTTCTCTCTAAATTGGAGAGATACGGATTTGATGGGTGGACTGTTCAGTGGATAAGGAATTGGTTGGATGGCCACATCCAGAGGGTAGCGGTCAACAGCTCAATCTCCAGATGAAGATCAGTGACAAGTGGTGTCCCTCAGGGGTCCGTACTGGGACCAGTGCTGTTCAATATTTTCATCAATGACATTGACAGCGAGATTGAGTGCACCCTCAGCAAGTCTGCAGATGACACCAAGCTGAGTGGTGCAGTTGACACGCCAGAAGGACGGGATCTCATCCAGAGGGACCTGGACAAGCTGGAGAAGTAGGCCTGTGAGGTTCAACAAGGCCCATGAGGTTCAACAAGGCCAAGTGTAAGGTCCTACACCTGGCTCGGGCAATCCTCGGTTTCAAGTACAGGCTGGGGGATGATGTGGTCAAGAGCAGCCCTGCGGAAAAGGACTCGGGGGTACTGATGAATGAAAAGCTGCACATGAGCCAACAATGTGCGCTCGCAGCCCAGAAGGCCAACCGTATCCTGGGCTGCATCAAAAGAAGCATGGCCAGCAGGTCGAGGGAGGGGATTCTGCCACTCTACTCTGCTCTGGTGAGACCTCAGCTGGAGTACTGCGTCCAGCTCTGGAGTCCTCAGCACAAGAAGGACATGGAGCTGTTGGAGTGGGTCCAGGGGAGGGCCACAAAAATGATCCGAGAGCTGGAGCACCTCTCCTACGAGGACAGGCCAAGAGAGTTGGGGTTGTTCAGCCTGGAGAAGAGAAGGCTGTGGGGAGATCTTATAGCAGCCTTCCAGTACTTAAAGGGGGCCTATAGGAATGACAGGGACAGACTTTTTAGCAAGGCCTGTTGTGACAGGACAAGGAGCAATGGTTTTAAACTAAGGGAGGGCAGATTTAGACTGGATTTAAGAAAGAAATTTTTTACAATGAGGGTGGTGAAGCACTGGAACAGGTTGCTCAGAGAGGTAGTGGAGGCCCCATCCCTGGAAACATTCAAGGTCAGGTTGGATGGGGCTTTTAGCAACCTGATCTAGTTAAAGATGTCACTGCTCTTGCAGGGGGGGTTGGACTAGATGACCTGTAAATGTCCCTTCCAACGTTAATGCTTTGTGTATAAATAACTGTTACTTTGAAAGCTGTGTGTGCTGTCTTGGGACAGGCACCCATATCTGTGCAAATATGCAATAAAATACCTCTGCTCTGTGTGTGTATTGGCATTTTGCACACTGGATAAATGAACCCCGATTTTTGGGACAACAATGTGGGGTCCCAGGATACCCTCTCTTTTCCAAAAGTCTGGAATTCAGGGAAGTGCTTAAATCATTGATCTCTGAGAGGGTCTTGCCTCTGGGACATCTTTAATGGTTGTTCAGAGGTCTACAGGTGGTAGTCAGAAGTACACAGGTGTCTCTGCTGCCCTGACCCAGTGGCCAGAATGAAGCTGGGAATTGTTACAGTCTATTTATTAGCAGAGTTTCTCAAACCATGGCCACAACCCCAGAGAATGAACAACATGACCAGGATAACAAAATATGACAGAAACCAGCCTGAAGCCAGCAGTGGTCAACATGCTGAGGGATGAAAAGGGAAAGAGGCTGGTACACACTTCCCTTCAGAGATGAAGGGTCATAGGACCCATGGTCCTGCTCCAGCCACCAGCACTGAGCTCCTCACTCACCTCACTCATGCTGGTCCTTCCTGTAAGGGTATGAGGAAGGACAATGTCTTCTCCTTTAAAGATGTCTGGCCAAGGACCTTTTCAATGCAAAAAAAAGGATAATAATAATAATAATAATCATCATCATCATCATCATAGGAAGAAGTCATAAACAAGAACATGCAGGGACACAAACCTGACCAACAAATGATAAGGGAGACAGTGATTCAAACCAAACCTGGTTGTCACACTAATTGATGACGGCATGTGTTATTCAAGTCCTGTGTGTAGGTGCCATAAATGGCAGCACCTTGTCTGCCAATGTCCTTTTATATATGTAAATGTGTGTGCTTAGCTGCACTGCCAGTTGAACCTGCAGGTGAAAAGTGGCAGCTGCATCCCTTGTCCTGGGCAGAGACCCCTGGCATGAGGGCACTGGGCTCCAACAGCCAGGCAGGAGGCTTTTGGGACGAGGATGCTCGAGATGGCAGCCACTCCTGACACACTTTAACAGTCTCGTAATTGGCAGGATCTAGTTGAGCTGTCAGTATTCCTGAGAGTACGCATATATAATCCTTATGCAAGGGGGGACTGATCCTTTGTTAATATGCACACAGTGGTAAAGTTGTAACCAGACTTCTAGAGCATTAGTATGTGGGCATCCAAACAGGACCTGTGCTAGTAAATCCTTGGCTAAATTGGATGAATTAGGCTACAAAGATCTTAATAGAACATTAGAAGGATAATAAGAGGTGTAAACGGCTCCAACAGCAGGCCTAGTGACTGGGCTTTGTAGTTTGGAGGATGAAAAGAGATGCTTATTAAAGTATGCACAAGACCTCCAGTAAGTAACAGATCAATCCCTGCTATCAAATCAATGATATTGGCTGTAAAGCAATGGTTCACTGGAAATAAGGGGTATGGGAAGGGAAATGCTGACCCTAATTAGGAAAAGAGCAATGTCTTAAAATTCGTGAAAGAATGTGTAATGTGGACTAATGTAACTGTAGTGAGAGACTAATTTGTGCCACAGCTTAGTACTAGTGAATAAAGTAAATATTCCTTACAGCCTTAGGCCATATGAATTGTACTTTAACTTTAGTTTTTATCTATGGAAATGCAACCGTTAGGTAAGGAATTGTAAATAAAAATTTAAGGACAGGATATTCTGTAACAAAAGATGAAGAAATGTCTCAAGACGCAGACAAAAAGGGTGCCTGGAGGCTGTGAGAGCAAATCGGAAGACCCCTGACTCCATGAACAGGATTGGATGAGCAGAGGTGCCATCAGGAAATCAAGCGACCTATAGAGACTGTAAAATCCAGTAACAGTCAACAGACAAGGTCCCTCTTTGGAGGCACCCAGCTCCAGCTGTAACTACTATTGGATATTAAACATATCAGAAGAAGGAACTCTGATTCTTTTATTAAAGCAGAACCTAGGGATCAGCCCTGTTGAGGTGGTGTCCATTTAATTCCTACCATGGTCTAGGTGGTGTCTGTATAATTCCTACAACAGTTACAAATGGTGCAGAACTACCACTGGTTCAAAAAACCAAGAATTAAGCCTAGCTGTCTTGGATACTGCAATGCAACTCAGTAGTCAGCACAGAGCTAACCCCGAAGCAGGTCACCAGGGCAGATCACTCAGCTCTGCCGGAATGAGACCAAAACTGCAGGATCCACCTGGACACAGAGATCCCATTTTTGTCCCCAAAATTGGGGTTTGTTCACTCAGTGAGTAAAATGCCAATATACACACAGAGCAGATATTTTATTGCATATTTGCACAGATATGGGTGCCTGTCCCAAGACAGCACACACAGCTTTCAAATTAACAGTTATTTATACACAAAGTATTAACATATTCAACTTCCTAATACATATGCAATATTCTTCCATTAAACGTTCGGTTAAAATCTCTTTGCCAGCATGTAAATTACTACGCATGCTTAGTTGCTGTTCTTCAACTTCATCATTTGAGTTGGTGATATAATTGGGGTAGGTAGTCCGTGAGTCGGTGATTGCGATCTCCCCCTGTCACAATTACCTTTCCCCTAGTTTCCTACCTTTTTGGCAGATCTAAGCAGTTCTTCATGGTTTACTAACTAGACTAGTAATACATCAGTTAAACTTCTGCTTTTCGACAGCCACATCCTGCTTATTAGCCAAAGGTACATTGTCTAAGTTCCTATGGAGATAGTGTAGGGCTCTACACTGGATTTCTATAGCAGCATCAATCTTTATGTGAA
Source organism: Ciconia boyciana (assembly GCF_034638445.1). Taxonomy (NCBI): domain Eukaryota; kingdom Metazoa; phylum Chordata; class Aves; order Ciconiiformes; family Ciconiidae; genus Ciconia; species Ciconia boyciana. Next base: position 6,917,575 of record NC_132955.1, read on the forward strand.
TTGTATACTTACATTTGATTATTACAACAACATCATGGACCCTTAAATGAATGGGGAGCACCTGTGCAAGTAATTTTTTTTAAAGGAACACATTCCTCCTCCAAACACACCAGGTCAGCTGTGGCCCTTGCACCTAGACCTGGAAGAACTTTGCTGGTTCTGAACACCAGCACTGAATTTCACTCACTTATCTGCAGGAACATGTTTAGCCTAAGCCAGTCACCTGGGAGGAAGTCCTCTCCTATGTTTTCACATATCTACAGAATGTTTGTCTACATCTGAGCTTGTCAGCATAATGCCTTTAAATCAGCCTGGAGAAATAAGGCCTTTGGGGATCTTCCACTTCTGACCCTCCCTTAGACCATTGCTTCAGGAAGAGAGGACTCCTGCCTGCTACTCCCTTGATGACATCTCTTCTGGCTGTAGTGCAGTACCAAGGGAAGAGCTTGAAAATACAATTTAGTATCCTCAGCCTAGGCAGATACTGCCTTATTTGTGTTGTGGGACACAGACTTGGCCACCCAACTGTGGCCCCAGCTGATTGTGTGTCTCTGGATGGCCCTATGCCACATCTGCCAGCCTGGTGCAGTTATCTGGGATACCCAAGAGAGCAGCATCCCTTGAGGCACTCCTGAAGTGGGACAGGCACCTCACAAAGGTAGGTTCATCTCAGGTGAACTGCCTACCAGCATTGTCTGCTTCTCTCCATTGACTACAGAGTCAGCTGAGATAACTAGTTAAGACTTGACTAAATATTACCTACCTCAAGTCATGGGGCTGTGCTCCGCTTACAATATAAGCAGTCTCAACTACTTCTTTTTCCTACACAGAAAATCCCCATCTTAGCTCTGCTCCAGTTATCACGAGGTTCCTGCATCTGCACTTAGTCCTGGTCCACGCAAACAAAGTGAAGCACTTCAAGAACTCCAAGAACTTTTTAATTAGCCCCATGGTGAGAGAATCTCAAATCTGCTAATTATTGTTATTCTTTTTTGAATGGCCAGAAGTTCAAGGTGATTTGTTTTCTTCTTGAATCCCAGCACTTGCCTTAACACAGGCATCAGGAATCCTATAAGGGAAGGTTGCTGGAGTCTTCTGTTGGAGGTAGTTTTGCATCCCCTGCTCCTCTGAGTACAGCTACGCTGTATTATCTTGTAACTTAACAATGACATCTAGGAGCTTTTGTGAAGTTGGATCACAGAAACAGCAGATTGTTGGAGGTATTTACGCTTTCTGACCAAAATACGGAAAAGAAGACTAATTTCACGCACTGCCAATGATGGTACATATACAGAGGAAAGAGACTATCACCAGAAAACAGAATATGACCTGAAAATGTTTGCTTACACTTGTAATAGATCTTATTTCATGGAGATAGCTTCAGAGACACTACCCACATTCGGACAGGTCTGAAGGAAGACAGTCTATGCTGCACTGTTGATAGCTGTTTCACAGCATTTCTGCCTTCAGATTTTTACCAGTGCTCTATCTTAGTCTTATGCTAGGGAGATTACTGAGGCAAAAGAGAAAGGTTGGGTTTGAATTGAAAGCAGATTGCCTTCTCTTCTCTCCCCACATACTTTCGCAAAAATATTCTGGTTTTACGGAACACGAAAACGAAGAAGTGTCCATACAGTGAAGTGTCCATACATATTAACAAACGAAGAAGTGTCCATACATATTAGCTGTGTATCGTTACAAAACAGGATTTCATACCACAAGTGGCTTTCCTTTTCGGTCCTGTGGAAAAAACAGCAATTTGCAAGCAGAAAATAGGAATATGTTTATAAGGATTTAGAAGGCAATTCTTCACTGACACCAAGGAACTAACTGTGATGGGAAAAAAATTACAGAATCCCTGCAGAATATTCATCAAAGGCAATGGAAAAGTGCAGAAAGTTCTGGTCTCTACAGTTCTCTGAAATTCCATTTGGGGAATTAATTACCAGTTTGTCGGGGAAAAGAAAAAAGTCCTGGTTTATTCTGCATATGACTTGTCCTTGTAAGAAATTAGACTTTTTTTCAACTGAATCAAATAAAGGCATTAACTGTCCATCAAGGAAATATTGGAGATAGGACTGCATGCTCTGCTGCTCGGAGTAGAGCTCCTCTGTATTATCATGACATCTAGGCTCAGGGGCGATCTCATCAATGTATACCTGAAGGGAGGGTGCAAAAGGGACAGAGCCAGGCTCTTCTCAGTGGTGCCTAGTGACAGGACCAGAGGCAATTGTCACAAACAGAAACACAAGAGATTCTGTCTGAACGTAAGAACCGTTTTTCTTCCGAAGGTGACTTGAGCACTGGAACAGGTTTCCAAGGGGGGTTGTAGAGTCTCTCTCCTTGGAGATTTTCAAAACCCAACTGGAAATGTTTCTGGGCAACATGTTCTAGGTGACTGGCTTGATCAGGGCAGTTGGACCAGATACCTCCAGAGGTCCCTTCCAACCTCAAGTGTTCTGTTACTCTGATTCCATGATTCTACAAACCAGCTCTCCCCAAAACCTGCCCATGAAAGTGATGTGTCTCACCAGTGTCATCAGCAAAGTTCAGTGCCTAATTACTCCCTAAGCTGCAAGACAGACATGAAATGTAGGACTAACTGGAAGTATAAAATGTGGAGCTGGAGAAAAAAGGCTCAACTGATATATTCCATGCCAGAAACAGGTAACGTGGGACACAAAATGATTTGCAGGATAGATGGCTGTTCTTCAGATATTGGTGTACCTCTGTTTGGGATGACTGAAGACAAGAGAGATATCATCAATGTGTAGGTGACCTTTCCAGTTAATGGAGTGAACTTCCAGTACAGGGTTCATCTCATGCTAAAATAAAGTCCTAAAAAGGTTCAGAAGGCACGCATAGTGATTGGGAATTAGTGGCTATGAGCACACTAATGGGAGTTTGAAGGCTTGAGAAAATATTGAACTGGAATAATTTGCAGACTGCTTATGAAATCCTTGCTATTTCCTCAACAGACCACTGTCATTCCAACCCCTCCCCCCACCCCAGAATATTTATTAAGGGGAATTAATAAACAAAAAAATTAAATAAAGTAGTTTATTAATATTTTCTCAGGGAATACTAACATTTGCTTTGTTTATGGACAAGAGTTATTCTCCTGGTTTTTGTTGTGTTTCTAAAATGTGATGAAGAGACCTTGTACATCTCACTGCCACCTGAAAACTGATGCAGACTGGTAACCTACAGGAATTTGGGAAGTTATTGTTGTTATGTTACCATAAATATAGGAAAATGTGATTAAAAAGTAGAGCACTTGTTGTGGTTTAACCCCAGCCAGCAACTGAGCACCACACAGCTGCTCACTCACTCCCCCCGGTGGGATGGGGGAGAGAATCAGAAGAGTAAAGTGAGAAAACTCGTGGGTTGAGATAAAGACAGTTTAATAGGGAAAGCAAAAGCTGCGCACGCAAGCAAAGCAAAACAAGGAATTCATTCACTACTTCCCATGGTCAGGCAGGTGTTCAGCCGTCTCCAGGAAAGCAGGGCTCCATCACGCGTAATGGTTACTTGGGAAGACAAATGCCATCACTCCGAACGTCCCCCCCTTCCTTCTTCTTCCCCAGCTTTATATACTGAGCATGACATCATATGGTATGGAATAGCCCTTTGGTCAGTTTGGATCAACTCTCCTGGCTGTGTCCCCTCCCAGCTTCTTCTGCACCTGGAGGAGCATGGGAAGCTGAAAAGTCTTTGACCAGTGCAGCAACAACTAAAACACCTCTGTATTATCAACACTGTATTCAGCACAAATCCAAAACATAGCCCCATACCAGCCACTATAAAGAAAATTAACACTATATATCAACTGAAACCAGGACAGCACTAAAACTTGTATTTGTCTGCTAAGTCAGGAAGCCAGCCTGGAAAACAGAAATTAGTCAGAAATGTTAAGGTACACTTGCAGATCCTGACCTGTGGTACCACAAATAAGACAGGGGAGGATCTAAATCTCATCTCATCATCTAGGGTCAGTATCTCAAGAGTGAACACATACTGGTACTTTCAACACTCAGCTTAAGGTCAGCAGAAAGTCTCTCTGGAGTTATTGAATCTTTGCTTTTGACAATGCAGGGAGTACTGAGGAATACACTGGTACTTAGACAAGTAGCCGTCTGCTGTCAGGTGAGATGAATCACATTCAAGATTTCTATGGAAAAGGGTATGCTGTCTCATTTGGAATCTGCCCTCAAAGGTACTATAATGCATGGGCTCTGGGCTTTGTAATGGATACTGGTAGGAAAGGTACTCAGATTCTGTAAGGTATTAAAATAGAAATTTTTTTAGCAAATATAAAAAGGGAAAGGGAATAGTATAGGTAATCTTATGTCCCTTCAGATGCTGGGAACCTGCAGTGAAACTTTGGATGGACTTCTAGCCAAGGCACAGCCTGTTGCACAGATCCTGTCTGTGGAGTAATTACCCCACATTATGGTATTTAGGGCTCTTACCAGATTTTCTTAAGAAGTAAAAAATGCTATTCATGATTTCTTCTGTCCGCAAAGGACGTCCACATGAGAACATGCTGCTTCACTTTAAGATGAGGACAAGAACATGCATCATCACTGGTGCCAAGTGGGAGCTGCCTAAAGGCTGCTTCATTATGATTTGCCAGCTGTTTGTCCTCTGGCCAAGTGATATGTGCAGCACAGGCAGGTGCCTGCTCAGGTCAGCTGTTATGTAGTTCACTCACTCTTTGGCTTACAATAGTCTTCCAGTTAGGACCACCACATGTACCACCTGATTAGGCTTTCATTTCTGCTTCTTGGAACATCTTTAACATCTTCTTTTTAACTATCTTTCAGCTTTCAGAGACGAATCAGACAACAGTGGTGGAGTTCATTCGCTTGGGACTCACTAGCAATCACTTTTTGGAGATCATCCTATTTGCCATTCTCTTTGTTGCCTTCCTCCTGATCCTCCTTGGAAACATTGCTGTCATCACTTTCACACTGGTGGACCAACACCTTTATATTCCCATGTATTTCTTTCTCAGGAATTTCTCCCTTGTGGAAATCTGCTTCACATCTACCTTCGTACTGAGGACACTCTACAGCCTCCTCACAGGAGCAAAACCAATTTCCCTCTCTGGATGTTTCCTTCAGTTATCCCTCTTCTTCATCCTGGGTATCTGCACTTTCTTCCACATAGCTCTCATGTCCTTTGACTGCTACGTGGCCATCCACCACCCTTTGCATTATGCCACCTTCATGAGCAATAGGTTTTGTCTCCACCTGGTGCTGGGCTGCTGGGTGGTGAGTTTCTTCTTGGCGTTCTCCCCACTGACAATTATACTCTGTTTGCCATTCTGCAGGCCCAACATAATTAACCACTTCTACTGTGACACAGCACCACTGCTCCAGCTGTCCTGCACAGACACAGGCCTCATTGAGAAAGTAATGCTAGTGACAAGCGTTCTAATATTACCTGGCACCTTATCAGTAACTGCCTTTTCCTACGCCTACATTGTCTACATTGTCACACATATCCAGTCTTCAGCAAGCAGGAAAAAAGCCTTTTCCACGTGCTCTGCTCATCTCATTGTGGTCGCTATTCTGTACAGCAGCTCCATCTTCAGGTACATCGGACTAAGCCAGCAGGGTAGGAGGGATTTTGACAAAGTTGTTTCTTTCCTCTACTGTGTGATTACCCAGCTGTGTAGCCCTTACATCTACACCCTTCAAAATGAAAAAGTTAAACAGGCCTTGAAAGATCTGGTGGCAAGGTGTTTTGTAGGCTCTGATGGTATTTTGAAATCCGGAGCCACAAAGCAGTGAACATATGCAAATGACTGTCTAGCAGAGTTCCCAGTACCCTGGGGCCTGGGAGGGTGGGGGATAAAGATGATGCATGAGGATGGATTAGGTGGAATTCACCTCCCCTAAGTGTATAAAGACTCTGTGACGATGCCTGTTTCTCTGCCCTGACTACATACAACATCTCTTTGATACTTAATCAGTTGGAAGTAGCTGCATTTGATCCATTTGAAATGAGGTATGGTGAAATCCAAGCCAGACAACACAGACATGTTAATCAACTCTTTAGATTTCTATAGGAAATTAAAGTCAATACTCTATATACCTCAGACAGAGATGCCTAACTTTCAGAGCAGACAACACATCACCACACAGAAAGTTCCTGTCATAGTGCCTACCATTTAATTTACAGGAAGGTACATGGAGGTGAGTGATGGATTCCTCCCTGATTTCTGCAAGCAAATGTTTTGAATGGTGCAAGCTGGAAGTTCATGGCCAACTAAACTGTTTTCCAATGCAAAGATCATTTTCATGTGTATGTTAACAAACTGCCAGGACCCTGAGTGCACTAATAGGCCCTTATGTCCCTGACCAGCCTCACCTGAGGCCTCCACCCACACCCTTTGAAGACGGATGCAGAAGCCTCTTTTAAGCACAGGCCTGGGCATTCAGTCCCTCCCTGACCTACATTGTAGCAGTGCTAGTCTCCATTTCAATCACAGTCATGCCCATGTCCTAAAGTCCACAAAAGAGAGCCCTTCATTATTATCATGTTCTTCCAAGAAATTGCTTCTGACTCTATGTCTGCTTCAGTAGAATGGAGCTCAAGGATTCTCAAGATGGCGTGGGTGCAGTTTTGATCTCCTTGTGTTGTTCCATACATCATCATCCCCTGCCTTTGATTTTCTACTCAGCTGCTTGGGAAATAAACTTTATTTCTCTTTTCTTCTTGCAGGGGGCTGATCAGAGGGAAAGGCTTATCAAAGGGGAGTACTTGGATCTTTAGGCATTTCCACAACATAAAATTTTATTACCGTACAGGAAAAAAAGTAAGCAAGAACTTTGGCACTGACAGCAGCATTTTATATTTTCATGCTAATATTTGAGCTCCTACTCTTTTTCAGAATTGGATACAACCTTGGGAAACAACTCTTTAGGTCTGACCACTCCTTCCGTGGATGTGCTATGTGGACCATCCCCTGAGATCCATTCAGAGTTCAGTGTATGGGTACAGGAATAATGTCACCTAGGTCAGCCATATAAAATTAAGGAAACAAAGTCTCAGCTGGCTGTCCAGGGTCCTTCCAAAGTCAAGATAAGACCACAGGTGATTTATTCCATCTTTAGGCAGATGGAGATTTCTTAGTCCTCTGACTTCTTTGTCTATAAGATCCACCTTCAATGTTTAAAATGTGATGGTGGGGGTCCCATCTGGTACTCAGAAATCTTAACTGTCTCACTCAGGAGTGTTATTCATTATATATGTATAAGTATATATGTATGTATATGCATGTAGTTATATATCCTAACTCTGCAGGCCATGGTGATTCCAGGAGTGGTGCCCGAACTCAGGATGGAGTTCACAGAGCCTGCTACTTAGGCCATTTGCACCTGAAGGCCTACAGCTCCCATATGAGGCAGGCCTTCAGGCTCTATTTCCTTTCCTGGAGGGCAGGTGACTCAGCCCAGAAACCAGTGGGAGGACTAGCATGAGGGCACTGTGGATGGTCAGGAAGTGAAGGGAAGGACAAGGTCCAAACTAGCAGTGGAGAGCAGGCACCCCTTGCTCTGCCTGACTGTGCAGCTTGTCCATGTTGGTCAAGAATGGATTTTAACCTTGCAGAGAAGTGTGAGCTGCAAGCAACTATGGCATGGCAGGTGCATCATGAGTCATTAGGGTTGCCTTTACACATCCTGTGTGCACCTTCTGCCTGTAGGTCTGAGTCTCTTCTGCAGGCATCTGGAAACTATGGAGGGACTTCAGCACGCTTACTGGTACAGGTTGCCATCTATGGTCTTTCTAGAGACAGCACAAATGAACAGGCTCCTCCAGAGGAATGGTCAGTCAAATAAGAGAATACTCTGACATGGGGACAAAAAAATGCCCTCTCAAAAGACCATATCCCTGCACACCCCTCTCCGTCCTGCCCCTCATTGACTGTAAAAGGGACTCACCACATCATGTTTGGATGCCTACACTGCAGGTGCCTAAGAACACGGGATGGGTGAGCTTCACGCACGCAGCTGTAAGTGCCATGGAAATTCATCTGGTCTGTGATTTATTTGTTTGCAGTGGATTTTATCTAATCCTAATGGATTTTATTTAATCCTAATAAACAGAGTGGACTTTTTGAACAGCTGCAGTGATATTCCTCTCACTGCCAGTATTTGATTCGGTATGTGGTCATTCCATAGCCCAAGATTTCCCTAACTGGACTTGTTGGGACAATCACAATCTAGCCCAATGGAAAGCTTAGGAACAACAATCAATGCTGTGGAAATATCCAGGAGGAAGGACAGGACCTTCCTAATAACAGGACCTGGAGGAAGAAGTACATGGGCATGCGGAGGGTGGGGTGCACTGTAACCATGAAGATGAGAAGGTTCCCAGTGATGGTGATGGTGTAAATTAAGTAGAATGTGAAGAACAGCAAGTGCTGCTGTTGTGGGTATTGGACAATCCAGAGAGGACCATTTCAGTCAGCAGTCTGGTTTCCTGGTTCTGGTCCTCCTGCTGGCTTCATCTGGGAGGAATCAAATGGACAGACTGTCAGATGGGTAGTCACTGCACCAAGTCACTGTGCTTCAGCCAGTTACTCAAGTGAGGAGTCTCTTGGGAATCCCTGGAGAGCCACTGGATCAGAAGGTGCAACTCTAGAGCTGGCTTAGCTGAACAAAGTAAGAAGGCAATGGCTGTGCATGCTGAAAGTGCATGATATTAGTGCTCCCTGAGTTTCATAGTTTGGGATACTGACCAAGCACACAACCATGAGGACTTGGTACTAAAGGGTTAGCTCCATTATGGGTGTAGGGCTGAGAACATGTGCTGCCCCCAAATGTCAGGTCTGTGGTCCTAGCTGGTTCCCTAGGCACTTTCTGCACTGAAGGGAATGCCCACCTGACAACCAAAACACCCACAGTCCAAAGAAAGCAAAAACAGAACAAAACAAAGCAAAATCAAATACCCTTTGTCTATAGACAGGCAAAGAAAGAAGGAATGAGGAAAAGATACTCATAGAGAACACTAATAAATGTAGAGGGTGAAGTTCAGTACTATATCTGCTTCATTAGCCACATTGCCTCATTGCCCTGATCAGTGTTGCTGTATATGTGATGAAGACGTGATATTCACACAGAGCTGTGCCAGCCGTGGCAGCTTTGTGTTTTCTTACTGCCCAGAATGGGAAACTGATGCACAGAAAGAGAGAGGAAATCAGCCCGCCACAGAGGAGAAAGTGGTCATTCATTCTCTGTTCTTCAGACTCCTCATCTCTTACCAAAGGGGCAACCAACCACAGGACTACACTAGTAAATCTCAAGGCACAGAGTGCATTTTGGCAGCAGAAATGTATCCATATATGGTGATGGAGGGGGGAAGCTCCCTTTTCACTGTATACACATGGACCTGGTCAACAGACCACACCACACAGAGAAGGACACATCAGCAAAGGAAGAACAGCACATACAGCCCTGTTGTGAGACATCCATTTGTTCTACTGACTTAATCCTATGGGGCTATGTCACAAAAAAAGTGGTTAATAATGTTAGGGCCACAGAAAGACAATGTGCTAATCATATATGTAGGTATGGCTATGGACAAGAAACCACAAAACCATGATCCAAAGACAAGTTGAGTTAAAAGGCTGCAATTCATGATGGAGTTATAATGTAAGGGGAAACAGATTGCCAAACAATGGTCGTATGCCATGGCAGCCAGGAGAAAATACTCTGTGCAGCCCAAAGAGAAAACAAAGTACATCTGTAGAAGGCAATTGTCAGAATAAATGGTTGGGTCTCCACCCAAGAGGACTGCTAGAGCTCTGGGGACACAAGCTGTGCTGTACCAGATCTCCAGGAAGGACAGGTTGCAGAGGAAAAAGTACATGGGGGTATGAAGTCGTGGATGGCTTCTGACTACGATCATGATGGATAAGTTTCCAAAGAGTGCCAAGATGTACATGGTGAAAAAAAGCATGAACAAAGACATTTTCAGATACTGATGGCCAGGAAAACTCAGGAGGATGAAAACATGGGTGCCACTATGGTTTCCTCTTTGAACATCAGATGAAAGACTCTTCTAAGTAACAAAAGACAATTAAAAAAAAGAGCTTTGTTCACTGCATTGCTACATTGCTATTTTCTGCCTTACATATTAGAATTCATAACCCAGATTGCCCAAAAATATACTGAAAAAAAATTTCCTTGAAATGTTCAAGGAAAGTCAAGCTTTTTTCTTTTTCCCTTTTATTGTTTTGTTTTTTTCTTTTTTGTTTTGTTCTTTTCTCTTTTTTATGTTTTCTTTTTTTCTTTTTTTTTTCTTTTTAAAGCATTCCAAGGAAAAATAGTGTTTTCCTCTCATAAATAGACTGCTGTGACCATGGCCACCAATACTTACAGTACTAAAATGGAAGAGAAGTCCAAAGAAATGAAGGGTCCATCCTGCCACTTCATTCTTTGGGGCAATCAACTTGATACATATTTACAAAAGGCTGATTTTTTTAAAATGTTCAATATTTTAACTGGGAATCATCTACATCCACTTTAGACTTCTGAAAATAAGGCATCCGATGTTTTATTCAGTTGTCTATAAGTAAATAACTTTTTTCCCCCCTGACATCATTTTAAGGCTGGCATATTTCAATATGACACAGAAAACAAGCAAGATCTGTATGTTTCTGACAGATGGAGGCCAGGTTGGACAGATGAATCCCACCATGTCCTTGGACAGGCAAGGCAAGGAATAATGGCAGAAAGATTGACATATAGAAATTGAGTCAATCAACTGAGTGGAGAATCATATGAACTATATACAGAAGAGGGAAGAAGAAAGAGAGGTGCTGCAGGATATACAGGAATAGATGGATAGTTATATAGACAGAATAAGCTCAGAAATAAATGCAGCATAGATAGCAAAGAATAAAGATGGATGTAATGCACACACACACAGAAAAACTCCTTGCATCAATATGGAGGAATAGATAGAAAGGTAAAGAGGTAGTATATACACATAGAATCAGAATAATTCAGATTTGGAGAGATCTTAGGAGGACTTCCTGCTTGAAGAAGGTAAGCCACAATTTCTGGGCTTTACACGCAGAGGGATGGATAAAGGAAGAGAAAAATGAATGTATATACAGTCACAGAGAGACAAAACAGAGGCAAACAGAGAGCATTTAGCTTTCACTTTCATAGTATTAAAAAGTTCTACATCATGATGAGAGACAACAATAAGTGCAAAACCACTATTTTTCTTCTGAAATCACAAATATCTCCGTGAAAAAGCAGAGCATTTCTGAAGCCCACTTTTCTGCCACTTACCTTGGGGGAAAAAGCATGACTCTAGCATAGCTCCAAGATACAAGTATTTTCTGGACTGGCTCCTCCCTAAGGAATTAAAGTCCCCAGGGTTTTCACAGTCAGTCTCTGGAAACATGCAATTACCCCTCAATTAAGAAAGGAACTATATCCACTCTACTTTGAATAATGAAAGTAAATTTGATTTTGCACATTTTTTTGCTCATTTCCCATAATCAGAGAGCTGTTGACTATCCAGATGAACCTTTCACCAAATTTTATGAGGAACTAAAATATCATGTTAGGATATTTTCAATAAAAAATCAAAATATATTTTTGGTACAGAGGAAAAAAAAGAATGATAAAATAATCTCTAGTATTGTACATAAGTAGAACATATATTCAAAAATAATGCTGACCAAATTAAATTTAATGCATCTTTTCAAGGTTTAACATTATTTCTACTCTAAGTCCTGATTTGCAGCAAACATGACTAAAGAAATAATCAGTATGGGATCTGTTATAAATGTATACGGTTGAACTGGATTCAGGAGGGTTACATCCCTAAATGTGATGGTTTAAATTATTCTCACCTGGTTTTAGCTGTCTAAAACTTGCTTGCCTATATCCAGTACAATTGATCCAGTACACTGATTAAAAGTGGAGCCAATACCTATCATGATATATCTGACTTCTAGATAGCAAAAATTAAATGGGATGAATCCCAGCTCTGGTTTAAATTTTGAATGCTTATTGAAGAAAATTGATGTAAATACATTTCAGCCTGACTGAAAATACTGTAATGTACCTAGCTGGTATTTTCTATAGCTTAAAGGAGTTTGGTGCCTCTTTATCTTTTGAATATCATAACCTCCTCTGAAGACTTCTGTTGAACCAACGCAAAACACTTCTTAAGAAGAAATGTGATCTATCTTATTGTTAAAATGTTGATATCTTCAGTCCCATAAGCCCACAGTTTTTAGCTGAAAGTTGCAAGTTTATTGAGCAATAAGACTCTGAGAGTAAAACATGAGCCTGTCTGAGACTGAATCAAAGCTGTGTGAAATGGTCAGGCCATCTAACCCTTGTCCTTGTGCAACTTAGTAAGGACAACATTCTGTGAAATGAATGACCATCTAGATTGTAGTGGATCTGAATGTTTCAGAGGTTTTGTAGCTAGCTCCTTTCCTTCCATTGCTTTGACTTCATTTCAGCATCTCAAGTTGGACTGTCATTTCCCTTATTCTCTTGCCTGGCTGTACTTTCTAGCATGTTCATTTTGGTTCCATTCGTAATAACTTTTTTTTAATATATTTTATGTACTGCTTAATATGTATTGCTTAATACTGAGCAGGCAACTACTAATTATTCAAACAGATGTTTCAGTCTTTTTTTGTCCACTTTGCAATGCACAAGTCATAGTATCATATCATCAAGAAAAGCGTCCTGCCATAAAAACATCATGGCAGACTGAGATACAGCAATCTTTTCATGCAGTTTGAGCTGACAATCCCCCCGATTAACTTTTTTTCAGTATAAATGGATCCTACTTGAGCCACAAAGGGATAATGGACCAACTATTGTTCAGAATGGATGCAACTATTATATCCATTAATCTGAGGAATAGAGCTTTTTCTCTGCTAGAGCCCTCAGGTAAAGTATTGACATAAATTTTGTAGATAGATGAAGTGTGAAGCCGCAATTTCCACTCTTTTTATCAATAATTGTGTTTTTTCAATATAGACCACCTAATATTTCCAAAGTGAAAACAAGGGTTTACAAAATAAAGGTATGTTTTCTTTTCTCTGTTGTTTGTTTAACATATTTTGAGATCATTCACCTTAATAGTTCCATGAAATGCAGTCTGTAAAAAATAAGACAAGTGGAAAAATTATTATGATGGGAAAGTGAATTAATTCTTCAATTATCTGAATAATTGCATTCATTTTCAACAGTTCTAAGAATTTTTGAGCAATTAAACTTGAGTCACCAGTGGTTTACTCAATACACAAGTACAAGGGGACCAACTCAACTAACTAAAGAAAGGCATTCTCATATGGGCTATCTAAAATCCAAATTTATGAATAATTTAGCTCAACAAACAAATCATGTTACCATTCCATCCCAGTGTTCTCATGACTGGCTTTACAAATATTTAAGCCTTCAAATGCTACAAATCACCTCAGGGGCATCTCCATCTGGACAACCCATAATACAGTCACAATTCGGCACACTCACAGCAACTGAACTCCTCTATCCCAGGTTATGCTATAATCTTTACTAACCCAGACTGCTCTCAGATCTAGTTAATGAGTGACAAAACATCTTCAGAAAATGGATGGTTTCGCCAGCTCTCTTAGCTTTATTCTTCTAAATGCTACTTTACCACTTTTTTAAGAAGTACCACATTTTTAGGTACTTTCATTAATCACTTTAGTGATTGGTAACCTTAAGGGAGTGATAAATGACACACTAAGATAGGTATCTAAACAGTTAGTACAAATTGCCCATTAAATGGAAAGACTTCTGTTCCACTGAAAATAGAAGCAGCTAAAGAAATATATTTTATTATACACATTTACATTTTGTATGGCTGAAGTAAGGTGCAATGTTTTTGCTCTTAGAGCAAAACCAATAAATTGCTCTTAGATCAAAACCAATAAATTTGCAATAAATTGCTCTTAGAGCAATCAGGATGACCAAGAGTTTGGGTAAATTTTGTCTTTTTTCCTGAATTTTATCATCCCAACAGTGGGACCTGTTTCTGACAACAAGCACTGTCATCATCCGCCTTTGAAATATTGGTGCTGGCTACCAGCTGTTAGATAAGAGAAAACCAGCACCACTACCAAAAAAAAAGCCTCAGAGAACAAAACAATTTTCTGAAGGACTTTCAGTGAAGAGAACATGTTGTGCAATGAGAGTATCACCATTCCCCTGGTATCAAGCGCTCTGTCTTCCTGACTAGCAGTGCAATGTGTAAGGACCGTGGTAACTGAGAAACTGTTGTTGATATGAAGCCCATGGGGCAACTGGGGGGATGTGAAATAAGCCTTTTGGATGAAGGATTCACCTGTAGTTCATAAACAAGGGATGCATCTTCCCATAAATGTGAAGCTTTACAATGCAGTCATAAAAGAGATCAAGATGGCATTATTGCTAATCACAATTTGCAAAATGGAGTGTGGTTTTTCACTATAGCGAAATTCTACTGCTGGTAGAACTGGGTGTGGATTGATGAGGAATTTTGTTTTGTGAAATCTAATGATACTTAGAATTTCCTGTTTGCAGCCAAATGACCAATGATTTCAGTAAGAACTTGTAACCAGATGTAACCAAAATGATTAGTTTGTTCTTTTGTAACTAAGCAACATAGAGATAGGAGCAGGTTAGACAATGCTTTAATATTGTGTTTGTACATCTGTGGCTATGGATATGCTACTATGCCCAAAGACAATTGGACGAGGATTAGTACGGACATGCTGCTATGTTCCCAGTACAGCCCCAGCCCATCTTGACAAAGAGTCGAGGGTGGTTAGAATAATTGGTTTGTGTTAAGGGTGCCAAATCATTGTTAGGGACCATGCACCATGAAGAAGGGGAGCAAGTTACATAAGCAAGGTGGGATTGCGCATGTCCAGAAGAAGGGGTCAACTAAAGGACACACCTGAACGACCACCAAGGACCACCAGAGACCCCCACGGAAGCCCCTCGGAGCTCAAGGACACATGCATAATGACCACGCAAATATGATAATTAGTTCCAGGAAATAGAATGAATATGCATGATCATTCCAGGAAATTTGATGCATATGTATGTAACTGGACAATATAAGTTTCAGCTGATGTAACCTGCGGTATGCACGCTAGGTGGAACGATCCCCCGTGCATCCGTCGCCGTAATAAAGAATGCCTGCTTCTTAATACTACATTGGTGTTAAGGAGTTTGATTCCCAATTTCGGTGACAAACTTACGCATATAAATACAAGTTATGACCCTGAATTCCTCTAACTTGTTTAAAATGACCCCTGTGGCTGCTGAATCACACACAGGTGGTGAATTCACTCACTGAAATTCACTTCATCATAAAACAGGCTTCTGAGAAGTCCTATTGGTCTGTGTGTGTATCTCCACTGATGAGAAGAGCAGCTCACATTTACATAAATTATTCAAAGTAGGTAAAATAAGATGAGAAAAATCTCTGCTTAGAGGTATTTATCTTTTGAAAGTCATGTATATTATCTTTTTTTGACACAGTTTTATTTGTTTGTTTAATAAATTAATGTCTACTGGGGAAAATGTTGTACAAACAGGGAATACTACATTGTCTGTTTCTGTCAACAGATCTGTTAAGTTTGTTCCACTGGCTGATTATTGACTATCAAAGAAGTACAGTGTAAAATGAGTTTCTTAGATTTTATTTACACACCTGTGAGAGGGAAGAGTGTTAATCTAACATAAAACAGATGTCAGCAATGTGTGCATGTATACCTGTACTAGTCTGCCTAATCCATGAACTTGGGTAGTTCATGAAAATAAATAGTCATTGCTAGAGTGTGGGTCATTTGACAGCTCAAACATCATCCTCATACAATCAGATGATTATGCCCTAGAAGTGCTTGTTTCTCCCCACTGATTGTGAAAGTTTAGACAGTTTGCTCAAATATAGGCATCTGAATATGGACAGATTAATTTCACTTCATTCTCAGTGTATAGAATGAAAGAGAAACTCCTTATTTTTACTACAGTGAACCTGTGAACCTGTCCTATCTGAGACATAAGTAGAGAATAGTTCAATACATTCTTTGGTTGATACATTCTCTGTGTGTTGACAGATGGGTCGTGGCTGAAAAAAAAAAAAGAACATAGAACCAATCTATGGTAGAAGAATTCATTCTTCTGGGATTTCCTGGCAACCAGTGTTTGCCAATCACCCTCTTTCTGCTCTTTTCTGTAACGTACATACTAACAGTATTGGTAAATATGGCCATCATAGCGCTAGTGTGGGTCTATCAACTCCTGCAAACTCCAATGTACTGCTTCCTTGGCAACCTCTCCTTTCTGGACATCTGGTACACTAAAGTTTGTGTGCCCAAAGCCCCTGGAGTATTCCTTGGAAAGAGTCAAACCACCTCCTTCATCAGCTGCACCTTGTAGATGTACATCTTCTCTTTGGGCTATAATGGAATGCGCTGTCTTGGCTGTCATGCTTATGGTTGCTATCTGACCATATGCTACCCTTTACACTACAGTCTCCTCATGTGCAACATCTTGTGCATGCAGCTGGCCATTGGCTCCTGGATGTTCAGTTTCCTGGGTGTCACTATCCCAGCCTCTCTAATATCCATTTTATTATTCTGTGGCCCTAACATCATCAGCCCCCTTTTTTTGTGACAGATTCATGGATTCCTTTCTCCTGTTCTGACACTCATTTTGTTGAAATGGCATGTCTTGTCCCCCTCTCCACATCCATACTTGGCTCTTTAGTGGTAACATTCACATCCTACATCTATATCATTTCCACTATCTTGGGGATCCCATGAGCCCAAGGTCAGTGAAAAGCTTTTTGTAGATGCACAGCTCATCTTACTGTTGTAATTTTGTGGTATGACTCCACCATCTTCCTGTACATCAGGCGCTATCATCAGACTTCTCTGAGTTGAACAAAATTGTGAATACCCTCAATACCGTTGTGACTCCCATATTGAATCCTTTCTTTTACACTCTTAGGAACACAGAGGTGAAGAAAGCCTTGAGAAAAGCATTAGGCGGACATGACAATGCCTTAAACTGATTGCAGAGGAAAGTAGGTGGAATAACCATAAACATGCAGTGCTTTACTGTATGCATTCTTCAGTGGTACTCCTCTTTCCTGTCTTTAAATGTTGGAGCAGACATCTACCTCTGAGCTAACTACTCAGGTTCTCTTTACAGTCACTGCAAAGAAAGGCCATTAGTGTGCATAGTTAATGAGACATGTTTTAGATATTATTTCTGTGACACATATCAGTCAAATGATGTCCTAGAAGTTCTTTTTCTCTCTGCTGTCTATGAGGAGATTTTAACTCAGCTGCAGGTAGTTGCATTTAATCAAATTAATACCATCCATAGAATATTCTCATCTAATTGACAAAATGCCCTGCAAGGCAAAATGTCTGCATCAACCTTGATGGGTAAGAAAAGAAAGATTTCTTGTCTGCCAAGGTTTAGTAGTGTTCTGGAGTCTTGTCAAGTTTTCTTGGCCTTACAAAAATGAAACATTTTTCATCTGATGAAGAAGAATCACATATGTCACTTAGTCTGATGATTTTAAATATGTGTCATCTCCAAATACCACAATCAAAATACAAAATTAATTCTTAATTTGAAAGTATTACTTTTGCTTATGAAATAGATAGCCTGTTACAGAGTTCAAGTAAAATATTGTTTTACTGA
Source organism: Ciconia boyciana (assembly GCF_034638445.1). NCBI lineage: Eukaryota > Metazoa > Chordata > Aves > Ciconiiformes > Ciconiidae > Ciconia > Ciconia boyciana. Next base: position 6,935,301 of record NC_132955.1, read on the forward strand.
AATTTTGTGTCTACCTAGGAAATGGGCTCACCAGTGTCTTGACTGCATGGAAGATGCAGAATTTTTGCATGAAAAGTGGGATTCATGTCATCTAACATTGGACGTCTACAATGTACATATTCCTCAAGTCTTCTTTTATAGATAGTGAAGAGAGGTCCCTCCAGAGAGCCATTATTTTAATCCAAAAATTTGCAGTTAAGACAGGCCACATAACTAACTCTCTACCTGTTCTTATTTCTGTATAATGGCTCTAGATAGATTTAGGTTTCTAAATTTAAAATTAGATGTAGACTTAGGCAGATGAGTGTTACACTCAGTTTCATACAGAGTCACAACACAGTTAATAGTATAAATAGTTTTCACACAACCAAAAGTCTTTCAGAATCCAAGGTCAAAGACATTACAAAATGTTTCCATGATATTTTAGTTTCTTTCTGTGTGCCCCCCTGCTCCCCTTCGCCAGGACTATGTGATATGTCCTTTTTAAAGATGTAAAAACAGAGCAAAAGAGATAAAGAGAGTAAACATTTAAAAAAACCCATCACCCTCTGTCATTGTGTCCCTGCTGGATGAGCCTTATCATGTTTGTCTATTGCATTTTGAAAAAGAATAGCATATAACAAGACACAGTATATGCCAGATAAATAAAATGGATCAACATTGTTACAATCTGTTTCAGAGAAGGAGATCATAAGAATATTATGTATTACACAGAGAGTATTTTTTTTCTCCGCGTGTAGTATGTAGCCCACTTTTGCAACATACTTCATATTTCAGACAGCCATTTTCTCAGTGTCTTCTGAAGAAAACCTACTAAAAATAATGGTACCCTGCATAAGTTCTGTTCATAATATATCATGAACTAGTTCTTTGCAGTCTTTGCAGATTACTGTCAGAGTCCATGCATCAGTCTATAATTCTCTAGCATAGAGTGGGCACACCCACTGCGTAACACTTACCTCCGATATCTCTGGGGAAAAAAAGGAGGTATGTTCTATCTATAACACGAGTTCAGATTTCTTGTAGAGTCACATTTCAGTGCCTGGCTACAGGCATCTTAAGCTCAAACTGAATTCCAGACAGGTGTGATACTCCTGTAATTCAGACACAAATAAACAAGTGAGAGCTGGGTTTTAATTTGTTTCTGTCTGAATTGCCCCACATAATCATACCTCTGCACCACAGCCTGCCAGAATGACAAAATTATAATATGATGCTTCTAAGGGTAGGTGGAAGGTGAGAGCATCTGCTTCATTAGGGTCATCTGACCAAGGACCTTTTCAATGCAAAAGGCAATAATAAGTAGAGGGAGAAGTGGTGAACAAGAACACAGAGACCCAAACCTGGTAGACAAGAGATAATGGAGAAAATGGCAAAGACTGAAAGTCACTAGCTACTAATTAAAGGCCATTAAGAAACTCCAGGCACAGCTTTGGAGAGGCCCCCCTGGACTTTTAGTGCATCAAGCTGGACCAGTCGGCGAGTAAGGGACAGTGGGGTGGGATTAGAGGCCAGGATCCAGGGAGGGGTACCAGGCAGACAGAGGTGCTGTGCTTGTAACCAAATGTAACCAAAGTGATTAGTTTGTTCTTTGGTAACTAAGCAACAAAGACATAGGAGTGGGGTAGACAATGCTTTAATATTGTGTTTGTACATCTATGGCTATGGATATGCTACTGTGCCCAAAGACAATTGGATGAGGAGTAGTACGGACATGCTACTATGCTCCCAGTACAGCCCCAACCCATCCTGACAATGAGTCGAGGGTAGTTAGAATAATTGGTTTGTGTTAGAATAGGAATAAGGGTGCCAAATCATTGTTAGGGACCATGCACCATGAAGAAGGGAAGCAAGTTACATAAGCAAGGTGATATTGCACATGCCCATAAGAAGTGGTCAACTAAAGGACAAACCTGAACAACCACCAAGGACCACCAGAGACCCCCACGGAAGCTCCTCGGAGTTCAGGGACGCATGCATAATGACCATGCAAATCCGATAATTAGTTCTGGGAAATAGAATGAATATGCCTGATCATTCCAGGAAATTTGATGCATATGTATGTACTCGGATAATATAAGCTTTGTTTGATGTAACCTGCAGTATGCATGCTAGGTGGAACGATCCCCCGTGCATCCGGCGCCGTAATAAAGAATGCCTGCTTCTTAATACTACACTGGTGTTAAGGAGTTTGATTCCCGATTTTGGTGACATGCTGAGGCGTGGGGGATCCACAAATGTGCGTGTTCTTGTGAACCCAGAGTGTTGTGTGTGTGCCTGCACTAGTTACCTCCTGTCTATGCCAGCCCCAGAGGAGGAGGAGACACAGCTGCCTGTGCTTGCGTATGATGTGGGTCGTGTATGTGGCTGCTTTTCACAGCAGAGCCTTGGCTGTGGCAGTCTGTGTGAGTGGCCATGTCAGTGTCCTCTGTGTGTGTCTGTCTGGGCATGTCCATGTGTCTCCGGGATAGGTGCTCACCTTTGCTACTGGTTAAACCTGCAGACGGGAAAGTGGCAGCTGCGTCCCTCAGACTGGTCAGAGATCCCGGGTCCCCAGGAACTAGGCTGGGCTGCTGGAGGCAGCGGCCACTCCTAATATCCCTTTAGAACCTCTGCATTCCTCTTCACCGAAGACCATTGTACATCAAGGAGTTAGTGCAGGCTCTAGTGCTGTGCTCTGTTGCACATCCGGTGTGGTCTTCAGGTCTGCGTTGTGCTGCTCAAATCCCCTGGGTGCAGGATAAACTCAGCAGCTCATCCTGGAGAAACTGGCTACTCATGGCTTGGACGGGTGTACTCTTAGCTGGGTAAAGAACTGGCTGGATGGCCGGGCCCAAAGAGTGGTGGTGAATGGAGTTTACTCCAGTTGGCGGCCGGTCACAAGTGGTGTCCCCCAGGGCTCTGTGTTGGGGACAGTCCTGTTTAATATCTTTATCAATGATCTGGATGAAGGGATCGAGTGCACCCTCAGTAAGTGTGCAGATGACACCAAGTTGTGCGGGAGTGTTGATCTGCTTGAGGGGAGGAAGGCTCTGCAGAGGGACCTGGACAGGCTGGATCGATGGGCCCAGGTCAATTGTATGAGGTTCAACAAGGCTAAGTGCAAGGTTCTGCACTTGGGCCACAGCAACCCCATGCAATGCTACAGGCTTGGGGAAGAGTGGCTGGAAAGCTGCCCAGCAGAAAAGGACCTGGGGGTGCTGGTTGACAGCCACCTGAATATGAGCCAGCAGTGTGCCCAGGTGGCCAAGAAAGCCAATGGCATCCTGGCTTGTATCAAAAATAGTGTGGCCAGCAGGACCAGGGAAGTGATTGTGCCCCTGTACTCAGCACTAGTGAGGCCACACCTCAAATACGGTGTTCAGTTTTGGGCCCCTCACTACAAGAGAGACATTGAGGTGCTGGAGTGTGGCCAAAGAAGGGCAACGAAGCTGGTGAAGGGTCTAGAGCACAAGTCTTATGAGGAGCGGCTGAGGGAACTGGGGTTGTTTAGTCCGGAGAAAAGGAGGTTCAGGGGAGACCTTATCACTCTCTACAGCTACCTGAAAGCAGGTTGTAGAGAGGTGGGGGTCGGTCTCTTGTCCCAGGTAACTGGTGATAGGACGAGAGGAAATGGCACCTCAAGTTGCACCAGGGGACGTTTAGACTGGGTATTAGGAAATTTTACTTCACTGAAAGGGTTATGAAGCGTTGGAACAGGCTGCCCAGGGAAGTGGTTGAGTCACCATCCCTGGAAGTATTTAAAAGACGTTTGGATGAGGTGCTTAGGGACATGTTATAGTAGTGGCCTTGGTAGTGTTAGGTTTACAGTTGGACTCGATGATCTTAAAGGTCTTTTCCAACCTATACAATTCTGTGATTCTGTGATAATTACACAGTGATGAGGGAAAGAAATTATCAGAGAAGAGGACAATGGACCTAATGAGAAGCACTCCACAAATATCTAAGACATTAATCTTCTGGTGAGTTCTGATGAAGATATTTCCCAGATGAGCTCTTCAGCTCTATTCTGTGAAGAATGTTTATTTGAAGGCCTGAAGGGGTAATGATTTGCTTTACTTCAAATATCTTGAACGTAAAGAACTATGGCTAGGCTGATAACCCTATTCTCTACTGGTATTGAATGGAGTGAAATAGATAAAGTAAAAACAGTTTATGTGTTTTTAGAATGTTTTTTTCTTGCCCAAAGCTGATGGGAACTTGAAGATGGTGTGGAGTATCTGGATATATGACACAACTATGAGTAAGAAGGGGACCATGATGAAGAGGACAGCTATATGTAGGTGGTGATATCATTCTTGTAGGTGTCCACACAAGCCAACTTCAGCAGAGGTGGCAGATCACAGAAGTGATTGATCCTGTTGGGCCCACAGTATGGAAGGGTAAAGATGAAAGTTGTCTGCCCTAAGGCCACCAAGACCCCAATAAGCCAAGATACAGCTGATAGCAGGAAACATTGATAGATGCAGCTGATAGCATATATTTGCAGATATGCTCTTTGTGGCTTATCATGGTCGTGTAGCGCAGGGGATGACATATGGCCACACAGCAATCATAGGCCATGGCAGACAGCAGACAACATTCTGTGATCCATAAGAGGGAGAAGGCATACATCTGTGTTGCACAGCCCAGAAAGGATATGCCCTTCCTTTGTGTGAGGAAGTTCACCAGCATCTTGGGGATTGTGGATGTAGTGTAGCCAATCTCCAGGAAGGACAAGTTCTTGAGGAAAAAATACATGGGGGAGTGAAAGGCAGCATGTACCATAGTGATCGTAATGATGAGGATGTTTCCCATGAAAGTACTGAGGTACATGAGCAATACCAGACAAAAGAGAGAGCCTTGGATCTCTGGAATGCTGGAGAAAGGTAAAAATTGGAAATAGGTCACCACTGTGTAGTTCCCACCGGTCATGTCCCTCTGGGTTTTTTTAACTGCGGAAGTCATTACATATCTGTTTTCTAGTTAATCTAGAGAAATACAAAATAATAAATTAAATATTTATATATATTGCTTTTTAATAGGACAAGACCCCAGAAGAGGAGGTGATATTTTACTGCTGTGTTTTGGTATTTTTAGTGCTAAAGATTATTTAGAGGAGGGAGGGAAGATGGTTCCCTTCACATAGCTTTTAATAAGTAAGAACAACTTTTCCAAATTATTCTACTTTACTTCTAGTCAATGGAAAGGAAGATATGTCTTCTTTATGACAGCAGAATATTTTACTCTTCCTGCCTTTTAGGATGAGGATTGTACTCTAGTGCCCCTGTCTTTGAAGTGGACGTTTCTCCCATTATCCAGCTGAGATCTGCTACCCTAACACCTGCTGCCAATCAAAGAAGGCTGGTCCTGAAAACCCGGAAATGATTAATTTGTTGATAGAGTGGGTTTTTGGCAATGAGTCCCTCTTGCTGTCATTCTGTGGATGGGATTCATTCTAGAAAAGAATCATCTACTGAACACAAATAATCCTGTATACAGTCCATAGTACCGCTCAAAAATACTAAAGAATGTGGATCACTCTCCAGGAAACTACCTTTGTCCCAGGCACTCTTCAGGAGGAGCAGTTCTTTTCAAGAATAAAAAATGTCTTGGAATTTATGTTCTATTCCAATAATCCATTCACTTCATAGATAGATGAGTCTCCCTTAAAGAGAAGCCCTGTGTAGGTGGCAGAAGAACAATAACATACGGAAGAGAGAGAAGACTCAAGTAAAATAAGGTAGCTCACCTGCCATTAGGAGAAGGCTGTGGTTAGTATTTTTGGAAAATCCACATCACAAACCTTGAGTATTTCAATGTGTTTATGTTCCCAGTGGAAAACAGTCTGTTGGGTATTGATCGCTTGCAATTGTAGGAGTCAGTTATTTTTTCCTCATTGTTTAGGTATGACAAAACCCTCTCTGGTTCTCCTGTTAGCTCCTGGAACTAACTGTAAAGAAAGACCTATAAAGCACTTGCATATCTATTTTAAACTGTTATTTTTTAACCAGTCATGGTCTTGGGGCTGATCCCACCTAACTTTAGGGATAAAAGTTTGGTATGGAAATAAACTACACAAACTAGGCACAGGAAAAAGGCTTTGTGGGAGGAGAGAACGGGTGCATAGGTCATGTCTAACTCTGGCTTTAAGCTCTCTAATTAATGGTGAGGGACAGGCCTCTCCATGGGAGAACTCATCATGATGTCTCAGATAGGCCCTTCAGATTGTTCAGAAATTGTCCTCTATGGATAATAATTTCTGTCTTTATTTGTGTGAATCATACTATGCTTCCATTTAATTAAACAAAGAGACAGTACTTGTAAGCAGTAACTTACCTTATCATCCAGAAGACACCTACATCACATTAGGTGAGTCTTTCCTACAAAATCACTTGCTCTCTGCTGTTCACAGAAGATGACTACAATGCAGAGGTCACTCTACAGTCGATAACTAAAGATAAGAGTGGGGAAAGACAGTCCCAAGGCCAGGTGAAATAAATTCAGACTGAATGAGATGTCTTAACACTGGCAGTGCAGATATCAGTCAGCAATTCCACTTTTAATCAAATATAACCCCCAGATTTCTGGAACAAATTGCTCTGGTCTCTGTTTGCACTTTGGTCAAAATACCCAGAACACTACAAGTGGAATTTTTCTGTATTGATTCAAATAACCACCATCTAATGAGAAAAATCTAAGTCCATTGTCCAGGTCCTGTTCTGATCAGTGGGACTGGGGAGGAGTCAGGAAGAGCAGGGGGAGCGGTTCTCCATTGTATGATTTATCTGAAAAGCTGCAGTACATGCCTGTCAGAGTCAGACCTGGAGATAGTCAAGTCTGGATGCAGATTTGCTCTTAACTGAGTTTAACTGGGGTCTGTTTCAATCCTTAATGTCCATCTGAAATGATGTTATGCCAGTTAACAGCCTCAGCGGTACATTGCTTTCCTTCTGACTGTGGAAGATGGGCGTCATCTCTTCTGCATTTGGAGGGGCATTGAGGAGAGAGAGGCGATGCAGCGTTCCTTCTGGATCTCAATAAGAAAGGCCCAACAACAAATGGCTAAATAAAAGAGCTCTTTAAATAGGATACAATAAAAATGAATATGGGTATTGAACAAATCTTTTGTCCCTTCCGATGCTGGGAACCCTGCATTCATGCCGCAGCGGATGAATTTTCCCATGTTGTGCTCTGTAGATCCTGTCCATGGAGGTAGCTCTCCCTTTTGGTCATTTGATCTATTATATAATTCCCTCACAAGAAAACAACTCTGTTCCTAAAGGAAGTTCTCATGAGAACACAGGCAAGGCCACGCAGGGAAGCTGCCTGCAGGTCCCTCGCTTACCATAAGCTGCTGAGTTTATCCTGCGGCCAAGGGATGTGCACAGCACAACACAGGCCTGAAGACCATGCTGGATGTTCAGCACAGCACAGGCCTGGGCCTTCTCAGGTGAACTGTTACATGCATCACTAGCTCCTAAATATGCAATGGTCTCCTGATCAGGATCAATACGAGGCCCAGCTTAAGTGATCTTAAATGTAGACCCTAGGCCCATGGGCAGAGGGTGTGGGTGGAGGCCATAGGAGAGTCTAGGCAGGAGCATTAAGGCCTATTCATACACTCAGGGCTTTTATGAGCTGGTTTGCAGTTTATCATCTCCTTTGCAGATACCTACAAGGTTGTAGTAAGATACAGGTCATCTAAGTTTAGGTGTCAAAGTAGATGATACATCTGTGTCTGAACTCTTGGTCTGGGGGTCTGAATGTCTTTTACAGTCAATGGAGAAAAACAAGCACTTCTACAGTCTGTTTCACCTGATTCTGATACACTGAGCAAGAGCAAGAGCACAAGATGATCTTACACAAGAGAAAGATGATCTCAATTGTGGAAGTGTCCACCTCTCCCCACTGAGTATAAAAGTAGTCTAGATGACTGACTCTGGCCAAGACCTCTACAAGACTGACAGATTTACTGAAGTGATTTGAGTCTCACTCCTAACATCACGTCTTTACAAACGCTTCCTCTGTGCCTGGATGTGAAGAAAGATAAATGTTCTTTTGAAGGTCAGTTCACCATTTCCGAAGGAAGGTATCTGACATGAGAGAATGAATTATGTTGCTTAGGCAGTCTTACCTTCATGAAACACTGTGGGTTGTGTGAAGAAAATTCTCAAGGCCTCTTTCACTGTCTCATTCCTCAAGGTGTAGATGAATGGGTTTAGTGAAGGTGTGATCACCAGGGGCAGCACATTCAAAACTTTGATATCAAGAGAAGCCTGTGAAATTCTCATATATGTGAATATGGCTCTGCCCTAGTATAGAGAGGCCACACAGATATGAGCACCACAAGTGGAGAAAACCTTTTGTATTCCTGAGGCAGATGTGATCTTCAGCACAGTGGAGAAGATGTATATGTAGGAGATGATTGTCCATGATAATGAGCCCAGTAAAACAATGATTGCTGTCACAAAGTCTGCAAATTCTAGAAAGCTCCTTTCACTGCAGGTAGGTTTGCCTGCCTCAGGCAAATGCCAGAAATGCCATAATAGAATCCAGATTGTTCAGATACAGATTAGTGAGTAGGAATATTTACCAAACAATGCAGATGCAGAAGATTTTCCTCTTTCTCCTTATTTCTGATGAGAGCAAATCTTGTTCTGAATACAAAATCTAAATAAAAAATATTTTTAGTTAAAATTTAGTAGTATTTTCTGCAAAATGAAAGCTGAAAAATCAAGCTCAACATAGAGAAAGCACCTTATTCTACATCTGGTGTTGTCCTGTGGTTTTTTTTTTTTCCTGTTTGTTAATTGAAGACCAAACCCAATACAGTCAGACTAATACTGAAAGTTAAAGAAATAGTGGCCCTTATCACTACCTTATATAGGTCAACATAATAATCAGTAAACCATATATATGATCTGTGCATGTATTCTCTTATGTGTACGAGGATTTACTTGGATGATTGGCTCTTTATCTTTTCTCCCCTCAGTAAAATTGACCTGAAATATTTTCCTCTGCCTTCTCTATAGGTTTAATTAAACTTATGTGTGTCTTTCCTTCCTTAGAGCCAAATAGTTTCCCCCATCTGTCTTAACATAAATAATTAGGCCTGAGTGTGAAATGTTTATTTCACCTCCACCAGGCACCAAAGAGGGTTGTCAAAAGCCCAGTGAGTCTTTCTGCTACCTGTCTCACATATAGCAGGCTAAGGCAATTGCCTAGCACATGTAGCTACTTAACTACCAGGACTGTCTAGAGCTGATTCTGCCATGGTTCATCTGGGTGGACAAGGTGACCTGCTGAGTGCCAGGCTAGCCTCACATACTATAAATACATAGACTACCATGTGTTCAGTTTCACATTTCAGGGTGTTTTAGTCCCTGTACCTAGGACTTTTTCAGGCTTTTACAGAAACACTGTGGAACGAGTAGTTCCAGGAAGCAAGAACTGGATGCTAAGCTATTGCCATAAGTGTGCTAAACAATAAGTTGTAAAAATTAACCTAGCCTTTGAATACAAATCCTAGAAAGCCATGGAGGAAGGAAGCTAGCCAGGAAGCTAGAATGTCATTAATTCTTAAACCTCCTCAGTTGCACTACGTTATTGACTAATATTTTTTGTAGATTTGTGAAAAGCAAATGAGAATTTGAAATCCCATGTCTAGAGTTTGCATTTCCTGAGAGAAGACAGTAAAATTTAAAGGAGGTAAATTCCAAAATGGAAGTGTTCACTGCTTTTCAGTTTTGTGGAGTTTCAGTTGTCCTCATCAGGAGTATTTGAAGATAAGGAAAAAGCGTTCCGTTCTTTATAAAAAGCTAAGTGCAAGGGTAAATTCTTCCCTCATTTTTACACTTCCAATTTTAATCAGTAGCAGTGATTTATATATCAAAGTCTGGACAGGAAAGCGTGTGGAGGAAGGATAGGATAAATATTGTGAATAATTTTAAAGATATCATTCTGCACTTAGTTTCTTAGACCTGTGAGCCAAATATTACCAATGTCACACCAGATGTATTTTCCAAGCTTCATGCAGCTATGCACATTCTATGGCAGTGCAACTCTATTAAAAATAGTAAAATACTGATAAAAAGGAAAGGACTTGTGACAACTACCTGCAGCGTACACTCACTTGTTTTACACAAAGTTGAATGAGAAGAGAACATGATACACTTACTGTACTAGTTTTGGCCGGGATAGAGTTAAATTTCATCAAAGTTGCTTGTATGGGGTTATGTTGTGGATTTGTGATGAAAACAGTGCTGATAACACAGGGATGTTTTAGCTATTGCTGAACAGTGCTTGCACAGCATCAAAGCCTTTTCTTTTTCTCACACTGCCCCACCAGCGAGTAGGCTGGGGGTGCACAAGGAGTTGGGAGGGGACACAGCTGAGACAGCTGACCCCAACTGACCAAAGGGATATTCCATACCATATGACATCACGCTCAGCATTAAAAACTGGGGGAAAGAAGGAAGAAGTGGGGGATGTTCAGAGTTATGGTGCTTGTCTTCCCAAATAACCATTATGTGTGATGGTTAACCTGGAGATGGCTAAACACCTCCCTGTTGATGGAAAGTGGTGAATGGATTCCTTATTTTGCTTTGCTTGCACATGCAGCTTTTGTTTACCTGTTAAACTGTCTTTATCTCAATGCATGAATCTTGCCACTTTTACCCTTCTGGTTCTCTCCTCCATCCCACTGTGTGGGGGAGTGAATGGGCAGCTGTGTTGTGCTTAGCTGCTGGTGGGGCTAAACCACAACATGTATCGATGAACCTGACTTATAGAAGAAGACTCATGTTCCCAAGACTCATGTTGCCATGACTACAGAAAGGTATCTGAACAAGCACCTCCATCTGCATAGCAGATTGTGCAAAACAAGCAAGTCATGCATCTGCCATTAGAACTCCCAAACACACATCCCAGACCATGATGGTCTAATATCAATATGGTTTGTAGTTGGTCATTTACTGGCTAGTTGCCACTCCCCTTACAAGAAAGAACACAGTAACAACACTGAAGTGGAAAAAACTTCTGGGAACACCATCACTGAATACAATTTTTTAGTGCTACGACAGGAGGCCTGAAACATTATGGGATGATCAACTGATGAGTCACTAGCATCCAGCAAAGATGAGCCAGCCGGTCTGTGGTACGTGTATGCAGGTATGGAGCTGATGTTCACTGACCATTGTGTGACAGTTAAGATTCCCAGACAGATATCAAGTAAATCAGGAAAGTCCTATAGGTTTTGTGCAAGACCCAAAAGAACATTCTGGCATTGTAGCCTTGTTCCATTTTGCATTTGAAGAAAGAAAGTAATAATCCTCTCCATTGGTTCTCTCTACAAAGTTATTGTTACTATTACACAGAAAAATTAAAAAATGTAAGCCTTTCTGCTATTTTCTGCTATAAGATTAGTTTGGAGTCTCCAGCAGTTTGCGTTCTTTCTCACTATGATCCTCCTAGGTGGGTATAGGAACGTACCTATTCTTAGTGACCAGGGATCTGTTCACTGAAAAAGTGCTGTCCCAGCACAGATTTCAATGATCACTTCGCAGGCCTCCCAATTTCCATTAGTGGCTACATTAGTGGCTATGTGTTCAGGCTACATGGCAATATGTTTTCCTGGGAGAAAATTGAGACAAAGATCATAGAATCATAATAGAATCATAGAACCACAGAATCATAAAATCATAGAATCATAGAATGGTTTGGGTTGGAAGGGACCTTTAAAGATCATCTAGTCCAATCCTCCTGCAATGAGCAGGGACATCTTTTACTAGATCGGGTTGTTCAAAGCCCCGTCCAACCTGACTTTGAACACTTCCAGCAATGGGGCATCCACAACTTCTCTGGGCAACCTGTTCCAGTGTCTCACCACCTTCATCATAAAAAATTTCTTCCTTATGTCCAATCTAAATCTACCCTCTTTCAGTTTAAAACTGTTTCCCTTTGTCCTGTCACTGCATCCCCAGGTCTTTCTCCGCAGGGCTGCTCTCAATCCATTCATCCCCCAGTCTATATTGGTAGTGGGGATTGCCCTGACCCAGGTGCAGGACCTTGCACTTGGCCTTGTTGAACTTCATGAGGTTCACATGGGCTCACTCCTCATAGCGATTGCTGCTCGGGGACTGGCTAGGCGTTGGTTGACGGGTGGTGAGCAGTCGTATCACTTGTTTTTTTCCTGGGTTTTGTTCCTCTCTCTCTCTCTTGTTTTTTTCCTTCTCATTACAATTTATTATTAGTATTATTTTGTTCCAATTATTAAACTGTTCTTATCTCAGCCCACGAGTTTCCTTACTTCTGCTCTTCTGATTCTCTCCTCCACCCCACTGGGGAGGAAGGTGAGAGAGCGGCTGTGTGGTACGTAATTGCCAACTGGGGCTAAACCACAACAGTGCTTTTTGGTGCCCAACGTGGGTTTGAGATAATAACAGATTAACCAGAGCGTATTAAGGAATTTAGATCTGTTAGTAGTTGTGTGCTATGATATTGATTCGTCTGTTCTCAGTATTGGTTTACCTGATCTGCACCATGCTCATTTTTTTGCTGTGCATGTTAAAGATCGGTGTTGGTTTTTGCAGTTTGCTGTGCTCTGCTTTAACTGGTGATGTTTTACCTGGGAGATTTGTTGTTAAAACAGTGGCATTGAATTTACTTTGGTATCTAACTTTTGTACTGAAACCATTACTGTAGTCAGGTATCACCTCATGGAGACAATTAGCAATTATACTTCTTCCTCTGAGAGGTTTTTTATGGAGGAAATAAAAAATGGCACCTTTGCTACCTTCTTCTACAAGGTTTCCTCCTTTGTTACAACAACTTTTCAGTATCTTGAACATCCTTGGGTAGCTAAGATACATCTATTGGTATTGCTTGGGAATACTGTTTTGGTTTTGTCTAAGGTTAGTAAGCAATTTAAGAATATCATCCAGAGATCTGCCCCAAGGCTGAATAGTTATGAGTGGCAGGGTGTGTGGGATAGCATGGGCAAATGCCTAGGATGGTGGGCACCTCCTGTGTTTTGGACCTTCACCCCTGAACAAGTGCAGAATCCTGAAAACTTAGTAGAATATTTGGAAAAAGTATGTTGTCACCCTGGCGATTCTAAGGAGGTACAAATCACTGCAGTGTGCTGGGGCCTGGCCCATGCCTACCGAGCCCTGCTCAACACTATTCAGAACCCTCAAGGATCTGGTGACAAAACAACAGACACCACGGCTACTCCAGCCCCACCTGCGACAGGCACTGTGGCTACTCTAGCCCTTGCTGCAACAAGCACCGTGGCTACTCCAGCCCTGCCTGTGACAGGCACCATGGCTACTCCAGCCCTGCCTGCAACAGGCACTGTGGCTACTCCAGCCCTCCCATGACAGGCACTGAAGTTAGTCCAGCCCCGCCTGCAACAGGCACTGCAGCTATTCAACCCCATCCTGCGACAGGCACTGCCCACAACCAGGGAACCAACCCGTGTCAGTATCAGTCACCCCTATACACAAGAAGAAATCCTGGAAGCGAAAGTCAGCTCGTTTAGAAAAGGAAGATGAAAGAGCAGGGCCATGACAAGGAGAGGAAGAGGAAGAACTTGTGGATGAGATGGAAACCACCCGATCCCTATCCCTGAGTGAGCTGCGAGATATGCAAAAATATTTCAGCCGTCGTCCAGGAGAGCACATTGTCACCTGGCTGCTCCGATGCTGGGATAGCGGTGCCAGTAGCCTGTAATTGGAGGGCAAGGAAGCCAAACAGCTGGGATCCATTTCTAGGGAAGGGGGCATTGACAAAGCAATTGGAAAAGGGGAACCAGCCCGCAGCCTCTGGAGGCGACTCCTGTCAGCTATGAAGGAAAGATATCCCTTCAAGGAAGATGTTGTATATTGCCCTGCCAAATGGACCACCATGGAGAAAGGTATCCAGTAGCTGAGGGAATTAGCCATGCTGGAGGTGATTTATGGTGATCTGGATGATGAGCAGTCACCCAAAGATCCAGATGAAGTCCAGTGCACGTGACCCATGTGGCAGAAGTTGGTATGGAATGCACCATCATCATGTGCCAACTCATTGGCAATACTGACCTGGAAAGATGGGGAGGGTCCAACAGTGGATGAAGTGGCTACTCAGCTCCAGGAATACAAAGAGTATCTCTTCCTCCCTTGTCTTGGCTGTGGAAAAACTGTCCTGGAAGGTCCAGCAACTCGAAGAGGATAGGTCCTACTTTCCACCTGTCCAGATCAGTATCTCAGCTATTAAGAGTCAGTGTTCCTCTGCTCAAGAGACAGGATATAGAGGGTACACACCATGGGGCACCCTATGGTTTTACTAGCGTGACCATGGAGAGGACATGAGGAAATGGGATGGAAAACCTACCTCGACCCTGGAAGCATGGGTACGTGAGTTGCAAAGAAAAACAATCACACAAAGGGTTTCTTCCAGGAAAATTGCTGCTCTGGTTTCCAGTGGACAGTTCCCCAGACAGAGTGAAAGGGCTGATCTTACTCCTGATTTTAATGAAGGAGCTCCTGACTCGTATATACAAGAAATGGGTAACGAATATTATGACCAGGACTAGGGGGCCCCTGCCTCCAGCCAGGTGGAGGAAAGGGACAACCGGGTTTACTGGACTGTGTGGATTCAATGGCCTGGCACATCAGACCCACAGGAGTATAAGGCTCTAGTAGACACCGGTGCACAGTGTACCCTAATGTCATCAAGCTATAAAGGGACAGAACCCATCTGTATTTCTGGAGTGACAGGGGAATCCCAACAGCTGACTGTATTGGAGGCTGAAGTGAGCCTAACTGGGAATGAGTGGCAAAAGCACCCCGTTGTGACTGGCCCAGAGGCTCTGTGCATCCTTGGCATAGACTACCTCAGGAGAGGGTATTTCAAGGACCCAAAAGGGTACCGGTGGGCTTTTGGTATAGCTGCCTTGAGACGGAGGAAATTAAACAGCTGCCTACCTTGCCCGGTCTCTCAGAGGACCCTTCTGTTGTGAGGTTGCTGAGAGTTGAAGAACAACAGGTGCCAGTTGCTACCACAACAGTGCACCAGAGGCAATATTGTACCAACCAAGACTCCCTGATTCCCATCCATAAACTGATTCGTCGACTGGAGAGCCAAGGAGTGATCAGTAAGACTCATCCACCTTTTAACAGTCCTACATGGCCAGTGCAAAAGTCTAATGGAGAGTGGAGACTAACAGTAGACTATTGTGGCCTGAATAAAGTCACACCACCACTGAGTGCTGCCATGCCAAACATGCTGGAACTTCAATACGAACTGGAGTCAAAAGCAGCCAAATGGTATGCCAGAACTGATATGGCTAATGCGCCTTTCTCAGTCCCTTTGGCAGCAGAGTGCAGGCCACAGTTTGCTTTCACTTGGAGGGGCGTTCAATAGACTTGGAATCGATTGCCCCAGGGGTGGAAACACAGTCCTACCATTTGCCAGGGACTGATCCAGACGGCACCGGAACAGGGCGAAGCTCCAGAACATCTGCAATACATTGATGACATTATTGTGTGGGGCAATACAGAAGAAGAAGTGTTTGAGAAAGGGAAGAATATAGTCCAAATCCTTCTGAAATCTGGTTTTGCCATAAAACAAAGTGAGGTCAAGGGACCTGCACAGGAGATCCAGTTTTTAGGAATAAAATGGCAAGATGGACATCATCAGATCCCAAAGGATGTGATTAACAAAATAATAGCCATGTCTCCACTAACTAGCAAAAAAGTAACAGAAGCTTTCTTAGGCATTGTGGGTTTTTGGAGAATGCATATTCCAAATTACAGTCCAATCGTAAGCCCTCTCTACCAAGTGACCCGGAAGAAGAACAATTTCAGATGGGGCCCTGAGCAACAACAAGCCTTTGAACAAATTAAACAGGAGATAGTTCATGCAGTAGCCCTTGGGCCAGTCTGGGCAGGGCAAGATGTAAAAAATGTGCTTTACACTGCAGCCAGGGAGAATGGCCCTACCTGGAGCCTCTGGCAGAAAGCACCAGGGGAGACTCGAGGTCGACCCCTTGGGCTTTGGAGTCAGGGATACAGAGGATCTGAGGCCTGCTATACTCCAACTGAAAAAGAGATATTGGCAGCATATGAAGTGGTTCGAGGTGCTTCAGAAGTGGTTGGTACTGAAGCACAGTTTCTCTTGGCACCCCGGCTGCCGGTGCTGGGCTGGATGTTCAAAGGGAGGGTCCCCTCTACACATCGTGCAACTGATGCTACATGGAGTAAGTGGGTTGCACTAATCACACAACAGGCTCGAATAGGAAACCCCAATCACCCAGGATCTTGGAAGTGATCATGGACTTGCCAGAAGGCAAAGATTTTGGAACATCACCAAAGGAGAGGTGACACATGCTGAGGAGGTGCAATAAACTGCCAGAAAATGAGAAGCAATATGCCCTGTTCACTGATGGGTCCTGTCGTATTGTAGGAAAACATCGGAGATGGAAAGCTGCTCTGTGGAGTCCTATACGACAAGTTGTAGAAACTGCTGAAGGAGAAGGTGAAATGAGCCAATTTGCAGAAGTAAAGGCCATCCAGCTAGCTTTAGACGTTGCTGAACGAGAAAAGTGGCCAGTGCTTTATCTTTCTACTGACTCATGGATGGTGGCAAATGCCCTGTGGGGGTGGTTACAGCAATGGAAGCAGAACAATTGGCAGCGCAGAGGCAAACCCATCTGGGCTGCATCATTGTGGCAAAATATTGCTGCCCGAGTGGAGAACCTGGTTGTAAAAGTACGTCACGTAGATGCTCACGTACCCAAGAGTCGGGCCACTGAGGAACATCAAAACAACCAGCAGGTGGATCAGGCTGCTAAGATTGAAGTGGCTCAGGTGGATCTGGACTGGCAACATAAGAGTGAATTATTCATAATTCGGTGGGCCCATGACACCTCAGGCCATCAAGGAAGAGATGCAACATATAGATGGGCTCATGATCGAGGGGTGAACTTGACCATGGACACTATTGCACAGGTTATCCATGAATGTGAAACATGTGCTGCAATTAAACAAGCCAAGCGGTTAAAACCTCTGTGGTATGGAGGGCGATGGCTGAAATATAAATATGGGGAGGCCTGGCAGATCGATTATATCACACTCCCACAAACCCGCCAAGGCAAGCGCCATGTGCTTACAATGGTGGAAGCAATCACCGGAGGGCTGGAAACATATCCTGTGCCCCATGCCACTGCCCGGAACACTATCCTGGGCCTTGAAAAGCAAGTCCTATGGCAACATGGAACCCCAGAGAGAATTGAGTCAGACAACGGGACTCATTTTTGAAACAACCTCGTAGACACCTGGGCCACAGAGCATGGCATTGAGCAGGTATGTCACATCCCCTGTCATGCACCAGCCTCCGGGAAAATCGAACGATATAATGGACTTTTAAAGACTACGCTGAGAGCAATGGGTGGTGGGACATTGGTGGGACCAATGAACTAAATGGTATGATGTTAACTGTTATATAATACTGCATGTCATCACTTTTATGGTTACTATATACCATATCAATGGTATTTCAGTAAGAATCACCCAGATTAATGAAGAATGAACTTTGATGAAACCAAGCAAAGTGCAGCAGTGATGGAACCAGAACTGGCTTTGACATGCAACAGTCCAACACCACACACCATCTCTCCTGCCCTGAAAGACTGTTATGACAGATGGAGCCCAAAGTCATGGACTAAATGAACTCAACGGACATTTTAGAGGGATGGCCCATAGACCAAGGGAATGATATCTGTGTGTATATATATCAAAAGACAGGAAAAGGGGTGGTGATTAATTGGAATGTATTGGAAAGGGTAGAACCTGGGCATGACATAGATGGTATAGAATAAGGGGTGGATACTGTCCTGGTTTCACCTGGGATAGAGTTAATTTTCTTCCTAGTAGCTGGTATAGTGCTGTGTTTTGCATTTTAGTATGAGAATAATATTGATAACACACTGATGTTTTAGTTGTTGCTAAGTAAGGTTTACACTAGTCAAGGACTTTTCAGCTTCCCATGCTCTACCAGGCGCATAAGAAACTGGGAGGGGGCACAGCCAGGATAGTTGATCCAAACTGGCCAAAGGGCTATTCCATACCATATGACGTCATGCTCAGTATATAAACTGGGAGGAGTTGGCCTGGGGGTAGCGGTCGCTGCTTGGGGACTGGCTGGGCATCGGTTAGCGGGTAGTGAGCGGTCGTATCACTTGTCTTTTTCCTGGTTTTTTTTTTCCTCTCGCTCTCTTGTTTTCCTTCTCATTACAATTTTTTATTATTATTATTATTATTATTATTATTATTATTATTATTATTTAATTATTAAACTGTTCTTATCTCAACCCACAGGTTTTCTTACTTTTGCTCTTCCAATTCTTTCCCCCAACCCACCGGGGGCAGGGAGAGTTAGCGAGCGGCTGTGTGGTACTTAATTGCCGACTAGGGCTAAACCACAACAGGGAACTTAAGGGATAATTTACCTTCTTCTCTGCTAGTAAGTGTAAATGCAGTTTGTTTAGTTTGTTTCTGTGTTTGTTTTCTTCAGCACTTGGCACTAACAGACCTCAGTAAAGAATATGTTATTGTGGGTAGTCTTATTTCCTAGGACAGTGTGGTTGTCATTGGTATGGGCTATTCAGAAGGATAAATAGCAGGTTCTGAGCCTCCAAGAGATGAAAAGTTGTGTTAGGCATCCTCCTGGTAGGACCTAACTATATTTTACTGAATGAGAGCAGGACTCTCCACATAAGAATGTAGCAGCAGAGATCCTCAATTAGCTGTTCCAATGCACTCTTATATTTAAGAATAAAAGACTGAATTTCAGTAAACCTCTGTATGCGTCTAAGAGTAATTAGGCTTACTATCACTCCGTTTTTGAGACTTTGGTTTATTCATTGTCTTTCTAAAAGGTAGAGGCTAATTCTAGGAGTTTGAGCTCAATATCTCTGCGAAGATTGAACACTCCAACCTAGGAAGACAGAGATGGGGGTGGGGGATGGGGGAAGGATAAAGATGGGCTTGTTCTGGGTTTTTTTCTTTTTGTTTGGATTTTTTGTGTTTTTATCTTGTTGTTAATTTTACATTTCACAGGGGAGGAGGAAGAGTGTCTTCTGCTACTGTTGAGCCGTTCAGATGATGTGAGGATATGTGGAAACTAATTCCATGAAGATTTGTCAGCATTTTAGCAGAGGGGCAACAGAACTGTCAGAATGGAACATAAAAGTCTCTACAAGAGATCTACTAAAAACATGAACTAAACTCTAAATGTGATTTATCCTCTGACTGTAGAAGGAGCTAAGATGACAGCCTGGGAAACAGACAACTTGCAGGTATCTGGAGATGGCAGGCAGTGAGGAATTCAGTGTTTAATTACCCACACATAGGTATAATGTACATTTTCAGAGCCCCAGGCATACCCTACCTGACCACCAGCAGCTAATTCAGGAAGTTCTGGGTCTTGCTTACGTCCAGTGCATATCTGCCAGCTCCATGCAATGCGTCACTCTGTGGCATCTTAAGTAGCACTAGTCAGCTGTGTTTGGGTACTTGAATGCCACCCCAAGAAACTAGAGAGAATTTTAGCTCATTACATACAGTTTGGGCAACTGAAGTGTTACTGAAATTAGGACAGCTCCAGTTAGCTGGCTAAAATATCTAAAGGTGTTCCATGTAGGTGTCTGCATGTCTGGTTGTTACCAACATGATGTTCAAAGGAAGTCTCATGAATACAGTCAGCAGAGTCATCATGGTACTTGTTGATATGATATGATACATAATGGAAACCTCGTTCTCCTGCAGCTGGTTCTCCTTGAATGTTAGAAAAGTGCACTCCAGGACTGAAAACACCCCTTTAAAGCCATATATGTGATGTTATTTGAAAATCTGTTAAATGTCTACTTAGACATTCTCAAAAAACTTTCCCGTGCTGCAGAGAAATACTTTGAAGTCCTGGTGGACACCAAGTTGAACAAGAGTCAGTAATGTGCCCTTATTGTAAAGAAGGCTAATGGTATCGTGGGTTGCATCAGGCAAAGCATTGTCAGCAGGTTAAGGGAGGTGCTCCTTCCCCTTTATTTAGTAATGGTGAGGCCACACCTTGAGTGCTGTGTCCAGTCCTGGGCTCCCCAGTACGAGAGAGATGGACATACTGGAGAGAGTCCAGTTGTGCTGGTTTTGGCTGGGATAGAGTTAATTTTCTTTATAGTAGCTAGTATGGGGCTATATTTTGGATTTGTGCTGAAAACAGTGTTGATAATACAGGGATGTTTTAGTTGTTGCTAAGTAGTGCTTATACTAAATCAAGGACTTTTCAGGTTCCCATGCTCTGCCAGGTGCACAAGAACTTGGGAGGGGACACAGCTGGGACAGCTGACCCCGACTGACCAAAGGCATATTCCCTACCATATGATGTCATGCTCAGTATGGGGGAACGTTCTGAAAGCTGGGGGAAGAAGGAGAAAGTGGGGGATGTTCAGAGTTATGGTGTTTGTCTTCCCAAGTAACCATTATGTGTGATGGAGCCCTGCTTTCCTGGAGATGGCTGAACACCTGCCTGCTGATGGGAAGTAGTGAATGAATTCCTTGTTTTGCTTTGCTTGCACGGCTTTTGCTTTCCCTATTAAACTGTCTTTATCTCAACCCGCGAGTTTTCTCACTTTTACTCCTCTGATTCTCTCCCTCATCCCACCAGTGGGGGGAGTGAGCGAGTGGCTGTGTGGTGCTTAACTGCCGGCTGGGGTTAGACCACAACACCAGTAAAGAGCCACGAAGATGATTAAGAGGTTGCAGCATCTCTCCTGTGAAGAAAGGCTGAGAGAGCTGGGATTGTTTAGCCTGGAGAAGAGAAGGCTCAGGGGGAATCTTATAAATATGTATGAACACCTGATGGGAGAGAATGAAAAAGACAGAATGAGACTGTTGTCAGTGGTGCCCAGTGACAGGACAAGAGGCAATGGGCACAAATTAAAAAACATGAAATTCCATATGAACAGAAGAAAAAAACTTTTTTACTCCAAGGGTGCTCAAATAATGGAACAAGTTTTCCAGAGAGGTTGTAGTGTCTCCCCCTGCAGAGACATTCAAAACATGACTGGACAGAATCCTGGACAACTGGATCTGGTGAAACCTACTAAGCCACAAAGACCCCAAGATCCTTCTCTGAAGCCAGTTAGGCCCCAGACTGTACTGCAGCATGGAGTTATTCCAGGTGCAGGACTTGGCATTGCCCTTTGCTGAACTTCATGAGGTTCCTCTGGCCATTTCTCCAGTCTCTTGAGGTCTCCCTGAATGACAATATACCCATCTGGTCTATCAACACTCCTCCCAGCTTTGTATCATCAGCAAATTTGCTGAGCGTGCACCCTATCCTATCACCCAGGTCATTAGTGAAGAGGTTAAATAGTACTGAACCTAATATTGACTCTTGGAGTACTCCACTAATGACTGGCCTGCAGTGGACTTTGAGCCTCTGATCACAATCCTCTGAGCACAGCAGTTCAACAAGTTTTCAATCCACCCCACTGTCCAGTTAGCTAGTCTGTACTTTGTCAGGATGTTATAGGACAGAGTGTGAAAAGCCTTACTGAAGTCTCCCCTCATTCATAAAGCCAGTCATCTCATTGTTGAAGGCTATCAGGTCGGTTAAGCATGATTTCCCCTTCAAAAAATCCATGCTGACCTCTGAAACAGCTCAAACCCCTTCATATGCTGTTAGTGTAGTGACACTAACAGCAGTGTAGTGTAGTGTAGTGTAGTGTAGTGGGGTGTAGTGACATCCTCTCTACCCCCAGCTATAAAACCCTAGAGGTCAACCTGGGGTGTATCTGAATGTTTTCTGTCAAAGGCTCCAGGTGAGACCATGCTCCCCAGGTGTGGTGTAGAGTACACTCCTCACAGCTGGTCCTGTCTGGCCTGCCCCAAGGGCTGCTGCAGTAACTAGCTCTTGTTTGATCTGTTCAAAGGCTCATTGCAGCTCAGGGTCCCAGTTGAAAGAGCTGTTTTTTCAGGTCACTCAATAGAGAGGACTCGCAAACTCACTGCAAGAAGGAATATACATTCTCCAGAAATTCACAATGCCCAGGAATGCTTGTGTTTCTTTTTTGCTAGCTGGTGGGGATGTGGTTGTTATCTTATTGAACACATCCATTGGGATGTGACAACACCAATTTTGCCATTTTATTCCCAAAACCTGGATCTTTGTGCAGGTTCTTTGACCTTGCTTTGCTTTATGGCAAAACCAGTTTTCAGAAGGAAGAGGACTTCAACCATTCAGCACTAGAAGTCACTGTCTCTTTTTGGTATAAAAAAGGCATCCTTCTTTCAGATGATCTGCCATTTCAGCAAGATTACACATCTGTTCGGGATCAACTCCCAGGCCATCGGAATTGAAAACTGGTCTAGACACCTGTCCAAATTCTCCAACCCACCTTGCCACCGAGGCATTGGCTGACTCAGGGCACATTCCTCTGTGTTTTCCCCAACCAGCTGGTTACTGGAGGTTCCACTATGCGGTGGGTGGACCCAGGCCTGCTGTTAAACACCCACTCTACCTCTTATTCACTCCCCTCTCCCATGGGATGGGGAGAAAATAGAATGAAGGCAAAAAGACTCATGGATCAGGATAATGACAGCTTAATAAGGAAAACAAAAGCTGTGCACTTGGGCAAAGCAAAAAGAGAAAGTCAGCCCCTACTTCCCATTGGCAGGCAGATGTCCAGCCACTGCCTGCAAAGCGGGGCCTCAGCACGTGGAATGGTTGCTTAGGAAGATAAACACCATAACCCCAAATGTGCCCTTCCTCCTCTTTTCCCTGAGCTGTTATTGCTGAGCACGATGTTACATGGTATACAATATCCCTTTGGACAGTTTGGGTCAGCTGTCCCGGCTGTGTTCCCTCCCATCTTTTTGCCCACTCCCTAGCCTTCTGGCTTTTGGGGGGCGGGAGAGAGAGAAAACCTTGGTGCTGTGTGAGCACTGTTCAGCACTAGCCAAAACACTGGTGTGTTACCCACACTGTTTTAGCCACAAATGCAAAACACAGCACCATAGGGACTGCTATGAAGTAACTTTCTAACTCCATCCCATGTGGACCCTTTGATCAAGGGCAGCTGAGAAAGGTCATGAGAAGCTGCTAGAGCTTACTGGAAGCTTGCCAGAAGTAAAGGACTCCTGTGGCTATCCTTATCCTTATCCTTATCCTTATCCTTATCCTTATCCTTATCCTTATCTGATAGCAGCAGGCACCCTCTAAGTTCTTCAGGGGGCTCCTAGGAGTCCCCTGACAATCCCAAAGTTTGCAGAAGTTTGAGAATATCCCAAGGAGATCTAAAAGAAGCAGAGCCCAGAAACTGCTGTGCAAACTGCTGTATCTGTCAGCTGCTTCTTTTAGCTGTGCCCAGGATCTTTCAGCTTGGGAGAGACCTCTGGAGATTTCTAGTTCAACCTCCTTCTCAAAGATAGTTCAGTTAAGGCCTTGTCCAGCTGAATTTTTAATGTCTCCAAGTGTGCTGTCACACAGCTTCTCTGGGCCCCTGTTCCAGCGTTTGAACAGCCTCATGGTGAAAATATTTCTTGTTTTGTCTAATCAAACATGACCTAAGCTTTCTCTTCTTAGAACTGAACAAACCCAGTTCCCTCAGCATCTCCTCAAATGTCCTGTGCTCCAGGCCCCCACTATCTTCCTGACTTCTGTCGCGGATGGAGTGAGAGTGCACTTCACTCGTAAGAGAGAAGTAAAAATATAGTTTATTGATACAAAATAGGGAGTTAACAAAGTTCAATGCGACAGTGTTTTAACAAGATTCGATGGCGAGGCACACTTGATTATTTACTGCATAGAGGACAGGGTCAGACCGAACTGTCAGGGAGACCCTCCTGTTGAGTCATGAGGTTCGGAAAGGATCCCCTTGCTTTCTAAACTCCTTCTCAGAGAGGAGTCTAGGTGCAGCTAGATCCAGTCCTAGTCCCAGACTTGGTCAACGGTTTATGTCTAAAGGATTATATATGCACAATCAATCCTTTATATCACTTAGCTAAGATTTCAAAGTTTAGCATGCTATTAGTCACTTACCGAGGATCTGTTGCGGCAAGGAATCTCTCAACCTCGAGGAGTAACCTTGAGAGGCGTCCCTGCCCAAGGGGAGATCCTGGCGTGCAGCCCGCTGCCGTGCAGGAGAGCTCAAAGGGCCCTGGGCTGTCCACTATTTAAGGAGTAAGATGATTGACTTATGGTCATATTTGCATATCAGCAAGAGGTTTAGATCCTTGCTTCAAAGCAGCCAATGGCTACTTTGTTGCCATTTGTCCTCAAGGTCCAGGATAACTGGATGCAGCTATCAGGATGACTCCCACTGATGGTTACTGCTTGTGCAGGGAGCTGGGGAGCTGGGGGAGGGGGAAGCACACCGCCACACTCCACCCCGTGACTATAGTCAATTCATCTTACCTTCACAGAGTGGTGGTACGGTCACCTCTTGCCTCTGTGCCATAAATAGTATACTGATGGTTTGTGCGCTTATAGATCCATGGTAAGTAGACAGTGAAGCACTGCTATTTGTTATGCGTTAATTTGTATGTTTTGGGTGGTTGAAGTTGGGTTATCTGTTTTATCATGTGCCAAACATTTATATACAATATAATTATAAGCAATAGACACACTAATGTTAGAGTTAGTAAAATGACAACTGGGTGAAGCATAAGATTGAACAATCCCGTTGCTGTCGGTGACCATCCAAGAAGAGTTTCCCACCAATGGTGTTCTCCATCCTTCTTCACTCTTTCCAAGACATGGTGTATTTCTTCTGCATCATGATGAACGGTGATTAGAGTTTTGTGTCCATTGTTTCGTATGCGTTCTAGCAGTTGACACAGGTCATCATGTTGTAGTAGTTTCTTCACCAATGTAAGATTCATTCCGATGGGGGTAGACAATAAATCTTGACTCAATGTGTAGTTAGATTGTAACAATTGATAAGACGTAACAGGAGCTGAATAATTGAAGTCACATCCCACAATTTTAGTAAAGTTACAAACACAAATATTTGAGCGATTGCTTGTATCTACAGTAACGTTATCTACAAATATAACATCACAAAGGGTTCTCATACAAACACATCCTTTTCCAGTATACACAAGTACAGTTTCAGGGGCTTCATCAGGTCGTATTTCAAAATGACAAACATTTTGTTCAGTATCAAGACAAATGTCTTGGGCTTTGAGGGTGTTACTCTCACAAATAAATCCTTGTTGTTCCCGTACAACGCATGCATTAACATCAACAGTTTGCCATTTGTTTCCATTTCGGTGGGCCCATACTCTATGTTCTAATGGATAGAGTACAGTTCCATTGTGATTCAATCCCAGCGCAATGATTGGGTATATGGTATATACCGAAGCATTGTGTATTGTTAAGACAAAAGCTGTGGCCTTATTGCTAATGGGGTCATAAGTGAAATTGACTAAATACCACCAGGACTGGAATTCTTTCTCAAATTTAGTTGCATTATCCCAAATTACCTTTCGAATTTCAGTGGGTAAGGTGCCCTCTTCACCTTCTCTTATAATTGCTGCTACCATAGATTGCATCCACAGTTGAGCTTGGATACAACTAAGAGCTAGAGAAACATTGGTTTGGGCTACACCAAGTGCATCCACAATCAGTTGGTGGTCCCTTTCATTAATTCTTTTCCACTGAGGTAATATATCAGATAAGAGCCATTGGTTAGTTCCCAATGCTAATAGAGAAGACCGTAATGGGTGTTCTAATTTGTTCAAATCACTTGTTGTTGTGCTCAGTTTGTTTACGAGTACTTCGGCATCGATACTATTTAAGACTCCCAATCCTGTCCCTATGATACCGGTCACATCTCTCCTTGTTCGTCTTGGAGAGGTGAGGGTTCGCCCATGTAACCATGCTAACCATCCTGCATAGGACGTACCTAGGAATGGTGAACAGGTCGGTTTGATTGCAGAGATATTAATTTGCATTAGTAGTTCTACTCGTTTAAGAGACCATGATGGATTAAATAACACTTGTTGTTGGCCTGTATTTTTGATCACATATGGTCCAACTTCAGAAACCTGTGGGGATAGAATTGTCTCATCCTTTACAGTCAGGGCGGATGTTGTGCTAGGCTTAATAATGTCTATTTTAAATTTAAAGGATAATCCCACACGATGGTGAGCCCAGAGGCAGACTACAAAAACAGGTCGTACTAAGGTAAAATTGTACCAACAGTCCAGTCTTTCAAAGGCACAAAGTTTCGTATCTTTGGCTATTGGTTTTGATGTAATGTTGTACACAGAAATCTGAGATGCCTTCTCATGGGTAGACCCATTGATCATCCGGCATCCTATTTTAATTTCTTTCCCTGCTGTTCCTCGGAGCCGGGGAACTTTATCATCAGCTTCATCTTTATCCCAACTCCATTCATTTTCTAAGTATGTTTCAGTTCCGTGCATGACCATGGTGGAAAGCTTTAAATCCCCCTTACTAGAGTGTATTCCCATACTTCCAGTGTACTCAACACGAGCTTGGGACCATGGCCATTCTAGGGTTCTTTGACCACACGCTAAGAAGAGCAGCATTGTTAGGGTTTGGAATAGTAACATGAACACAGCATTTCCGTCTGCCATCCTGTGGGGTGCTGTAAGAGAAAATAGAGACTTGTTTCAGTGGGGAGAGTCCGAACAGGTTACCCCATTAAGAAGAAGGAAAAATCCATCGTGAACTAATTCTGTGTTTTGCACCACTGCTATCAGTAGCTTCCCAGGCAAGTGGGCCACGAGGTTTAGTTAAAGTCATAGGGACAGTACCGATAGATGGCAAATTGACCATCACAGGCTGTCCTGGCTGTAATGTCATTGGATATTCTCTTTTCCTAGTAGGTGGAGCGCTAAGCTCAGTTTTTGCAAAGAATGCTCGGCTTACAGGGCTTCCAGTAGGCCCATACCGATTGTTTAATTGATGGAGTACTTTGGGAAGTCTCGTATCCCATTGAGCTTCCTGTGGTTTGAGACTCCTTTTCAACAAGCCATTAGCTCTTTCTACCATCCCATTTGATTGAGGGTAGTATGGGGTGTGGAAAACCCATCTAATTCCCTCTTGTTTTGCCCAATCTTGCACTTCCTTACAAGAAAAGTGTGAGCCATTATCACTCTGGATAACATCAGGAGTAGGTAGATTTGAGAACCAAAATGATAGCCCTCGCACTGTGTTTCGCCCATCGGCCTTCCGACATTTAGTCGCCATAAGCAAGCCGGAGACTACTTCCACTCCTGTAAGGATGTATCGATATCCTGCAGAGGATTTGAATGGTCCGATATAATCAATTTGCCATGTAGACCATAAAGTTTTCCCTTCATTGATATGTAAAGGTGGTGCTTTGGCAGGATGATCTGCTTGTAATTTCAATCTACACTGAGGACATTCTGTAAGAATAGTTTCACAAGTTTTTCTATTTATAGGCCAGCCTTTACTCTGTGCAGCAAAGTAAAGTGCTTCTTTACCTGTGTGGCCTAGGTTTTGATGTAACCATTCTCCCAGTCGATACCACTCAGGATTTAAGGTGATTTTCCTAATTTTAGTTAGCTCATCTACCTTTTGATTCCACTTTGTGGATGGTTGATTATCTTTAGCATGAGCTTTTACCCATCCCATCTTGAAAGGTGTTTTCCTGGCTATATCTAGTAATAATTGCCAATCTTTGTTTCTCCAAACTGGGGATCTATTTACTTCCCAATTCAAGGTTTCCCATTGACAGAGACACTGTGTGGCACCGGCCCACACAGCATAGGAGTCTACATATATGATTTTTGCTCCATTCTGTGCTGCTAAAACAACTGCTCTTATTTCTCCTACTTGTGCACTGCCTTCACCTTCTTCTACTACTTGTTTGCCAGTGGTAATGTCTAATGCAACAGCCTTATATTGCCATTTACCATTTACCCTTTTTGCTGAAGCATCTGTAAACCAAATGTTTTCTGTTGGTGTACCCTCAGTGAGGGGTGGTGCATCCAGAATGGGTGAAGGTTTAAAAGGTTGTTGTAAAGCTAAAGGGTCTGTGTTTATGGGCATCTGCAATTTGGAAACCTTAGTGTGTCCTTCAGTTAGTTGCATATTTTCTGCAACTCCTGTTAGGTAGGCATACCATTTTCGGACAGTGGGTTTTTGTGCAACTCCTTCTAGGGAGCAGTCCCCTTTAGGATTGCTTCTAGTAAATTAAATGGTCCTCTAGTTTGCACAGGTTGTCCCTGATGTATTTTCTCAACTTGTTTAACTGCTCGGACTAAAGATAAAAGTCCCTTTTCCCATTCAGAGTATCGTTGTTCTGTTTCTTTAAATGCAGTTGAGCTAAACAATAAAGGTCTTTTTGGCCCATCGGGTCCAGTTTGGAACAGGTTACAGTAAGTAGCATGTTCGGCGAAACCCCATTCGGCTATAATAGGGTCGCGGGGGTGCACTGGTCCCAGTGACTGATATGTTTTTAACTCTTCAGTTAGAGTTTTGACTGCCTCTTTATGTTCTAATTTCCACTCCCAGGGTTTGCCTTTCCGTAAGAGTGAGTATAAGGGACGGGAAATGATAGAAAATCCAGGCACATGTTTCCTCCAATATCCTAAAGTTCCCATTAATTGTTGTAACTCCTTCCTTGATTGGGGCATTTGCAGCTCTTCAATTTTTCTTAAGGTATCTGGAGGAATCACTGCACTGCCTGCTATCCACCAAGTACCTAAAAATTTTACTTCTTTACTTGGTCCCTGACATTTTCCGGGTGGAATCTCAATTTCTGCTTTATTTAGTGCTTGCCATACTGCTGCTGCCGCTTCCCCAACCTTTTCAGGGCAAGTTCCTCCAATCAGAATATCATCTATATATTGGTACAGTTTCACTTCTTGGGGGAGTAAGACTGTCTGTAAAAGTTCAGCAAGCGCAGCATGAGCAATCGTGGGTGAATGTTTATACCCCTGTGGGAGTCTGTTAAAGGTGTATTGTATTCCCTCCCAAGTGAAAGCAAACTTCTCTTTATCCTCCTCCTTTAAGGGAACCATAAAGAACATATCCTTTACATCTAGCGCTGCCATCCACGGGTGTGCAGCTGCTTGCAAAGTAGCTGTTAAGTTGGCAATGTTTGGCACAGCAGCTGTGAGCGGGGCTGTATTGGCGTTCAGGCGCCGATAATCGACAGTTAAACGCCACCTCCCGTCTGGTTTCCGGACGGGCCAGACAGGTGAGTTATATGGGGAGTGCGTTCTGGAGATAATTTGTCGTTTCTCCAAATCAGCTATGACTTCAGAAATTCCATTTCGTGCCGCAGCAGAAATGGGATATTGCGGTACGTTAGTGATTTTTGACTCTGGGAGCGCAGGGGCTGCGCGCAGTGCCCGCACTGCAGCCTCCTGATTTCTGCTGGGGTTAGGATCGATGTTCGAGCCGAAGGACCACGCGCTGCCGTTCGGCAGGCGCCAGGTTCGTCCGTTTAAAACATCGAAACCTAAAATATTTTCATGGTGATCTTTAATTGCAAAGCGGGTACTCGACATGCGCTTCTCGCCCGGGAGCCATAAATTGACCTTGGCAGTTTGGCACTGAACACTCACTCCGTTCACGCCGGTAATTTTAACTCTTTGCCGTCTGGGTCGTACACCCAGCTTCTCGGCATCTTGTTGTGTTAATAGTGAAATTTGTGCTCCCGTATCTATTAAAAACTTTACCAATTGTCTTTGAGGACCAACTGGAATTAGAATGTATGGGCCGTTATCATTTATCCACTGATAAGCCTCCACTTTCCGGACAGGCAGGCCCAATTGCCTTCCGGACACTACCCGTTTTTTGACTTCATGTCCTGCAGTTCCTCCCTAAGGGGGAGGAAGGGGTTATCTCCCCTTCTGGGGTCTGGTGCAGGAGGAGTTGAAATATGGTCCTTCCTTTCACCATTATCTCGTTTCTGGAATGCTTCAATTAGACTTAAAATAATGCCAGTAGGTTGACCTTGAATCGCAGCTCTGGGAATGCCTAAAGCTAATGCATTCCTCCACAACTCATTCCTCTGTTCTCGAGATTCTGTTTGGGGGTTTTTAAATTTGTTTCCCTTCGATCTAGTTTCTGTTCCCTGTTTTATGGGTCTTACTTTGTGATCTCCTCCCCGGGGCTTCAGGTTTTGTTTTTCAGCTGGTGCATCGTCCCAGCCCATCTCACGGCTGTAGTTAACAATGCCGTGCATCAATTCTGCCCAGGTAGGGAGCTGCTTGTAGGCATTTTGAGCGTTGTCAGCTAGTCTCTCATTGTGTTCTGTGTCTTTCTTGATCTCATCTCGTTTTGCAACTAAATGGGATTTATTAATTCTTAAATGGGATTTAAGAATTGCCAGGGCTCCTCTAATCAGTGGTTTTAACATTGCAAAATCTACTGTAGCAGACAGTGGGACATCATGGGACCCTCGTTTGTGCATGGCTTGTATACAGGCGGCTTTTGTGACGGCTGTAGAGAGCTCACTTAAAGATTTAATGGGAATTATGGAGGGTTCACCTCGCTCCATGCTGTCTATTCCTCCAGCCCAATAAGCTACTCGGCTGGTGATAGAATGAGGTGTATTTGTCGGGTCAGGCCCTAAATTTAAGAAAACTCCTGGACCCCAATAGCCGCTTGCTTCGTCCTCACTCAACATTATTCGGTCACTGCCACTGAGGCATACTTGCCACAGGTATTCCGTTTCAGTTTCACCTGGTTTTCTGCTATATCTCTCTTGCAAATTTGTCAATTGCAATGGATCCCAGGGGATGGTTCCTGTAGTATGTCGCGGATGACCACCCCGAGGACCCACAGTTCTTTCTGTTTTAACAATGGGTCTGGGTTCGTACTCAGGAGGATTTGTGGGGAACAAAGGGTTGTCATCTTCTGGCTCACTATCATCGGGATCACCCCAGATGTCTCCATCCCAATCTTCAGGGGATACTATTAGTTTCCTAATCTGTACGATGTCGGGGGGGCGGGGAGCCTGTATAAGCATCATCTCGACCTTTTCTCCCAACTTTTGTCTTTTTTCCTTTTCGTCCTGTAACTGTTTCTGCAGTTGTTCAATTTTAAAAGATAGTAACAACTCAGTTGCCTTTCTACCTTCTATTTCCTTCTCTAGGTCCTGCTCCTTTTTATTTCTGTTGTCTCTTTCCTTATGTGCAGCTTCTAAACAGGCACCTAGCATCTTGCAGATAATTCCTTTCCCTTTTCCATCTTTTGTGTGGCCTCTAGTTACTTTTAGGTGTTCTTCAATGGCTTCCCAATTATGCCAATTGTCACGAGTCCATTCTGCTGAGAATTTGGGACTCGGATTCACTCCAT
Source organism: Ciconia boyciana (assembly GCF_034638445.1). NCBI lineage: Eukaryota > Metazoa > Chordata > Aves > Ciconiiformes > Ciconiidae > Ciconia > Ciconia boyciana. Next base: position 6,966,627 of record NC_132955.1, read on the forward strand.
GCCTCCGTAAATAATCAGTGATACTACTTGCCATCCTGCCGACTACGCCAATTTGTCGCGGATGGAGTGAGAGTGCACTTCACTCGTAAGAGAGAAGTAAAAATATAGTTTATTGATACAAAATAGGGAGTTAACAAAGTTCAATGCGACAGTGTTTTAACAAGATTCGATGGCGAGGCACACTTGATTATTTACTGCATAGAGGACAGGGTCAGACCGAACTGTCAGGGAGACCCTCCTGTTGAGTCATGAGGTTCGGAAAGGATCCCCTTGCTTTCTAAACTCCTTCTCAGAGAGGAGTCTAGGTGCAGCTAGATCCAGTCCTAGTCCCAGACTTGGTCAACGGTTTATGTCTAAAGGATTATATATGCACAATCAATCCTTTATATCACTTAGCTAAGATTTCAAAGTTTAGCATGCTATTAGTCACTTACCGAGGATCTGTTGCGGCAAGGAATCTCTCAACCTCGAGGAGTAACCTTGAGAGGCGTCCCTGCCCAAGGGGAGATCCTGGCGTGCAGCCCGCTGCCGTGCAGGAGAGCTCAAAGGGCCCTGGGCTGTCCACTATTTAAGGAGTAAGATGATTGACTTATGGTCATATTTGCATATCAGCAAGAGGTTTAGATCCTTGCTTCAAAGCAGCCAATGGCTACTTTGTTGCCATTTGTCCTCAAGGTCCAGGATAACTGGATGCAGCTATCAGGATGACTCCCACTGATGGTTACTGCTTGTGCAGGGAGCTGGGGAGCTTGGGGGGGGGGGGAGCACACCGCCACAACTTCCCACTGGAATCAATCCAGACTATCAACATTTTTCTTGTAGTGGGAAGCCATAAACTGGAAGCAGTATTCCGGATATGGTCTAACAGGTGCTGAGTTAAAAGAGAATAAACACTTCCTTGATCTACTGGCAACAGCCTTATTTATAAGGCTCAGGATGCTGATAGCCTCTATCATTTTTCAGTAGTGCTGCTACCCAAGCAAACAGTTGCCCTTCCTGTACTGATGCAGGTGATTAATCCATCCATGGTGCAAGAGTTTGCATTTATCCTTTCTCAGTTTCATGAGGTTTCTCAGTTTCATGAGATCCCTCTAGTGTGTCTAGGTCCTTCTGAATAGCTTCCCTTGCACTTGAATATATTGACTGTTGATCAGTGCCAGTGGTGGACAGTGCCATCACTTCACACTGATGTTCTCTATAAATTGTATGAGACTGTTTTCTGTTTCCTCCTCCAGCTCCTTGATAAAGATATTAAACAGGACAGATCCAAGGATAGACACCCGAGCACATCCCATCACTACCAGTCTCCAGATAGATAACAAACCATTGACCATTTCCCTTTGAATCCAAAGACCATCCATCCAGTTTTTCCCCCATCTAGCAGCCCACCCATTCAGACCATAATATCCAAAACTAGGTAAAAGGATCCTGTGGAAACTGTAACGACATGTGGAAGGAGAGACCATCAACGTTATCGGACCAAGGACATTGTCAAAATGGGATCATAAGGAAAAGGAGAAAGTAGTAAACAAAACATTCAGAGACACAACCCTGACACACAAACAGTGATGGAGACATTGAGGGAGACAACAAGAAACAAAGCTAATCGGTCACACTAATTGATGGGCTGTCAAGAAACTGCAGGCATCTCTTCAGAGAGGGACAACCTGGACTTTGCAACTGATAAAAATGCAAACGGTTCCAGATACTGGAGGGGGCTGGTGGGACTGTGCACACTGAGGAAGAAATGTACAGGGGAAGGGGATTGGGGATGAACGTAGAGGGAAATAGACAGAAAGGGGTATAAAAGGGGCGGCTTGCATGTGAAATAGAGATGGTCAGTGCGCTTGTCTGGCTGAGCCCTGTGCCTGATTACTTCAGTCTGTTTTGTCTTCTTATTAAATCGTTCCTTAACTCTCTCTCTGTGTAATCTCTCTATCCCGTGTGTATGTGTGCTGCAAGGACTAAGTACCACCTACTGAGGGGACTGGTGTGAGTGGGTTTGGTGCCAGCTACTGGAGTCAGACCCGTGGTGTAGGTGCCTGTGGTGTCAGCTACTGGAGCCAGTGGGGACCTAGTGTCAGCTAATGGTGCCAGTGGGGTCTCAGCTGCCAGCCACTGGGGTGGGAACAGTGTGTGTTCCCAAAACCAGGGACCAGGAGGGACCAGCAGGAGTGCAGTGTGTGAGAGAGCTCAGCACCAGTGACAGGTGGAACTGGGTGACAAGCTCGTGTGCCTGGATGACAGCTGCTGTGGGTGGAGGGGGCAAATGTTTGTATTCCCCCAAACTTGGTGTGCATCAGGGGTTTTTGTGTGTAATTCACTAGCAAACTTCAAGCTGGACTAGCTGTCAAGTAGAAGACCATGGGTCTGGAATCAGGTGGGCAGAGGGTCTATGCCCAGGGGAACCCACGAGTGTGGGGTGCCTGTGGGACCAGTCTGTGAGTGCTGCATGTTTGGTGCATCAAGCTGGACCAGCCCATGAGTAGGAGACCCGTGGGGTGGGTCTGAGGGCTGGGATCCAGGCAGGGGTACCAGGTGGACAGGGGGGCCATGCTGATGCTTGGAGGACCCACAAATATGTGTGTGCTTGTGAATCCTGAGTGTTATGTGTGTGTCTGCACTAGTGATCTCCTCTCTCTGCCAACCCCAGCAGAGGGGACGTGGCTGTGCTTGTGTGTGACATGGGGCCTATGTGACGCTGCTGCTGAAGGCACCGCCTTGTCTGTGGCAGTCTGTGTGACTGGCCATGTCAGTGTCCTGCATGTGCCTCTGTGTGTGTGTGTCTTTGCCTGAGTGTGTGTGTCTCTGTGTCTCTGGGATACGTGCTTAACTTTGATAGTGGTTGGACCTGCAGATGGGAAAGTGGCAGCCGCATACTTCAGCCTGGGCAGACATGTCAGGTCCCTGGGCACCGGGTTGGGCTCCAGTGGCTGGAGGCTGCAGCTGCTTATACCATCCCTTAACAGAGAGTGTGTTGAAAGCCTTGATAAATTAAAGTAGGTTACACCCACAGCTCTCTCTTCATCCACAGGTCTCATCATTTCATTATAGAAGGTAATTTGTCTGGTCGGGCATGATTTATTGTTGGCAAATCCATCTTGACTATTCCCAATCATTATCTTTTCCCTTCAGAAAGAACTTCCAAGAGGACTTGCTCCATGGTTTTCCCCTGGATTAAAGGCTGACCAGCCTGTAATTCCCAGATAGTTCTTGCCGTTTTGAAGATGGGTGTAACATTTGCCATCCTGATGATGGAGAGGCCTCACAGTGGCATCAGCCAGCCATCTCTGCACCATCAGATACATCCCCCTGGATCTCATGGTCTTGTATGGGTTGAGATTTCACAAAAGACTCCTGACTTGATTCCTTCCCACTATTGGTAGTTCCTTTTCTTGTTGAGGCTCTGTCTCTTGGAGACATTGCCAGTGGTTCAGCTCAGGAGGAGCCCAGAATTAAACTAATCCATTCAATAACTAAGCACTGTCCATTTATAGACACAGACCACAATGTATTTAGGCAGAAATATCAATGATTATTCACTACAATTGTGAGAGATTTTCAAGGCCCATTTTTAAATGTCAGCACTAGCGTAGAAAATTCTTGATAATTGCCCCAATGAAACCTTACTAACTGAAGTGCACAAGGAGAGGAAAAGATTTCACTGTTATAGAGATGAATCAGTATCTGGCAGTCAGCACAGCTGGGGTTGAGAGTGATACCAATGTTGCATTTAACTTAAATGGTTTTAGCTGAATACCTTTTGAAACATACATGTTCCTCATTATCATATTTTCTTTTTTTTGAGTTAAACTGTAGTGGTTTGTGTTTTTTTTGGGGGGGCTCATTAACCTTTTGGACAACACTTTGGTAAGGTCTAGATGGGAATAAGGATAAAGGAGTTGTTTACATTGGGTGGGAATCATTTGTCTTAATTTTGGGCTTCTGCAAAGCATAGACCTATGTCTGAACTAGACTCCTAGACTACTTTAAAGCCCATGGAAAACATGAGGTATTCTAGATCATGACTGGCCTGTTGTGAAGGTAGACTGCTGAGCAGGGCTAACAAATGAGGATCAGGAATTGCCTGTTTCTCCTTTTGGAGTATAAATGGAGTTTAGGGAAATAACTCTTAGGTTAATCTCCATGCTGTAGGGATGTCACTTTAACTATGGGAAACGATTCCTCACCAGCGCCTTTGCCCGTAAAGATCCCCAGGGCATGCAGCAATGAAGAACCAAAGCTCCATGACAATACTAATTATGCTGGATTCTTTTCCCCTCCCTTTCCTCCTTTTCCTCTTCCTTTCCATGCTTTTGCCCACTAGGCAACACAGTCATCCTTGCTGCCACCTTTTCCAGCCCCAGACTCCACAATCCCAAGTATCTCTTCCTCTCCCAGCTGGCACTGGTGGTCGTCATCTGCACCACTATGATCATGCCCAAGATGCTGGGGAGTTTATTGACCCTCAGGAATAACATCTCCTTCTCTGAGGGCATGCTCCAGCTGTACCTCTTCATGTGTTGTCTGGGGAAAAAGACAGCGCTCTTCACAGTCATGGCTTATGACCACTGCATGGCCAAGTTCTTCATCTTGCACTGCAGTACCAGAATGAACATGAGAGCATGCGTGGGGCTGTCTGCCATGATCAATGCTGTGATCAGTTCCTGGGTGCACAAAAGGCTGATCCTACCATTGACCTTCTGCAGTCCCCGCATCATGAACCACTCCTTCACCCATTGCTGGCACTCCCCTGCAGCTCTAAGAGGATCATTGAAGTCATAGACTTCATGGTAGATATCTTCGTAGTGATGGGGAACTCTCTCCTAATGTGCTTCTCCCACTACTTCATTCTCTGATCGGTCTTGAATATCCTGACCACAGGCAGGGAAAAGGAAAATTTGGTCTACCTGCTTCTTCTCCCCGTCATGTTGCCTTTTCATTATTCCACACTCATCTACATTGACATCAGGCTGTGCGCAGCTATTCCTTTGACAGAGAAAGGATTGTAGCTACCTAGTGCACTTTGGTGACTCCAGCTCTCAACCTAAATAGTCTGTCCTCCGGGGAACAAGAAGGTCCCAGTGGCCCTCAAGAAAATGGGACCCTATCTTTGGATATAGGCTTCCAGAGGACACCCACAACAGGGCCATATCCAGGTCTGGAGCTTTGACATTCACCTTTCTGCAGGTGTATGACTCTGAGCAAGCTCAGCAATGTCTACAAGAAAGACTTAAGATGCCCATCTCTTTTTCCAATGTTTCCTTGCTGGTCCAAAACTGGCTTCCTACCTATGGCTTCCTTCCTATGGCTTGGACGTGATGAGGCATACTGGAAAAGGAAAAGTCAGAGAAGGGTGTCAGGAAGGCAGGCTGACGAACTTGCCTGAAGTTTCTGTGGGGGTGCAGACTTTGGCTGCAACAGTGGCTGGGGAGAGCTCCTGGATACTCATGGTTTGTGGCATAGGCCCTGATGGGAGTGCTGGGTTGGGGTGGGACTGCTCATGGGGCATGGGAGCCCTCATTCCTTCCTCTGTACCTCCACACAACCCCAGCAGGGGCAGGCCTAGATCATCCATTGCTTCTAGTCCTTTCTTGCACATTTTCCTGCCCCAGCTCCCAGATATCCCCCTGGCAGCACACTGCCCCTCCCACCCCCCGCTTTTCTGTTGCTTTTTCAGGTGTGAATGCAAAAAATTCTGTACCAACAAGGAGAAGTTATATAATGACTTTTTGTTTTCTTTTTCCAGTGAGTGATTCCCTACCAGGTAGGTCTTACAAAAGTTTTGATCACTTGGTTTAAACAGATACTTTTCAGTTGAGCATTATGTCTTGTAAAGACTGTATCTATGAGGACCAGAGTTTTTATGATTGTAGGATTCTAGGAGTATGTCACCTCCTACAGCAAGAAGTGGTATGTAGTAATACTGAAGCTGCAATAAGATGACTCGCTTGCTACACACTCCACATCTTGCTGTAGGAGATGACAGACACCTAGAATCCTGCAATCATAAAAATGTGTAATTATTTAAGTCCATGAAATCATGTAGATTGAAAAGGACATTTTGAGGTCTCCAGTGGAGCTTCCTGCTTTAAGTGAAACCTGTTGAAGCAGGCTGCTCAGGGCCTAATCCAGCTGAGTTTGGAGCACTTCCAAGAATAGATACAACAGCCTCTTCAGCTTGCTTTCACTCTGACAAGCCTCAAGCTAAAAAAGCACTTCTTTATACTGAGTCAGAATTTCCCATGATCCAGGCTGTGTCCTTTCCACCTTCTCCTTCCACTGTGCACTCTGAAACAGGCAAACTCTGCCTTTGTCTTCTCCACACCCTCCCTTAGGTAGGAGAGAAAGCAATACGATGTCCCCTTAGTCTCCTTTTCTTCAGGCTGAACAAGCCCTGCTCCCTTAGTGTCTCCTGGGACAAGACTGCTCTTGCTGGGGTGCTTTAGCCCCCTAATTATCTTGCTGGCCTTCCAATGGACTTGCTTAAGTATTCCAATATCTTTCCTATACACATTAAAAAGATACTGTGTATCTGGGCACACAACCCCAGGTGCAAGCTCATATGTAGGGACTGAAGGGGAGAAATTGTTTATTGACCTGCTGGCTGCACTCTTGATAAGACAGCCAAGGATGTGGTTGGCCTTTGCTGCAAGGACACACAGATGACATATGCTCAGGCTGTAATCCACCAGGACCCCAGGACTTCTGCAAAGCTACTTCCTAGATGGCCCCTACCCTGTCCAGTTGTACAGGATTATTCTATCCCAGGTATAGGACTTTACATTTGTTGAACTTCATGACATTCATCTCTCCAGCCTGTTGAGGTCCTTCTGAACAGTAACCCTGTCCTCCAGCACATTGACTGCTTTTTCCTAGTCCAAAAAACTTTCTCTCCAGGTCATTAATAAAGCTGTTAAATTTTGAGCAAGTCCTACAGGAAGGTAGCCTTGACCTTTATCCCTAGACTCATAGTCTCTTTCCTGAGCCTCACAGTATTCTTCCTGTCCCCAGAAACTTCTCAAACCACTGGTTTCCACCACTTCAGCAGGATTTTTGAGGACTGAACCTGCATGCAGAAACACCCCTATTTAGCTGCCTACTGCTACTCCAATACAGTGAATGAAGAGGCATGCTATTCCTTACCAAAGCTTAGGCTCCTACTTTGGGAAATGCAAGCAGCCTACATGCAAAAGCACGTGTTTAGTTCATCTCATCAATTCACCTCATTCATCTCACCAATGACACCTGCATCAATATGAAAAGCAGAATTCAGCCCCAACAACAGACTGTATCTAGTTAATCTGTACCTAGTTCATAGGTGTTGTTCAGGTGCCTAAACATAGACACCTAGTGTCAGGTGAGATATTCTAGGATATACTGTCTCACCTGTAGCTATTATTACAGAAGGACATGATTCTCCCATATGCTGAGTGGGCACCTCAGATGTCACTGGATACATATATATGGAAAATGATAATGAGCCATGGGAGTATATAAATGAAGCAACATCCAAACTCCAGCTACATTCTTTGAAGATCTAGTCAATACAGGCAAAGGACTAGTGGGTATGATTCAGCTGAAACAGCAGAGTAGGAGCGTGCATGAACATAAGCACTTAGTGCCATATGAGATGCCCCAGGATACCCCACTGAGCTTTTATCTGCCCTTCCAGAAGGGTCTGAGGTTGTAGCTCCTGTGTCACATCTGCCAGCCCCATGCAGATATCTTGAATATTCTACAGCATTTCTCTAATGGCACCAGACAGGATATGCTAAGACATCTAAAAATAGTACTAGACACATATGCTTGGGCAGCTGAATCAAACTGTAAGATACCACTAAAAATAAAATGGAGAAACTAATATGACCATGATGATACAGCATGAAAACCATGGTTGTTACATTTGTGAGACCTTGCTAATTACGTTAATTCTTTTGCATCAACTGTTTATTAATTTTCAGATGAGAATTTTACATTAGCCCTTTTAGAATAAGCCCTTTTATCCTTCATATGTTTATTTTATACACTCACCTGAAAAGTGATAAAGCAAAGGACTTAACTTACAAAATAAATCAACTAATTCACAGAGTATTAAACTAGATGCCAGACTTCGGGTAAGTTGAATACCTTTTCCAAATGCAGAAACATGCATGTATAGATGAGTGGTCTAAACCATGACTTGCGTTTTAGCCCAAACAAAACAGGAGAAAAAATTTTTACTTCAAACTTTCATATAAATGCTTTAATCCATACACAGTACAGATACATCAAGCATTTGAGAAAAGAGATTGGAAATTCCAAAACTTAACCTTTATTCCTTAAGAAATTTTTTATTATGGCCAGTTTCACATCCTTATTCCTTAGTGTGTATATTACTGGATTCAGCAATGGTGTAATTACTGAATAAAAACCAGCCACCACTTTATTGATATCAGACTCATATTTCACTGCAGGCCGGACATACATAAAGGTAAGAGTCCCAAAATAGATGGTGACTACAGAGAGATGTAAGGCACAGGTAGAAGATGTCTTTTTGCATGCAGCACCTGATGTTACCTTCAGGATGGTCATGATGATTTGGAGGTACAAACTTATGATGAGAATGACAGAGGACATTATAATGATGGTGCTGAAAGTATAGCCCATGATTTGTATGCTGTACATGTCACTGCATGAAAATTGGAAGAGCTGATCAGCATCACATAAGAAATGGTTGATTTTGTTAGTGCAGAAAGAAATCCTGGAGAACAAGGTGGAAGGCAAAATAGGGCAGATGAATCCTGACAACCAACAGATCATGGCTAAGTTACAAGCATGTCTTTGGGTTCATGATAGTGGAGTAATGTAATGGTTTACAGATGGCCAGGTAGCAGTCATATGCCATGACTGTAAGGAGGAACAGTTTGGTGGCAGCAAAAGAGAAGAAGTAATATTGAGCAATGCAGCTTGAAGCAGCGATGGTGTGTTTCTCCATCAAGAAGTTGGCTAACATTTTAGGTACCGTGGCTGTTGTGTACCAGATTTCCACTACTGAGAGGTTGCTAATGAAGAAGTACCTGGCACTGTGAAGACGTGAATCAACTAAAATTATGATGAGAATAAGAACATTGCACACAAGTGAGAGGAGATAAATGATAAGAAATAATGAGAAAAGCACTATCTGTAGATTTGGCCAGCTAGTGAATCTCAGAAAGATTAACTCAGTGACTACTGTCCTATTTTTCTTTTCCATGGGAATGCCTAGACAAACGTTGAATAACAAATAACAGCAAGAATAATCAGAGGCAGGCTTGCACTTGATGTCCTGTCCACAGCTAGCTGGGTCTGTTACAGAAATCAATGTTAGGTATGCCTTTCTCTAAAGTTCCTTGAGCAAATGAACATTTTTGAATGTTCCTATTGGGTCTTACATCCCAAACAGCACTAACGCAGCAATTACATGTTTAGTTTCACTCTCTCATTCCATTTTAAAAATTCAGACTTTCCATTTACATTCAGTGCATAACAAAAAAAGTACAGAAAAGTAATAGTGGCTTGAAATTTGCCTGAGTATTTGGTTTCACTGATCTATATTTCAGACTCAGGCTCATGTGAAAAGAATGTTAGCAATCCAAAATCCAGACTCAAATTTAGGCCCTGAGGCTAGCTTTTATCTGTTGTCTTCAGAAAGTCATGATGCCAACATGTACCAGTCATCTAGTCATTACCTTTCCTTATAATCATTGAACAGAGATACAGATCTACAGAGGAATATTCAAGCCTAACAGTCCTAGATTTTTTTTTCTAGGATGAATAAAATCACTCTTTGGAGGAGTTTATTTCTCCCAGGAATATGGATTATTAGTTAAGAACTAAAAAGCAATTAGGCAAGCAGGATTAGTTTAGATGAACCCCAACATTTACCAAGGCTAATCTCAATAAAATTATTCTTCTCTTTTGAAGCAAAATTATCCATTGCAGTTCAATATTAATGAAATCAAACTATACAGTATAATAGAGAGAAGAGTAAAGATGTGAAGAGTCTCGCAAAATTACTCACGTTTATTAGCACAATTGTGATTCAGGAAACTGTAATATGTAATCCTTTAGTGTAAGAATTATTTAACAAAATATTGTTTGTATGAATGTATGTGTGTATTCACACCTGGAGGAGGGTAATGATTAGAGTTTGAACTACCTGGAGTTTCATGATTTAAACTGAATTAAGATCAGGAGAATAATTTATTCACAGAATCAGTGATGGTTCTTTCGGCTCTAAATCATGAGTTCATTTTTGTGATCGTGATTGGTTAGAGTCTGACTGTTGTAGGGGCTGGATGAGTTTACTTTTGACTGTGAGTTGTTTCTCTTCACTCTGTTCTTTGCTTTCCTTTCCATTGGAAAAGATTTGGCCAGTTTGTTGCCAATGAGATTGAAGAGGTTGGAGCTGCTCTAAACTCCAATGTTGTTAAGATTAAATAATTGTAAGTAAACTTGTGATGTTGATGGAACATTCTGATATTCTCTACCACTGTACAAAAAGAACAGATTTTGGCATACAGATTTGGATAAATTTTAACTTTATATGAGAATAAACTCAAGATCTATCAGTCTAAGCAAAATGATTAAATAATTTTAATTAATAATGAGGAAAAAAAGTCCCTGGCATGCATTGACTGATTTCCACTTAGTCTAATAAAAACTTAAAAAAATTGGTCATAAATAGACAACTGTATTTTCCACACCTAAATTTAGGTGAAGTAAGCCTCACCCCATATTCCTATGTCTGATTTTATGATTCAAAGCTACTTCTGTAACTCAGGGGAGGCAGGGAAGGGGGCATGAACCAGGGAGATGGCAGCTCTTTCCTGTTGGGTGGAGGTTCAGTGCTGTGTAATGAGGAACATTTTGCTATCCAGAAGCTTCCTGTGCTTTCCTCAGCTACCCTGTATATGAGTTGCATTGCTACAACTCCTTCAAGAAGGAAAGGAATGCCTGAGCCACTATGTATATGCTTACAGCATGCGTATAAGCAACAAGGACAGCATGTTAGCAGCAAGAGAGGACACCACAGGACTCACCAAGAGGGAATGGGAGATTTGGGTGAGGGGATTGCAACTATGGATTAAACTGAAGAAAATATAAGTTAGAGCACTACAGATTAGTGGAACAGTTGGCAGAACAACAGTCACGCAGTTTGGAAGAGGCTGGGGAGCTAAACTGAGTGTTGCTAGTGCCCCGGACATACTTATGACCAGGCTGGGGTTGGGAGGACAGGGAATTTAAGAACCTGGAGGAAATACATTTTAGAATCAGATAGCAAGAGGCTGGAGATGGACTGTATTGGAAGGGGGTGGGAGAGGTGAAGAGACAAAAATATTCAGGAACATTTTTCTGGAAATTGAAGCTATGGGTCTATAGACTCCTGCAGAAGAAGAGCAATAGTCATCCAGCAACCCATGGCCTTGTACACACAGGCCAATGATCACCTTTCTGGGGCTAATTGATAACTAGTTAGATGACAAGCTCGGGGGTACATCTTCATACCGTCGACATCTGGATGTAGGTGAGATTCACACATTGGAGCATAAATGCTACAGAAGGATTTTTCAAGAGACTTTTTATTAACTCTTACTCCCCCAAAAACCTAAAATTAAATTATTCCTTTACCTTTATACAGGTAATAGCAAAAGACAAGACCACCACTTGGTCAAAGGAAATGCCTGATGCTTCCTGTGTTTGATGAAGAAATGCTCTAAGGAAAAGTTGAATTAATTGACTTCCATAATTACTTTATTAATTGACTTCCATAATTACATAATTACTCTTTTCGTTACCGCTGCGGTAGCCTGTATATCAGAATTATGCCTGTGTGGCTATTTTGGTAAGATTAATTCCAACCCAACCAAGTGTATGCCTTCACAGAATCACAGAATTGTATAGGTTGGAAAAGACCTTTAAGATCATCGAGTCCAACCGTAAGCCTAACACTACCAAGATCACCACTATAACATTTCCCTAAGCACCTCATCCAAACGTCTTTTAAATACTTCCAGGGATGGCAACTCAACCATTTCCCTGGGCAGCCTGTTCCAATGCTTGATAACCCTTTCAGTGAAGTAAAATTTCCTAATACCCAGTCTAAACCTCCCCTGGTGCAACTTGAGGCCATTTCCTCTCATCCTATCATTTGTTACTTAGGAGAAAAGACTGATCCCCACCTCTCTACAACCTCCTTTCAGGGAGTTGTAGAGAGCAAGAAGGTCTCCCCTGAACCTCCTTTTCTCCAGACTAAACAACCCCAGTTCCCTCAGCCACTCCTCAATAAGACTTATGCTCTAGACCCTTCACCAGCTTTGTTGCCCTTCTCTGGACACACTCCAGCACCTCAATGTCTCTCTTGTAGTGAGGGGCCCAAAACTGAACACCGTATTCGAGGTGTGGCCTCACTAGTGCCGAGTACAGGGGCACAATCACTTCCCTAGTCCTGCTGGCCATGCTATTTTTGATACAAGCCAGGATGCCATTGGCTTTCTTGGCCACCTGGGCACACTGCTGGCTCATTCAGGCAGCTATCAACCAACACACCCAGGTCCTTTTCTGCCAGGCAGCTTTCCAGCCACTCTTCCCCAAGCCTGTAGCATTGCATGGGGTTGCTGTGGCCCAAGTGCAGAACCTTGCACTTAGCCTTGTTGAACCTCATACAACTGACCTGGGCCCATCGATCCAGCCTGTCCAGGTCCCTCTGCAGAGCCTTCCTCCCCTCAAGCAGATCAACACTCCCGCACAACTTGGTGTGGTCTGCACACTTACTGAGGGTGCACTTGATCCCTTCGTCCAGATCATTGATAAAGATATAAAACAGGAGTGGCCCCAACACAGAGCCCTGGGGAACACCGCTTGTGACCGGCCGCCAACTGGAGTAAACTCCATTCACCACCACTCTTTGGGCCTGGCCATCCAGCCAGTTCTTTACCCAGTGAAGAGTACACCCGTCCAAGCCATGAGCAGCTAGTTTCTCCAGGAGAATGCTGTGGCAAACCGTGTCAAAGGCTTTACGGAAGTCTAGGTAGACAACATCCACAGCCTTTCCCTCATCCACTAGGCGGGTCAAAGGTGCTTCAAACCATCTGGAGCATGAAAGCAAATAAACAAAACTGAAAACATTAATTTTTAAACAGTTCCTGGGATGCTTTTCGATAAGGGGACATCTGTTTTTGTATATATACAGAAGTATTTCCATTATTTTCTCTGCAAAAATAGTAGAAGACTAGTGATTACACGTACTGACATATGCACAAACACACTCCAGCCTGTCCTATTGCTGGCACCCCAGACACATGATCCCCTATGACCCATATTTCCCTCTCCAGTTGCAGGTTCTTAGATCTCCATACACTTGCACACAGAATAGAGAATCCCTTCACACAGGAAAACAGTTAGAAATGGAGCTTAATAAGAAGACAGGACAGACTGTGGTGATCAGGCACATGAGGACATCACTAGTTAAGCATACTGACCACCAGTTTACACATTACCAACCCCTTTTATCCACTTTCCCTGTTTCCCCATGATTGCTTGTCCCCAGTTCACCTTCATTCCCCTCTTTCCCTGCCTTTAGTCCCCCCTCCAAACACATCTCAGTAAATTTTTTGCAATCCCAAAATGGTCTTCCTGGCATGCCATAATGAGTCTCAAGCCCTCATAGGTGAGTCTGGGGACAGTCTCTAAGGTGATCTGGGGACATCCTCTCCTGTTCACTCATCTGGTGGGTATGTCACACTAGGACAACGTGGGTGACAGTCCTCTTGTGGTAGCCCTGAGAGTATGCCCATCACCATCCTCTGCTTGCCTTGTTTAGTTACTGGGGATCCTCTACCTATCATTTCTCCTTCGGCAGCCTCTCCACAGCTCCCATGATCCAGGCCTCCCGCAAACCACGATTCTCCTTGAACTGGAAGTCACTCATATTATGAACACTGCACTCCATCCCTCCAAATTCAATTGTAAAGGTCATTATAAAAATCTGAATGTATTCCTGTTACAAATTTCATGTCTTGTTCCTGTAAACATATAATCAAGAACATCATAACAGAGTTATTCTCTATACCTCAGTATACAAGCAAATGATTGACATTCTACAAGCAAAAAGCAACACCTTTAAGGAATGAACCAGGGCTTCAACAGCAGTATGACTTCATCCAGAACCAAAACATGTCATGAACAACCTTCATTTGATACAGCATAGTCATTTTCCCCATTCAAGAAGTAAAATGCACAGAACAGCTTTGTTTTCCTTAAACTTGCCCCACATCCTGTAACATTAACTGAGCCCTGACCTTTCGCTTGTGCTCACAATTCCTTAACTTGCAGTCCTAGATCTCTGAAGGGTTTTCTGTCCCACTCTATCATATCCTCCCCCTTTTTTTCAGGAGGTGCCATAAGTACCAGCATGTAAGATGGGAGCATGGAGAACTCCCTCTTGATGTTTCTTTTGATGTCAAGCATAACACTGGACTCTTGGCATTACCCTTGGCCATGCTTCTGATCATACGGTGAGTTTCCAGTATACACCTCAGCACATACAGGTCACTCCTTGATCAACAGGATGTCCTATTGGGTTACCAGGTGATACCAGAAGGGCATAGGTAATTGTTCCTAATTACTGGAGCTTTTAGGCAATTGTATCAGTGATCATGACCTTCACAGGCTCCCTCTTCCCTCACCTGTAAACACACTCCAGCAGCCCATACTCCAGCAGCCCAAGCAGCTGTAATCAACTGCCTTCTTTTTCCCAGTCCTTCCACAATGTCTCTCTTTCACAGAGTTGAGAGAATTGGGCCATTGCTCAACATAGCCCTTCATCATCTGAGCCCATAGCCCACCTCCATTGCACAGGCCAGTGATTACAGGTGACATAGGTCCCAGACTCCCAAGAGCTCTGTACTTCTGAACTATCAGCTGTATCTTCATGGCTCCAGTTTCGAGCACCTTCCCCAGCCACTGCAAGGGCATTTTGGTACAGTAAGTTTCCCACATGTCTTTAATTTCGGTCTGAGTAGAGGGCAGCTTAGCAGCCACTTTCTGGGGAACAGAACTCCCATTTCTACAGGCCTGCTCAATTAGTGTAACTGGGGTTGCCTAACAGGACTCTATGTTTGTCATTGGAGTCCTGAATTTCCCTAACCCATCTTTCCATATCCCGCTCCATGGCAATCACCTTAAGCATGCTGACTGTTCCTGTAGCTACAAACTTCTGAACAAGGGTCTCTCAAACTGTATTAATGTTTCTTTTAGAAGATCATTAGTTTGACAGAGAAAGTAATTTCAGTTCTCGATTCTCAACCTCTGTTACGTGGTCCCAATCTCTTTGGAGCTCTACCTGAAGCTGATACTACACCTCTGCACTCTCTCATACCAAAGCATCGCATCTCTTTCCTGGTCCTTTTTACGTTTTGGATCATTTTTACAACTCCTAGACTAATTACCTTGGTTTCTGTACTGGGAGACAGTCCATGTTCCAGGCCACTGGTGCATGGGCTTGGAGCAGGCACTGTTCTTTCTCTTTGCAACTCTCTTCCTATCCCACTACTGTTTTCTTGGGTCCCTTTGGAACCAATTTTCCTGACTGTTTCCACAATGTTGAAACTCATCCTTACACATATTTTGGGTGCACCCCTCACATTGCAGAACAACAGAAATTCCTAATACCAGAATCAAGGCTTCCAGCATCTCAAAGTTGCTCCAAATATTCCAAGTCCAGACCATGATATCTGAAAAGTCCATTATATTTGAAAAGTTGCAGCAGACTGGTGAAGTTCCTAGTGACTGGCAAAGGGGAATCATAACCTTCCTTTTTAAAAAGGAAAAAAAGGAAGACATGGGGAACTACAGGCTGGTCAGTCTCACCTCTGTGCCCAGCAAGATCATGGAGCAGATCCTCCTGGAAACCATGCTAAGGTACACGGAAACAGAGAGGTGACTTCACTAGGGGCAAATTGTACCTGACAAATTTGGTGGCCTTCAGTGACAGGGTTACAGCATTGGTGGATAAGGAAAGGGCGACTGACATCATCTACTTGGACTTGTGCAAAGCGTTTGATACTGTCCCACACAGCATCCTTGTCTCTAAAATGGAGACACATGAATTTGATGGGTGGACCACTTGGTGGATAAGGCATTGGCTGGATCGTTGCACTCAAAGAGTTGCAGTCAATGGCTCAATGTCTGAGTGGAGACCAGTGATGAGTGGTGTCCCTCAGGGGTCCATATTGGGACTAGTGTTATTTAACATCATTGTCGGGAACACGGACAGTGGGATTGAGTGCATCCTCAGCAAGTTTGTGGATGACGCCAAGCTGAGTGGTGTGGTTGATATTCTAGAGGGAAGAGATGCCATCCAGAGGGATCTTGATAGGCTAGAGAGGTGGGCCCCTGAGAACCTTGTGAAGTTCAACAAGGCCAAGTGCAAGGTCCTGCACCTGAGTTGGGGCAATCCCAAACATGGATACAGGCTGTGTGATGAGTGGATTGAGAGCAGTTCTGCGGAGAAGGACATGGGCATACTGGTGAATGAAAAACTGAATATGAGCCGGCAATGTGTGCTGGCAGGCCAGAAAGCCAATCGTATCTTGGGCTGCATCAAAAGAAGTGTGTCCATCAGGTCAAGGGAGGTGATTCTTCCCCTCAACTCTGCTCTTGTGGGACCCCACCTGGAGTACTCTGTTCAGCTCTGGGGCCCTCAGCATAAGAGACATGTGGACCTGCTCAAGTGGGGTTGTTTAACTGTGGCGGTGTGCTCCCCCCCACCCCGCTCCCTGCACAAGCAGTAACCATCAGTGGGAGTCATCCTGATAGCTGCATCCAGCTTATGCTGGACCTTGAGGACGAATGGCAACAAAGTAGCCAAGGGATGCTTTGACGCAAGGATCTAAACCTCTTGCTGATATGCAAATATGACCATAAGTCAATCATCTTACTCCTTAAATAGTGGACAGCCCAGGGCCCTTTGAGCTCTCCTGCACGGCAGCGGGCTGCATGCCAGGATCTCCCCTTGAGCAGGGACACCTCTCAAGGTTACCCCTCGAGGCTGAGAGATTCCTTGCCGCAACAGATCCTTGGTAAGTGACTAATAGCATGCTAAACTTTAAATCTTAGCTAAGTGATATAAAGGATTGATTGCACACATATAATCCTTTAGATATAAACCGTTGACCAAGTCTGGGACTAGGACTGGATCTAGCCGCACCTAGACTCCTCTCTGAGAAGGAGTTTAGAAAGCAAGGGGATCCTTTTCCGAACCTCATGACTCAATGGGAGGGTCTCCCTGACAGTTTTGTCTGACCCTGTCCTCTATGCAGTAAATAATCAAGTGTGCCTTGCCATCGAATCTTGTTAAAACACTGTCGCATTGAACTTTGTTAACTCCCTATTCTGTATCAATAAACTATATTTTACTTCTCTCTTATGAGTAAAGTGCACCCTCACTCCATCCGCGACAAATTGTCGTAGTCAGCAGGATGGCAAGTAGTACCACTGATTATTTATGGAGGCATGGAGTGAATCCGAGTCCCAGATTCTCAGCAAAATGGACTCGTGACAATTGGCATAATTGGGAAGCCATTGAAGAACACCTAAAAGTAACTAGAGGCCACACAAAAGATGGAAAAGGGAAAGGAATTATCTGCAAGATGCTAGGTGCCTGTTTAGAAGCTGCACATCAGGAAAGAGACAACAGAAATAAAAAGGAGCAGGACCTAGAGAAGGAAGTAGAAGGTAGAAAGGCAACTGAGTTGTTACTATCTTTTAAAATTGAACAACTGCAGAAACAGTTACAGGACGAAAAGGAAAAAAGACAAAAGTTGGGAGAAAAGGTCGAGATGATGCTTATACAGGCTCCCCTCCCCCTGACATCATACAGATTAGGAAACTAATAGTATCCCCTGAAGATTGGGAGGGAGACATCTGGGGTCATCCCGATGATAGCGAGCCAGAAGACGACGACCCTTTGTTCCCCACAAATCCTCCTGAGTATGAAGCCAGACCCATTGTTAAAACAGAAAGAACTGTGGGCCCTCGGGGTGGTCATCCGTGACATACTATGCGAACCATCCCCTGGGATCCGTTGCAATTGACAAATTTGCAAGAGGGATATAGCAGGAAACCAGGTGAAACTGAAACGGAATACTTGTGGCGAGTATGCCTCAGTGGTGGTGACCGAATAATGTTGAGTGAGGACGAAGCAAGCGGCTATTGGGGTCCAGGAGTTTTCTTAAATTTAGGACCTGACCTGACAAACACACCTCATTCTATCACCAGCCAAGTAGCTTATTGGGCTGGAGGAATAGGCAGCATGGAGCGAGGTGAACCCTCCATAATTCCCATTAAATCTCTAAGTGATCTCTCTACAGCCGTCACAAAAGCCGCCTGTATACAAGCCATGCACAAACGAGGGTCCCATGATGTCCCACTGTCTGCTACAGTAGATTTTGCAATATTAAAACCACTGATTAGAGGAGCCCTGGCAATTCTTAAATCCCATTTAGTTGCAAAACGAGATGAGATCAAGAAAGACACAGAACACAATGAGGGACTAGGTGACAACGCTCAAAATGCCCACAAGCAGCTCCCTACCTGGGCAGAATTGATGCACGACATTGTTAACTACAGCCGTGAGATGGGCTGGGACGATGCACCAGCTGAAAAACAAAACCTGAAGCCCCGGGGAGGAGATCACAAAGTAAGACCCATAAAACAGGGAACAGAAACTAGATTGAAGGGAAACAAATTTAAAAACCCCCAAACAGAATCTCGAGAACAAAGGAATGAATTGTGGAGGAATGCATTAGCTTTAGGCATTCCCAGAGCTGCGATTCAAGGTCAACCTACTGGCATTATTTTAAGTCTAATTGAAGCATTCCAGAAACGAGATAACGGTAAAAGGAAGGACCATATTTCAATTCCTCCTGCACCAGACCCCAGAAGGGGAGATAACCCCTTCCTCCCCCTTAGGGAGGAACTGCAGGACATGAAGTCAAAAAACGAGTAGTGTCCGGAAGGCAATTGGGCCTGCCTATCCAGAAAGTGGAGGCTTATCAGTGGATAAATGATAACGGCCCATACATTCTAATTCCAGTTGGTCCTCAAGGACAATTGGTAAAGTTTTTAATAGATATGGGAGCACAAATTTCACTATTAACACAACAAGATGCCGAGAAGCTGGGTGTACAACCCAGACGGCAAAGAGTTAAAATTATTGGCGTGAACGGAGTGAGTGTTCAGTGCCAAACTGCCAAGGTCAATTTATGGCTCCCAGGCAAGAAGCACATGTCGAGTACTCGCTTTGCAATTAAAGATCACCATGAAAATATTTTAGGTTTCGATGTTTTAAACGGATGAACCTGGCACTTGCTGAATGGCAGCGTGTGGTCCTTCGGCTCGAACATTGATCCCAACCCCAGCAGAAGCCGGGAGGCTGCAGTGCGGGCACTGCGCGCAGCCCCTGTGCTCCCAGAGTCAAAAATCACTAATGTACCGCAATATCCCATTTCTGCTGTGGCACAAAATGGAATTTCTGAAGTGATAGCTGATTTGGAGAAATTACAAATTATCTCCAGAACACACTCCCCATATAACTCACCTGTCTGGCCCATCCGCAAACCAGACGGGAGGTGGCGTTTAATAGTCGATTATCGGCGCCTGAACGCCAATACAGCCCCGCTCACAGCTGCTGTGCCAAACATTGCCAACTTAACATCTACTTTGCAAGCAGCTGCACACCCATGGATGGCAGCCCTAGATGTAAAGGATATGTTCTTTATGGTTCCCTTAAAGGAGGAAGATAAAGAGAAGTTTGCTTTCACCTGGGAGGGAATACAATACACCTTTAACAGACTCCCACAGGGGTATAAACATTCACCCACGATTGCTCATGCTGCGCTTGCTGAACTTTTACAGTCTCACTCCCCCAAGAAGCGAAACTGTACCAATATATAGATGATATTCTGATTGGAGGAACTTCCCCTGAAAAGGTTGGGGAAGTGGCAGCAGCAGTATGGCAAGCACTAAATAAAGCAGAAATTGAGATTCCACCCAGAAAATGTCAGGGACCAAGCAAAGAAGTAAAATTTTTAGGTACTTGGTGGATAGCAGGCAGTGCAGTGATTCCTCCAGATACCTTAAGAAAAATTGAAGAGCTGCAAATGCCCCAATCAAGGAAGGAGTTACAACAATTAATGGGAACTTTAGGATATTGGAGGAAACATGTGCCTGGATTTTCTATCATTTCCCGTCCCTTATACTCACTCTTACGGAAAGGCAAACCCTGGGAGTGGAAATTAGAACATAAAGAGGCGGTCAAAACTCTAACTGAAGAGTTAAAAACGTATCAGTCACTGGGACCAGTACACCCCCGCGACCCTATTATAGCCGAATGGGGTTTCGCCGAACATGCTACTTACTGTAACCTGTTCCAGACTGGGCCTGATGGGCCAAAAAGACCTTTATTATTTAGCTGAACCGCATTTAAAGAAACAGAACAACGATACTCGGAATGGGAAAAGGGACTTTTATCTTTAGTCCGAGCAGTTAAACAAGTTGAGAAAATACATCAGGGACAACCTGTGCAAACTAGAGGACCGTTTAATTTACTAGAAGCAATCCTAAAGGAGACTGCTCCCCCAGAAGGAGTTGCACAAAAACCCACTGTCCGAAAATGGTATGCCTACCTAACAGGAGTTGCAGAAAATATGCAACTAACTGAAGGACACACTAAGCTTTCCAAATTGCAGATGCCCATAAACACAGACCCTTTAGCATTACAACAACCTTTTAAACCTTCACCCATTCTGGATGCACCACCCCTCACTGAGGGTACACCAACAGAAAACATTTGGTTTACAGATGCTTCAGCAAAAAGGGTAAATGGTAAATGGCAATATAAGGCTGTTGCATTAGACATTACCACCGGCAAACAAGTAGTAGAAGAAGGTGAAGGCAGTGCACAAGTAGGAGAAATAAGAGCAGTTGTTTTGGCAGCACGGAATGGCGCAAAAATCATATATGTAGACTCCTATGCTGTGTGGGCCGGTGCCACACAGTGGCTCTGTCAATGGGAAACCTTGAATTGGGAGGTAAATATATCCCCAGTTTGGAGAAACAAAGATTGGCAATTATTACTAGATATAGCCAGGAAAACACCTTTCAAGATGGGATGGGTAAAAGCTCACGCTTAAAGATAATCAACCATCCACAAAGTGGAATCAAAAGGTAGATGAGCTAACTAAAATTAGGAAAATCACCTTAAATCCTGAGTGGTATCCATTGGGAGAATGGTTACATCAAAGTCTAGGCCACACAGGTAAAGAAGCACTTTACTTTGCTGCACAGAGTAAAGGCTGGCCTGTAAATAGAAAAAACTTGTGAAACTATTCTTACAGAATGTCCTCAGTGTAGATTGAAATTACAAGCAGATCATCCTGCTAAAGCAACACCTTTACATATCAATGAAGGGAAAACTTTATGGTCTACATGGCAAATTGATTATATCGGACCATTCAAATCCTCTGCAGGATATCGATACATCCTTACAGGAGTGGAAGTAGTCTCTGGCTTGCTTATGGCGACTAAATGTCGGAAAGCCAATGGGCAAAATACAGTGCGAGGGCTATCAGTTTGGTTCTCAAATCTACCTACTCCTGATGTTATCCAGAGTGATAATGGCTCACACTTTTCGTGTAAGGAAGCGCAAGATTGGGCAAAACAAGAGGGAATTAGATGGGTATTCCACACCCCATACTACCCTCAATTAAATGGGATGGTAGAAAGAGCTAATGGCTTGTTGAAAAGGAGTCTCAAACCACAGGAAGCTCAATGGGATACGAGACTTCCCAAAGTACTCAATCAATTACACAATCGATATGGGCCTAATGGAAGCCCTGTAAGCCGAGCATTCTTTGTAAAAACTGAGCTTAGCGCTCCACCTACTAGGAAAAGAGAATATCCAATGACATTACAGCCAGGACAGCCTGTGATGGTCAATTTACCATCCATTGGTACTGTGCCTATGACTTTAACTAAACCTTGTGGCCCACTTGCCTGGGAAGCTACTGATAGCAGTGGTGCAAAACACAGAATTAGTTCACAATGGATTTTTCCTTCTTCTTAATGGGGTAACCTGTTCGGACTGTCCCCACCAAAACAAATCTCTATTTTCTCTTACAGCACCTCACAGGATGACAGATGGAAATGCTGTGTTCGTGTTACTATTCCAAACCCTAACAATGCTGCTCTTCTTAGCCTGTGGTCAAAGAACCCGAGAATGGCCATGGTCCCAAGCTCGTGTTAAGTACACTGGAAGTATGGGAATACACTCTAGTAAGGGGGATTTAAAGCTTTCCACCGTGGTCATGCACGGAACTGAAACATACTTAGAAAACGAATGGAGCTGGGATAAAGATGAAGCTGATGATAAAGTTCCCCGGCTCCGAGGAACAGCAGGGAAAGAAATTAAAATAGGATGCCGGATGATCAATGGGTCTACCCATGAGAAGGCATCTCAGATTTCTGTGTACAACATTACATCAAGGCCAATAGCCAAAGATACGAAACTTTGCGCCTTTGAAAGACTGGACTGTTGGTACAATTTTACCTTAGTACAACCTGTTTTTGTAGTCTGCCTCTGGGCTCACCATTGTGTGGGATTATCCTTTAAATTTAAAATAGACATTATTGAGCCTAGCACAACATCTGCCCTGACTGTAACGGATGAGACCATTCTATCCCCACAGGTTTCGGAAGTTGGACCATATGTGATCAAAAATACAGGCCAACAACAAGTGTTATTTAATCCATCATGGTCTCTTAAACTAGTAGATCTACTGATGCAAATTAATATGTCTGCAATCAAACCAACCTGTTCACCATTCCTAGGTACGTCCTATGCAGGATGGTTAGCATGGTTACATGGGCGAACCCTCAGCTCTCCAAGACGAACAAGGAGAGATGTGACCGGTATCATAAGGACAGGATTGGGAGTCTTAAATAGTATCGATGCTGAAGTACTCGTAAACAAACTGAGCACAACAACAAGTGATTTAAACAAATGAGAACACCCATTACGGTCTTCTCTATTAGCATTGGGAACTAACCAATGGCTCTTATCTGATATATTACCTCAGTGGAAAAGAATTAATGAAAGGGACCACCAACTGATTGTGGATGCACTTGGTGTAGCCCAAACCAATGTTTCTCTAGCTCTTAGTTGTATCCAAGCTCAACTGTGGATGCAATCTATGGTAGCAGCAATTACAAGAGAAGGTGAAGAGGGCACCTTACCCACTGAAATTCGAAAGGTAATTTGAGATAATGCAACTAAATTTGAGAAAGAATTCCAGTCCTGGTGGTATTTAGTCAATTTCACTTATGACCCCATTAGCAATAAGGCCACAGCTTTTGTCTTAACAATACACAATGCTTCGGTATATGCCATATACCCAATCATTGCGTTGGGATTAAATCACAATGGAACTGTACTCTATCCATTAGAACATAGAGTATGGGCCCACCGAAATGGAAACAAATGGCAAACTGTTGATGTTAATGCATGCATTGTACGGGAACAACAAGGATTTATTTGTGAGAGTAACACCCTCAAAGCCCAAGACAACTGTCTTGACACTGAACAAAGTTTGTCATTTTGAAATACGACCTGATGAAGCCCCTGAAACTGTACTTGTGTATATTGGAAAAGGATGTGTTTGTATGAGAACCCTTTGTGATTTTATATTTGTAGATAACGTTACTGTAGATACAAGCAATCGCTCAAATATTTGTGTTTGTAACTTTACTAAAATTGTGGGATGTGACTTCAATTATTCAGCTCCTGTTACATCTTATCAATTGTTACAATCTAACTATACATTGAGTCGAGATTTATTGCCTGCCCCCATCGGAATGAATCTTACATTGGTGAAGAAACTACTACAACATGATGACCTGTGTCAACTGCTAGAACGCATCCGAAACAATGGACACAGAACTCTGATCGCCGTTCATCATGATGCAGTAGAGATACACCATGTCTTGGAAAGAGTGAAGAAGGATGGAGAACACCATTGGTGGGAAACTCTTCTTGGATGGTCACCAACAGCAACGGGAGTGTTTAATCTTATGCTTCACCCAGTTGTCATTTTACTAACTCTAACATTAGTGTGTCTATTGCTTATAATTATATTGTATATAAAGGTTTGGCACATGATAAAAAAAATAACCCAACTTCAACCACCCAAAACATACAAATTAACGCATAACAAATAGCAGTGCTTCACTGTCTACTTACCATGGATCTATAAGCGCACAAACTATCAATATACTATTTATGGCACAGAGGCAAGAGGTCACCGTACCACCACTCTGTGAAGGTAAGATGAATTGACTATAGTCACGGGGTGAAGTGTGGCGGTGTGCTCCCCCCCCGCCTCGCTCCCTGCACAAGCAGTAACCATCAGTGGGAGTCATCCTGATAGCTGCATCCAGCTTATGCTGGACCTTGAGGACGAATGGCAACAAAGTAGCCAAGGGCTGCCTGAAGCAGGGATCTGAACCTCTTGCTGATATGCAAATATGACCATAAGTCAATCATCTTACTCCTTAAATAGTGGACAGCCCAGGGTCCGTTAAGCTCTCCTGCACGGCAGCAGGCTGCACGCCAGGATCTCCCCTTGAGCAGGGACGCCTCTCAAGGTTACCCCTCGAGGCTGAGAGATTCCTTGCCGCAACAGATCCTCGGTAAGTGACTAATAGCATGCTAAACTTTAAATCTTAGCTAAGTGATATAAAGGATTGATTGCACACATATAATCCTTTAGATATAAACCGTTGACCAAGTCTGGGACTAGGACTGGATCTAGCCGCACCTAGACTCCTCTCTGAGAAGGAGTTTAGAAAGCAAGGGGATCCTTTTCCGAACCTCATGACTCAACGGGAGGG
This sequence comes from Ciconia boyciana, assembly GCF_034638445.1. Taxonomy (NCBI): domain Eukaryota; kingdom Metazoa; phylum Chordata; class Aves; order Ciconiiformes; family Ciconiidae; genus Ciconia; species Ciconia boyciana. Next base: position 6,991,596 of record NC_132955.1, read on the forward strand.
TCTCCCTGACAGTTTTGTCTGACCCTGTCCTCTATGCAGTAAATAATCAAGTGTGCCTTGCCATCGAATCTTGTTAAAACACTGTCGCATTGAACTTTGTTAACTCCTTATTCTGCATCAATAAACTATATTTTATTTCTCTCATACGAGTAAAGTGCACCCTCACTCCATCCGTGACATTAACCTAGAGAAGAGAAAGCTCTGGGGAGACCTAGAGAGGCCTTCCAGTACTTCAAGGGGGCCTACAGGAAAGATGGGGAGGGATCCTTTAATGAGGGAGTATAGTGATAGGATGAGGGGTAATGGTTTTAAACTGAAAGAGGATAGATTTAGATTAGATATTAGGAAGAAATTCTTTACTGTGAGGGTGGTGAGACACTGGAACAGGTTGCTCAGAGAAGTTGTGGATGCCTCCTCCCTGGAAGTGTTCAAGGCCAGGTTGCATGGGGCTTTGAACAACTTGATCTAGTGGAAGGTTATCCCTGCCCATGGCAGGGGGTTTGGAACTAGATTATCATTAAGGTCCCTTCCAACCCAAACCATTCTATAATTCTATGATTCTATGACAGATCATGATGTTGCCCATATCTTCCACCAATCACCATCACAGGCAAAACAGTCTCAAGGCAGGGAAACTTACTTGACTATTTAGCCCCAACCACCACCTGGTCTCAACTTTCTGTATTTTTACTCTGAATTACATTCAGCCTGTCAACACAATGCTGGTAAGGTGATGGGCAGCATAGGAGGTTGAAGTGGTATGCATAACCATTTTCTGTTACTGTACACACAGCAATTTCTTTTTGCCACCCTAAGTTTATTGGTTTTCTGCCACTTTAGCAGGCAGGAGCACTCTTTTCATAATGTACCCAATCCAACACGGCATATAGATGCACTTCAGTCCATTCATGGGTCTCCATGTTCCAGCATGAGTAGCTCATGGGTCATAGTCCTGTCACAGGTTCTACACGCTGTGGTCTGGCTTATCAACTGACTGCTGTCCGTTCAGGGTACATATACCCCTTTGCATGTAGCATCCTCTCCCACCCTCCACCCACCAAAAGTGTATCTCCATCCTGTATTGGCTGCTAGCTCTTATTTTATACATGTTTGACCAGGAACACCACGTGCTTCTCTGAATGTGTAAAGGTTTGGTGTGCAATTCCTGTGTCCCTGACCCACATACACCTGGTTGTTTGCATTGGTTTCAGAGCTGCGTGAATCAGATTTTGACTGACACTTACCTCCTTTCATAGAGGTTCATTACCTCCTCCCATAGAGATCACCCTTGCAGACAACTACAGATTAAACCAATTTATGCCCATTAGAAAGACAGGCTGCTATTCAGAAAGATTTGGATGGGCCAGAGAAATGCTCTGAAAGAAATCTTCGCCAGTTTAAAAACATGCAAACACAGTCTTCTATCTGGGATACAGTAACACTATGTAACAATGCTGGCTTGGGCGTGGGGGGGTGGGGGGGTGGTTAGGGCTACAAATAGTATCCAGCTTTGTAGAAAAAGATCTGTGTGTCCTGGTGCACATTAGCTGTACGTCTACAGTGTGTCCTTGCAGCAAGGAAGTCCAACTGCATTCTGAGCTGTAATAGCGAGAGTAGTGAGCATGTCTAGGGAAGTGATCCTTCTCTTCTGTTCGACACTTGTGGGAGCTCATTGGAGTAATTTCCCCATTTTTGGCCTCCCCATTACAGCATTAGGATGAGGAGCATAAGACACAAATTGTACCATGACAAAACCCAACTCAGTTTAAAAAAAAGACCTTTCTTTTACCAAGAGTGGATAGACATTGGAATAGGAGCCCAGAAAGGCTGTGGCATTGCAACAGAGATACTAAGAGATACTCCAAACTTGACTGGATAGGTCCCTGAGCAATTTGCTTTAAACAGGAGGCTGGACTGGAAACTTCCAGAGGTCCCTTCCTCCTACATGACTCTGTAATTTGCTGATTCTGTAGCTGTGAACTGACAAATGGATTATTTTTTACTAAAGTGCACTTACCATTAATCAGCACAATTAATGAGCCAAAAATTTATTGATTAGCCAGGTTTTACTGGTGACCATGATCCTGGTATCTAAGTCAGTACTGTAGGGAGTCACATAAAGTATTCAGGCTCATGGAGCTTAGCACAGAAGGAGATTTGCTGAGCCTCTTGTGCTTGTGGGATTACCATCTACAGAATAAAATAAACCATGAACTTTTTAATTCATTCCCTTTTGACACAATCCCTAAATCTCCCAAACAATACTGTTCTGGTTTGCTTTTTTTCTTGATCCTGTTAGCAAACCTCACAGGTGTTTCAGAGAGAGGGTCTGAGATTAACAGCTGGCACAGTGCAGTCCTCAGAAAACATAACAGAAAGAAGATTGAGAGGACAAACAACTCTTTTTACAGTATTTTCTCTCCAGGCTTTTCTCCATAGTTTATGTCACAACTTGTCTGGGGAACTTCACCATCGTCATGGTCATCATGACACCATCATGTCATGGGGTTTTATAACCCCATGTACTTTCTGCTGGCCAGCTTGGCCTTTCTAGATGTCAGGGACTCCTCAGCCAATGCTCCCAACTTACTCATGATGACTTTCTCAGACTTGATGAGACTCTGGGTGCAGTAACAGGCTTTAAGTGCCCTGACCTGCCTGTAACATCCTTCTTTGTAATCCTTCTCTGCTGTCTCTTCTCTCCTTTCCCCAAGGGTTTAGCTGCCTGTGTTCAAGGTCAGCACTGATATAATGGGGTTGTTTAACCTTGTATTAATCTGCCGTGAAACATCTAAGTTATGAGAAAGCTGTGGGAAACCTCATCTGGAAACTCCATTCTGCAAATTAGGTCAGGAGTTAAGTGTTTAAGCTTAGGTCACCTTCTTGTTTCTTGCCCTAGCTATGCTGCAGGTATGCTGTGCTTGGCCTTGTATCTGGTTGTTTTTACCTCACCTTAACTACTTGAGTTCCTGGCCTAAATTTCAACCTGCTTCACTACTATGGACTTGTCTAGCTAACACGGGAGTATCATGGCCTTGTTTTGTCCAAGAGCCAAGTTACAGTGCAAACAGGAGCTGAATGACGTCAACAACCTTGGAACAAGAAGTGACAAGAGAACAACGTCTGAAACTGCTGGAATGACGCCACTGTGGACTTTCTGATTGGTGGCCTGCACTGATATCTGCTGTAGTAAATATAGGAGAGTAACATTGCTACAGCATGCAGATGCAGGGCACCTGAGAAGCTTTCACATGTTGGTGCCAACCTGCCACCCAAGAACCCAGTCCTGAGACTGGCTAGAGAGTGTTCATCTTCCTATGGACTTGACTATGCTGGCTCACTGGAACGGTAATTTTGGGAATTCTCAGTTAATTGTGTGTTTGCATATGTGTGTGAGTGTAAAACTTTCCCTCACACAGCTTATCCTTCACTTGGTCCACTTGTCACATTGAGCTTAGTGGTGTCATATTCCCTGGCATCCCTTTCCCTCTGGCAATCACTGGGCTGTTGGCTGACTGGTTACTGTGAATGATTCTGCTCTGCTCTTTTTTTGTGTGTACTGTGGGACTGCTGCCTTTGCTGGTGAGGTGGGCTGCTCCTGTCTGCCTTGCCGTCACTCTCAGCCCCTGGCTTGCCTTCCCTTGTGGACCAGGCAACTATTCCTGCTCCCTGACATCTCTGTTTTCAGGAAACATAGCACACAAACTGTGACCAGCAAATTAAACAGGTATTGCTAGTCAGAGCATCTATGAGCAGAAGTTTATTGTTTCAAATGAAAATCCAAATAGGATAAGCGAGGAATAGATTACTCTAAATTCTTTATTGACACAACCACAGCACAAGCCCAAATTCTCTGGCAATCCGTGATGTGGCTTATGCTGTGGTTTCTCTCCGAGTTGAACATCCAACTCTCCAGGCCAGGGGATGCATACACAAAGAGGAAATGTCCCAGATTCAGGCTTTGTCCATTCCAACCATTCACACAAACTGAGTCAAACCAACTGACTCTGAAAACTTCAGCCCCTAGAAAAGAAAGCAAGCAGCAGCAAGCAAGGCTTATTGTCCATACCATAAAAGAATCTGTCATCTGATCAGTACAGACAGGAACTGAGGTAAAAATGAAACATTTTATGAGGACAAGAAGAGTTCACAGGGATTCTGAGGAAGTGTGGGAGGAGCATAAAGGATGCCTGGAGAAATGCACACCACCTCACATTTTCAGATGGGAGAAATTAAGATTTCACATGTTTTGGGCAGGTAATTGGCACACACAGAGAAAATGGAATGGGCACGAGGAACTTCTGCCTTCTGGTGGGTTGGAAACAGACTTGGTAAATGGCAAAGTATACGAAGGTTTTGGCATGTGAGTCACTGAATTTAAGACAAAGAAAGAAATAGGGGCTAGAGTGCAGGATCCCTGGAGTGAGACTGAATGGCAAAAGGAATCAGAGAGAAGAGAGTCTGATGTGAAAATGAAAGCTCTGAGATGTGACAGGGAGTCCTTACAGACACAGGGGGAACAGGGTGAACTAGAGCAGGTAGGGCAGAATAGAAGACTTTCTTGTCCTGGAATGAGCGCTGGGCACCTAAAGGCTGTCAAAAGTGCCTCTTTGTAGGGTTAGGGGGTAGAATACTGGTCACATATCTTTAGATTACCTGTAGGATAGGAATCCAAATATAAGCTAGCCTTTTGGCTTCATTAGAGTCAGTGGTGAGAAACAGGCACTCCCAGAGCATAGTTTCTCTCATCCTAGGGTAGGTATCAGGACTAGGACAAATTGATCACATTCTGCAGCTGCCATTTCCTCAACCTTGACTTCAACAGGACTGCACAACTAGTTCATGTACAGAGATTTAGGATGCTGAGAGCTGAGGTCGAGAGATGCTGAGAGCTGAGGTCGAGAGAGGTGGAGTCCAATATATCTATCTGAAAGACATTGCAGGTGGGATCCAGGTTCCTAAACAGAAATGTCTAAAGCATGCCATCTGACTTCCAGCTGCCATACCTCAAGGGCATGTGTCACCCATAAATCATATATGAGAGTTGCCAACCCAGTGTAAACGTCTTGGGTATTTTAGGACACCTGAAATTACTTTGAACTTTTACTTTTAGAAAGACAGTCCCACTTTTGTGATTGAGCTAATCATCAAGGTCTGCTTAGAACCAACAACAAGAACTAGACACACTCAGAGGATGACTGAAATAATCTTAATTCAGGTATCTGAGATAAGTAGAATGAAGTGCCTGTGCCTCTATAAGTGAAATGAACTGCAGTCTGCATACCCCGGGTCCTCTCTGAAAGTAAAGTCCAGGGCACACTCCCCTGCAGGATGTGATGAAGAGCCCAGTGGGCCTTGTAACAGCTTCTTTTCTCATTCTTCAGATTGCTTGTCTTACAGTATTGGAGAGAAATTCAAGAAACTAGGCATTCTTTTGCTTGCTGAAATGTTCTTTTTTTTTTCTCCAGATTGCCTCTGTTTGCCCTGAAACAGACATGCCTGCAAAGTAAAGAATGTACAATACATCCTGTTTCCCTTTGGCTAGCACAGGAGTAGCACAGTAAACAGTCCTACATCATAAAATACTCTAAAGTATTTATTTTCTTAATGATTGCCAGAGCAGGAATCCCTTAGTGGCTATAACAAAACCATTTTTGTTCAGATACAGGAAAGTTCGTGTAGATTTCATAGTAGTAACTTTGTTCCTAGCATCTACTTTGATGCTTAGATAGAATGATGTATGAGTGGGTTTTTTGTTTATTTTGTTTTCTCTTTGAAGTCCTTTGTGGAGGAGAGGAATCAGGCAACTCTGAGACTGCAGACAAAGCAGTCCTATGTGGAATAAGGGCTCTTGATGTGTGAATGGAAAAATGGAAATATTAGAGATAGCACAGTTTCACTGAGGAAGGGCCAAAGCCTGCACTGCTGGGGAAACAGAAGTCTATTTATGAAGATAGCAACCAGTTATAAAATTACATTTTAAGGGTATAGATGCAGAGGAGCCAAACTGAAGATAAAAAAACACAGTTCCTAACACTGAGACTACCTCCACTGAACAAAATTTCCACTGTATAGTGCAAGGATATAATGAGGTTTCTAGGATGGGGGTTTCTGAGCCAGGGGAGGGAAAAGATTATCTCTCTTGGTATTGAAAAGCTTACTTTCCTTAGCCTCCCTTCTACATTGTTTCTCTCCTAGGCATGCTCAGATGTTAACGAATGAAGCCACAGAATGTAACCAGTTCTGTGATGGAATTTGTCCTTCTGGGCTTCAACCACAGTCTTAAGATTCAGCAATTCCTCTTCACCGACTTCATAATTGTCTACCTGATGACCTGCTTGGGAAACATCACCATCCTCACCACTATTATCACTGACTACCACTTCCACACATCCATGTACTTCTTCCTGGCCAACTTAGCATTCACAGATATCACCAAATCATCAGTAAATACTCCCATTCTATTGTCAGCTCTCCTCTCCCAGCACAAAACTGTTCCATTCAAGGAATGCATCCTTCACATGTTTTTCTTCCACTTCATTGGTGGTGCTCATAGCTGCCTTCTTGCAGTGAAGGCAGCTGATCGGTATGTGGCTATCCATAAGCCCTTGCAGTACTTGACAATCATGAAAATTATGTGTGTAAGTCTAGCGGCAGGGTCATGGGCAGGTGGATTCATTCACTCTGCAACACAGATTGCTCTGCTTCTCCTTTTACCTTACTGTGGTCCTAACACCCTGAACAATTTCCACTGTGATGTTCCACAAGTACTGAAAGGGGACACTTACTGACATTGACACCTACCTGACGGAGCTGCTGATGGTCTCAAATGGTGGACTGCTCTTCATAGTAATTTTTGTCTTGCTCCTCATTTCATACACTGTAATTTTAGTCAAGATAGGGAGGCAAGTCACTGAAGGAAAGCACAAAGCTTTGCCTACCTGCATAGCCCAGATAATGGCAATAAGCATAACATTCATTTCAGGAATATTCATCTATGCTCGGCCCTTCAAGACATTTGAACTGGACAAAGTGACTTCCATCTTTTTCACTGTGCTTGTTCCAGTGCTGAATCCCATGGTCTACAACCTGAGAAATACTGAAATGAAAGTATCTCCTATCAGGAGACTTGTTTCTAGGGTCATAAGAGATTCTTCCTGGGTTTAAAAATGCATCTTCCTATGCTTTCTCTCTTGCCTATGAGAAGTTTGTTCTTCCTGCCTTATTTGTTTTAAAGAGTCATATATATTTTTCCCCTTTCCATTTTTTCCCAAGTAAGATTTTAGTAGTGTGTGATGACAGTGTTTCCCAAAGAATGTCTGTGCCTCTAATTTGTGCCATTAATAGCCACCTGAAAGCCTTCCTTCAGATATTGAATAATACTTCCACATTTGGATGACTTTATTAAGATACCCAGGAAATTTTTGATTCTCATAAGTATATTGTGACTGATTATCTACTAATTTTTTGTTTACACTTCCTCTTTACTCTGTACAGTTATATTCCAAAGGAGCAATTAATTCAATTTGACAGACTGTATCTGTCTTATTTGTTTGTTCACACTTCGAATGTTATACTCCTGTAGACTGGGTTTGTCTGTATCAGATGAACCACTAAGAAGATAAGATCAGTCTTCTTAAAGCAACTGGGCATGCTTGAGGAGACATGTTTATGGTCTACAGGTTAAGGAACGTGAGGGTTTTAGGGTCACAGAAAAGATCTGGAAGGCCATAGCTCCCTGACATACTGTCAAGACTGCTGGGATGAGTCAGTACCACACAGCTATCACAGAGAAATCACTGAGTTGACTGAAACCAATCCTGTAATCAAGAAGTACAATGAGAAGGACAGAATTATTTTTTTTAAATTATATTTTTTGATCATTGCTTTTCTATCTTAGGTAACCACTCTGAGGCATCTTTACTTTAAAAGTTAGTTCATCTAATTTATATTTCAGTAAAAATTAACTCCGGAAATTTTAAAGATTTTGATCTTTAGGGAGTAACCACAAGTAATATGTTTGTGCATATCCACCAAAAAAAAAAGAGCTTTTATTTTCTTTAGGTTCCACCACATCAACTAGACTCACCAAGAAATTTTAGGTGAATATATCTTATTTATGCTCTCTGTGCCACGACACGTGTCATCTTGACCAGAGTGACAGTTTATGAGGCAATAAGGACACATGAAGATGTCTACTTGTGAGTTAACTCTCTACACTGACATATAGTCAAGGACACTACTGGGTTTTCGTTCCTTTCCTTCTTTAAGATAGGCATTTATTGTCAATTGAGGTACTCCGAAGTCTCTGAGATGTCCAGGTGTGAGAAAATACTTAAAGGAGATCTGCATCCTTCTGAGCTAGCAGTTGAAGACTAGGCTGAAGGCTTATGAGCTGGCAAATGAATCAGACCAATGAGTGCCACTCAGTGTGATCACTGTATTTGATTTCCCAGTTTTTGTTGTAAAATTATAGTTGTTTCTCCTTTGTATTAGAAAAGAATGTTCAAAAATATGAACAATGAGCTCTGCAAAAGGCAACATTTCAAAATAAAGAAAAGCATACAGTGGAAATCGAGTTCATTAAAGAAGATAAAATACTACACTGTTATTGAAAAAGAATAGTGTTCACAAATATATCATTCAGTTAAGTCAAGAATCATCACTGAAATACTGAGGACCTATGGTTTGGTATTCAATTTATCTAATTTTGCAGGTCCAAACTGTAGATAGCTCCACTAGTCATAGAGACTCCCTTTAAAATAAATGTAATGACATAACTATTTCTAGGGTAAGCATCCTAAGGTAAATATTTGAAATGCCTAGAGAAATCCCTTCCAAAAAGTGACTATTTGTCTGCCTTGACTCAGAAAAGCGATATAGAATGACTAGTTCAGGCACAGACATATTAAACTACAGTAGTTTTGAAATTCAGACTGCAGACTCCACAGACCACAGAATCATAGAAGCACAGAAATGTTGGTGACATAGTACCTCTGTAGGTCTCTCATCCAAATCTCCCCCTCAGAGGAATACTGATAATTGAGATTAGATCAGGTCAGCCATGGGCTGTTTAGATGAGTCTTGGAAACTCCAGGGATGGATATCCGACATTCTTGGCAATCTTTTCTAGTGGCATACTACTCTGCTACTGAAAAAGTTCTTCCTAATGTCCAGGCTAAAGTTCCCAAGCCAAAACCTGTGCTCGTTGTCCCCTATTACATTGTCTACCTCTAGCAAGAAGAGTTTGACTCCATCATCTTTGTAACACTTCTTCAAGAAGTTGAAGGCTGCTGTTAGACCTCGCTTAATCTTTTCTTCGTTGGTTTAAACAAACCCAAGTCCTTCAACCTCTCCTGAGAGGTCATGTGATCTAGAACTGTGACAGTCTCAGTAGACTTTTGCTGATATTAACTAGATACCATTTGATTGGTTAGGTTAACCAACCATTGACAGGTTAGACACATATTTCATGCATACATATCTACCTTTAAGCACAGAAATTAAGGAGGATTCAGTTGTGCAAACATAGATATCTCAGTTTCATTTCAGAGGTGTTAAGGTATCCAAGGTATCCAAGACATCCACACAACATTAGCAGATCTGACGCAAAGTCTACTAGAGACTTACTTCTATCTGTAGAGTCTGCTGAAGATTAGGAAAGATAATCTATAGTGCCTAAAATGACATGTTAAGTCATGCTAAGAAAACATCTCGCTCACACCGACATTTCAGACACTGTTGAGTGCTCTATCTGTCCTTGAGCTGTCAGTTCGTTTGAAAAAGAGGACTCCCACAGGTCTTCTGCCACATCAGCCAGGGCCAATTGCACTACATTGATATCCAAGGGTACCTCAAAGAGATTAAGGCACTTACGTATAGGCAATTGAATCCCATTCTAAATGTTTTAATCTAGAGCTAACACCCACACATAAAGTTAAGTGATCTTTCCTGCTGTCCTCAGCTGGGTCTGGTTGGGATGGACTTAATTTTTTTCATAGCAGCTTGCATGGTGCTGTGTTTTGGGAGGGCAAAAATGAGGAAAAAACTCTTGGGTTGAGATAGGCAATAAGTGAAGAAAAACAAGAAAAAAACATGTGATGCAAAAGCAGTCTCTCACCACCAGCAGAACAATGACCAGCCGCTTTCAGAGCAATGGCTACTTTTGAAAAACTCCCTCCAGTTTTATTGCTGAGCATGATGTCATACAGTATGGGATATCCCTTTGGAGAATTTGGGTCAGCTGTCCTGGCTGTGTCTCTTCCCAATATCTTGCCCACCCCAAGCCTACTTGTCGGGGAATGGGGGCAGCATGAGAAACAGAAAAGGCCTTGACACTGTGTAAGAACTGTTCAGCAATAACTATAACACAGGTCTGTCACCAATGATGTTTTGGTCACCAGTCTAAAACATAGCACCATAGGGGTTGCTATGAAGAAAGTTAATTCCATCCCAACCACACCCAATACACCCAATACACCCAATGCAGTCTTAACTCTTGAGAATTTTGTGTTTTGAAGCAATAATTAAATTTTTATATTTTATTAGTAAATTGAAATTCAGTAGAAATATTAGAAGAAAGAAAGAAAGAAAGAAAGAAAGGAAGGAAGGAAGGAAGGAAGGAAGGAAGGAAGGAAGGAAGGAAGGAAGGAAGGAAGGAAGGAAGGAAGGAAGGAAGGAAGGAAGGAAGGAAGGAAGGAAAGAAAGAAAGAAAGAAAGAAAGAAAGAAAGAAAGAAAGAAAGAAAGAAAGAAAGAAAGAAAGAAAGAAAGAAAGAAAGAAAAGAAAGAAAAGAAAGAAAGAAAGAAAAAGAAATGGAGGAAGGGAGGAAGGGAGGAAAGGGAGGGAGGAAGGAAGGAAGGAAGGAAGCAAGCAAGCAAGCAATGCCTTAAGGAGAATTCTTTCTCTCAGTAAAAATAAAACACAGTAAAAATGTGTTTTCTGGCTGACTTCCCACTCCATATCTATCCCATTTACCTTGCAAATATGAATGATGTGACAAAATTGCAAGAATAGGCTGTCCAGGTCTCCATATACTCAATAAGGAATGCTAAATTCTGAGTAAGTCAGTGATGAACCTTTGTCTGTCCTACCTTGGGCTATGTTTGCATCAATTAAGAAATAAAATAACTGGAAATTAACTGAATAAGACCTCTATTCTTGTGCAGTGGACTTGCATTCTATTCACTGCTGCTTTATTTCCTGGAACACATTTTTATTGTAATAATGATAAATGATCAGTATTTCATTGCAATGCATTTATCTGAACAAAGAATATTTCTTATAAGAAAGAGGAAAATTTTAAATAGAATATGTACTTACATTCTTCAAGAAACAATAAAAAATATCTTCATGTATATTGTGAAGTTGTATGATGTTCTGCATTTTTTCACCCAATCATGAATATTGCACATGAAAACATGAAAACCAGAAACATCCATACATAAATTCTCTAGAATATATTAGAAATCAGAAACTTAGAAATTAACTGAACCCTTAGTAGTGTGAGCTGCCATAATAGACAAAAGAAGCCTTTTTGTTGTTGCTATTGCTGTTGATTTTCTTTATAATGCATGTTCACTGTCTTATTAGTCAGCAACCACTTTGGTTCCCAGGAAGTTATTATACTGAGAGACAGCATTGTCATTTCAGTCACATGCTTGTTATTGTTATTTAAATTTCCTTCTTTGTCTAAAGCAAAAGTCAATTATTAAGTTGACAGTATCTGCTTTGTTTTTACATTTCTCTGTAAAAGAAAACAACCACCTAAGAAAAGAAGGACAGCTGTGAATTTCTCATTCTGAAAAAGATGTTGAGTAATCTGTTGATGGCATTCTTCATCTCTGTGTTGCTCAGTGTGTAGATTATGGGATTAAGCATTGGAGTGATGACTGTATAGAGACAACGTGGCCTTGTCCACCACAAGTTTTTTGAATGGACATGCATAGATGAAGATGCAGGGTACAAAATGGATGCTCACAATTGCAACTTGAGCTCCACAAGTGGAAAAGGCTTTGTGCTTCCCCTCTGTGATATGTGTCCTGATTTCGACCAGGATGACAGCATATGACACAATCAGGACAATGAAGATGAGAATTATAAGCAGTCCGCTATTGGACACCATGAGTAGCTCAACCACATAGATATCTGTACAGGCCAGTTTGATTACCTGTGGGACATCACAGTAAAATTGTCTAGAAAATTTGGTCCACAGAATGGCAACTGAATGACCAGTGCTACCTGCACAATAGAATGAACAAACCCCACTAGCCATGCTCCTGCTACCAGCCCTAGGAGAATGTTGTGATTCATAATGTTTAGGTACTGCAAAGGTTTATGGAGAGCCACATACCGATCCAGAGCCATCACTATGAGGAGGATGGCCACAGCACCTCCTGTGAAATGGAAGAAAAACATCTGTGTAATGTGACAACTAGTGGTCTTAACCTCAGACAGCAGGTCCCATAGCATCTTGGGCAGAGTCACTGAGGATTCACTGAGGTCTATGAAGGCTAAATTTCCCAACAAAAAGTACATAGGCTTGTGGACCTGTTGATCTGTGATTACTGTGGTGATGATGGTGACATTTCCAAGCCAAGACATTGCGTAGATTATGAGGGAAGTTGTAAAGAGAATATACTGCAGCATGGTACTTTCAGTAAAACCAACAAGGTAAAATTTTTTCACAGTGGTTGTAGAATTCTTCTGCTCCATTGGTACCCTGTAGCATGCAATCAAAAGAAATAACACTAGGTGAACTAGTTATTACTCATTGACATTTTTATTCAGAAGAGACTACTTGATCTTCTATTGTTATTCATCAAATACAATAGTCCATTGAATTTATTCAGCTCCTTTTCTTGCATAAGTTTGCGCCTGTAGAAATCTTCTTTGCACAAAGTCTTCCAGTATGTACTTGAAAACAGTCAGCCATAAGATTCAGCTCATCTGACTCTAAACAGGAGGATTCAATTCAGAATTTCCACACCTAAATTTACATATCTGCACTCTAGGTGTCTTCATGTAAGCAATGCTTCTAATCTTTGATTATAGTCAAAACAGGTGAGCATAATTTGACTAAATGTAGATGCCCAGTACCTTTTTAGATGTCCATTCATAATCCATCTATAATCCCACTATAGAGCTGAGAGATGTGACACAGCATCTGTGGAAAACCTTTGTATCATGCTCGTCTGGAGCAGCAGCTGGAGTCAGTTGGCATGTATCACCACAAAATCTCATATGGCATTACACATCTGTGTTTAGTCAGCTGACCCATTCTGGGGATTTGTCAATAAAGTCAAGCAAAGACTAGATCATGATGCTCTCCCTAAAATAAACCACAGTCTCAGTTCCAGCACATATTCAGTCTATGGAATGCATTCAACTGGAATTTCCATAGAGATGTCCTGTATCTTCCCTCCTTCCTTCCTTCCTTCCTTCCTTCCACTTCCTCATTTATTCATTCATTCTAATGATTCTCCATGCAACTGCAGACCTACTCAATTTATTTTCCATCTTGTAACATAGCTACCTTTTTAATCACACCAAGAACACCTCAGAAGGGCCAGAGAACTATTTTGATCCTTGCATTTATGTCAGTGGGAAGGCTGAAATGACATACCTAGCAGATTCTGGAGTTTCTTCTTCTCTGAAACTGGACTAGTTCCTTGCCTGTGATATGGATGATGAAGAGCTATTGTGGGAAACCTTCTCTTGGGAAAGCTAGCTTTGAAATCACCAAAGATGACGTGAGGTATGGATTCTTCAGATACAAAAAAGACATTTGTGTTCTAGAGATGTTTGTTATTCCTTGCAGAATTTTTGGGAGGCTCAAATTTCCTGCTGATTGCTAAAAAGATTGTGTTGCAGATAACATTTCACTTTTATGTAACACTTTAGACACTAAAATCAACAATAGTTTATCTTCAAGGAGTTTATAAATATTGTGGAAGCTGCAAAGTATCTGTCCTCAGTGTTAGTTGTTCTTATTGGAAAATCAGAAGTGTTTCTTTGGTCTCCATGCTCAATATAAATATTTATATTTTTATAAATATAAAAACTTGGGTTTTTACCCCCATCTTTAATGATGCAATTTGCCTGTCAATATTTTGATATTTGTAATGCACAAGCCTCACCTTAGCTAGCTGCCTAAGCTGCTTTCACACTGAACACAAGGAAACAATCATTTTCACAGAACAATGTTTTAAATATCTTTTTGGTGTTTACCCCAGAGTAATATGAAATCAAGCTCAGTAAGTATTGCTTTCTCCTCAGACCAAATAATCCCACCTGAGGACTTGTCAAAGATTGCAGAGGTGCAACAGGTAGCTGACTTGCTTAGTAAAACTGTCAGAATTAATATGTGATTGGCTGGTTTAAGGCAACAGGGAAAGGGGTGCATGCCACATAACTTTAAGCCCTTAGCCACTTTAATTAGGGGTGCAGAGGGTGAGCGAGTGAGCAAGTATACAACCAAGCAAGCAAGCAAGGTTGTTCACTGATTTTTTTTTCAGGCAATGAGATCTGTTAGGTAGCACATTTGAATGCAGAGAGAGAGGATTCATCTCACTTACTTAAAAGTATCTGCTTAAAATTTAGTTGACAAGTCTACCTACATTGTCCAGACCCTATCTGTACTCAATGGGATAAGATAGCTATCTGCAAGGAGAATTCACCTTATGACAGTTGTCCAAGACAGGTCAGATGAATCACCACAGCTGCTGACAGAATTTCAAAAAGGGGAGTAACATCCATTTATCAGAGAAGGAATAAGGGGGCTGGAGCTCAGATTTCTCTAGACCTGGTCTAGGAGATGAGCTATTCTTTGTCTAGTGCACAGGACAGCAAATATTTGATCTATCTTGCCTTGAGATTTTTTAATGTTTGTCAACTTAGACAATATCTACAATTTGCCAACTGAATTACCTGTGTGACTTGCCTCCAATGCCTCTTCCCAGGGATTACTCATGCTTCATGATCCAATTCCCTTCTCAGGTGGGATTCTGTGAAGCCTAGTGCAGTTCTGAGGAAAGTTCATTCCACTTTCAGTTTTGTACTGGCAGTAAGGTTGACACCACACAACCTTTGACTCTTTTCCCCAGAAACGATCTTGCAAAGTTATCCCAGCTTTTGCTGCACTCTCCAACGCTCCTAGATGCCCTTGCAATATGCCTTGGACAATGGCACATTTGTATTCAACATCATGTCTGAAACATATTTCGCAGTTGTGGTTCATACACTTTGAGCCAAAAAAATCCCAAAACAATAAACAAGCCAAATTTGAGCATATAACAATAATTATTATGCTTTAAGATGCTATATAGGGCTCAGAGGAAGATCTAGCTTAACTGGAGGTAACATGAATACAGAACAGTGAGCATGAGCTGCACTGCCACATTTGTTTAGAGGGAAAAAAAATAACCCCTTAGGACACATCTTTATGTTAGAGGTAAATACATCATGCTGGATCTGACAGCCCAAGTGAGGTGAGGATGATGTGTCCCTTTCCAGAAGATTTCACCTTGTAGAGTGCTGCATAAATTGCTTATATCCCAAGGTCACATACATGCACCTCCCCTCATATCAGTGAAATTTCCACACATTGGAGAAAATTTCCTCCAAATCACCAAATGTATGAAGGGTTTTAAAGCTTATTCCACATGGAACAGGTACCTTGGCTTGGTTAATAGCCTGGGCCTAACCCTGCAACATTCAAACTACAGTTTCCATATTGAGGTCAAGCAAAAGAAATCTTCACTACCGATGTGGTTATGCTGATCTTTGAAAGCTGTCTCTGTTAGGAAACAGTACAGGTTTCATCTGACTTAGTTAACTAACAGTAAAGGCAGTAAAAATGGGGGGGATGACGTTTTTCAGAATAATGTTCATTTTTTTTAGTTTGCTTATTAAAGAGAAAGTCAATGTAAGTAATCTCAGGATAAAATCATTGCCCGACTTCAGAAACTTCACAACAACTAGTTAACGGCAAAGTGGTTAATTACATTTTGCAATGCTATGTTTGTTTAGACCCCTCCAGGGAATTTATCTTATCTATGTATCATTGGAACCCTTTTTTCTTCATAATTAAAACACTGGAGAACCAGAGTTAAGGAAATTTCATTTAAGCTTCTACTGACTTTGCTTCTGGGAACTGATCTACTTTTACCTCCGTGAAAAGAGTTAGAGAATTAATTTTTTATTGTTTTATTCCTTGAAAAGGCAGGACTGAAAGAAGCCTTTCTTTACAAAAAAGCTTAATTACTCTAATACAATAACAGTAGTGTAATTAGCCTGAATCACTTTAAGGGACATTGCTTTTCAAATGGTTAAAGCTTTTAAATTCATGCCTCTTTTAAAGATGTTTCAGACTGTGCTCCAAGAAGAAAGAGGAATCCAATATCATTCATCCATTTAGAATAAACCTTTTTTATAACTGCTGTAGGGCCCTCCCATCAAACACTATCAGCAACATACTGTGTTCCCTGAATTTATCCCTTCTGCTCCCTGTTTCCATATGCCACACGTGCATGAAAGATACTCCAACAGAAGAGCTGACACAAACAGGAACTGGTGTTGTAGACAGCGAGTCACATCTTCAGCTAGTGTAAATCAGAATTTCACCTCTAGGAAGGAGCACTGATTTTTGATATCTAAGAAACACAGCCATTGATTTTTCTAGAGCCTAGATCACTTACACTTATGCCATCCTGTCTCCTCTATAAAGAAGGGGAGTTCTAGGTAAATTATGCCATTTAGTGGATCACAGTTTCACAGGCTGTAGCCAAAATAGACCAAGGCAGCAGTTTGTGGCTGGATTCATCTCCCGAACCCCAATAGGTGAACTATTGATTCTAACATGCCTAACCTGATTTCACGCTGGTATTAATTTTATATGTTTTTCCTCTGCCTCGAAGAGAAAATCATTGGACTCTGTAGGGGACATTCTCTTCATACATGTAAGGTTGATCCAAACTCCAGCATACAGTATTGAGATCACATGAGGAAGACAGAGAGATTTTGGTGAATATGTAACAGAATGCAATATGGGCATTACCCTTGTGTAGCCCTCCCCAGAACCATCATGGCACAGACCTTGAAAAGGTGGGTATTTTTCATTGGGTGCTGCTGTCCCACAGATAGTCTTAGGCTCTCATAAACTGAGACAGTGCCCATATCTAGTTCCTTAGGTGCCTATCAGGAATTAATTTAAACCAATAGCTTCAGAGTTCATGATAAGCTGTAACAGAGCCAAATTCATGCTATGGAAAAGAGTAAAGAAGAAACACAAGTTGTAAAGGCATTTTGTTGGCTCTTCCCCATCCTTCAAATATTAACGCATATATATGCGTGTATGTATGTGCATCTGTGTATGTGCACACACACAAAAACAAGCACAGCACACTACCTGAAGTAAATAAATGTACTGTATTTCTGATATGTTATATAATGCTTGTAATGAATGCAGTATCACATTTTGGTTTAAAGGGAGGCTTAATAAAAGTAAAAAAAAAAAAAATTTATAAAAGGCAAGGAAGTCAATTTCCTTTTGTTACTGAAGACCATATCTAAAAAATCTTTCACTTACTGTGAATGCATTTTTATGGAAGAATGCATTTTAACTCAAGAATACATTTTAACATTTCTTTCCATTAATTATTTTCAGAAGTGTGTGAGAAATTATATTTAATATCTAATTAGTTATCTTTTTCTGACAATAATTGGTACTGATCTAAATTATATGGTCTTGGGGTAAGAGAATAGATTAATATTTTTCTCAGGTTTCCTGCTAGATAACTTTTCCAATGACTGCACACATCTTCTTCTGATTGTTTTTTTGTCTGTAATTTCTTTGAGTCCATGTATAGGCAGTGCAGAAAGGTTAGTAGAAAAGGGCAATTCTTTCTACCATGTAATATAGAAGAGTTGAAGCATAGCGTGGAGGTGTACATCTCTCTCTACTGAGGTTCTGACTGCTCTCCTGGGATCCAGTTGAACTTAGTAGGATTTAACCTGTTCCAGGCAAACTTTACACCTGTGTGTGCACAACCAACGCCAAGTACATTGAGATCCTGTTCCCATGATTCCTTTTAAATATTAGTACTAGTGTTGGCACTATAATATGGATCAGTAATAATTCACCAGTAATAATTTACATTAATAAGGAAAATGTGTGCTTTTATAAATAGATAACAATGTTTGGCATCCAATCTTAATTGTAGTGGGATATCTGACAAGCTGATTTAAGCTTTTTTTTTTGTCCAGCCTTCTCATAATACCTCATTGTCATCATCATGTTGTTTTTCTTCTATAGGCAGTAGATAAGTAAAGTTTCCTGTGCCACAAAAATATTTCTGGTTTTAAGTACTCCCCTACTATATATAGACACAAAACCTATGTGTAAGTGTGTATATGTATGTATAATACACTTGTTTAATAAGAGATAATGAAATAGTTACAGTTTAAACGTGAATAAAAAAAGAAACAAGTTGGGGACCACTGCTTTACATGTCTGCTGAACAAGTCCTAATGTGTTTGTGGGGATGGGGAGGGAGCTTAAAAAGGCCGGGCGAGCACTGAACAGGGTGGGGGTACATGAAGAAGACTGAACGCGTCTGCAGGGCAAGGGACCAACCCTCTGAGGATAATCAAGAGACCCCCACCTCACGCAAGGAAGAGTTCAGGCCTGAGTCTGATCAAGAGGCTCCCTAACAAGACCTCAGACTAAAAGGAGGACCATGCAGTAATGCATGGGGCATGCATGGGGCAACCCTTGGTCTTAGTGCTGTGCTGCAAGGTACAAGCATCACTGCCCACCCAAATTGAAGGCCAGGAAAAAAAGTGAACTTCACAGGAATACGTACATGGAGACAACAAGGAGTGTTATTCTATTCTAGGGAACACCAGGTGCCCACGAGGGCTCTTCTTTCATCATTGTAGGTGCGGAGGGCCTGGCAGGTTTCAGCGAAAGTGCAGCAAAAGGGAAAGAATAGATTGGTGTTTACCACTACGGGAAGGATGGGGGGAAAGAGTGCTTGAGAGGAGTACGCTTTTATTTTGGCCATGCCAAAGTGGGCCATAAGGCTGTGAAAATTCAAAGATTCGGGGTGTCAAAGAGGGTATTGGATTTTTTTTGTAGATGAAGGGATAGAGACTAGTAAAGTCATCGTAATGTGCCTTTTCATTGAAGGATGTTAGTAGTATAAATAAATGACATAAAGCCTGCTGACAAAAAGAGCACATCTGGGTAGCAGAGGCAATGTACAGTTCCTCACTAAGAACTCTGTGAACTCCCCATCTGACTTTTTTCATAGTGACATCCTCATGCTCCCATATAGACCTGATATTAAATCCTGCTATTGTCATGTGGTCTACCTTTTGCTGTGTCATCTAATAAAAATACCCAAAGACTGCCTGAGTCAGAGGGTTCTTTCTTCTTTTTTTATGGTAGCATTTGTCCATTTGAGCGTCATTGTCTTATAACTCATGATGGAGTAGAATATTTTACTTTTCAGCTGTGAATGTAATCCACTAAGAAAAGGGTGTCAACGATCTCTTTTTCCTCTAGTGATGATGATTTGGGGGAAATTGTGCTACAGTGTTACATTTAAGAAACAACAACCGCTGTGTGGCCATGCAAGTAGAAGCTAGCACACTATGCTGAAAGGCATCTAAGTTACACACATTTACATTTTCATCACCCTCTCTCTCATAGAATGTGAGACAAGTCATCACCATAATCTCATTCACAGAATCACAGAATATCTCAAGTTGGAAGGACCCATAAGGATCATCGAGTCCAACTCCCTGCTCCTCCTGTATGATATGCAAGGCTCCCTCAAAATTTTGGCAATAGTAAAAGACAAAAATCTTCTAACTGATTGTATGTTATAGCAAAAATTTCTCCTCAAGCACCATGCCATTCACCATGTAATATTCTGGTTTTGTATAAGGTTCTACATAATTCTGATTTTTAGCAGTGTTGAAAGAAATGGAAGAAATAATATTTGCAACCCACAAATCCCAGTGCTTGGGGAAAGCTGATTAGTTTCATGGGAAAAAAAAAAATTAAAGCATCTATGAAATACATATTCAGGCTGAGACTCTGTATACATGTACACTTTCCACCTTGGGTGATTAACATGTCCATTCTTTCATTTGGAAGCTATGAAGTAGCCATCATAACCTTTTCCATTATTACAACAATGTTAGCCAGGAGGAAAGTCTGGACAGAACACAGGGGAATTACTTTTTAGGAGATAAATGACCCATTCTAAAAGTTTCCCTATATTCATATTGCTTACATTAACAGTGGGACAATATAAGGAGTTGTGCATACTGACAGCTTCAAGAATAATCTGAAAACAATCACTATGTCCAAACAGCGGGTGTATATGGTCAAAAAATCCATCTACACCACAAACAAAAGTTTTATGTAATGGTACTTGGTCGAGATTAACAAATCTATACTCTTCTACATATCTCCTAACCCCAGACCTCTGGATCTGCCACTCCATCTGCCACACATTTCCATGGAAGCCATAGGCTATGGTCCTCCTCCTCTACCTTCCCTGCTGCATTTGAGGGAAGGGGTAAATCTAGAATTTCAAAATCCCCATCAGGGCTATGGAGTGCCAGAAGTGGCCCTTCCTGGGAAAGATTCATGTTGTGATCTTCTGGAAGCACAGTCTCTTGCTCAGTACAGGAATGCAGTGCCCTGAAAGCCCTGTACATGTGTTTTCTTATTATTCACATTTAAACTTTAATGCTGTCATGGTTTAACCCCAGCTGGCAACCAAGCACCACAGAGCCACTCGCTCACTCCCCCCCACCCCCCACTCCATGGCAGAGAATCAGAAGAGTAAAAGTGAGAAAACTCGTGGGTTGAGATAAAGACAGTTGAATAGGGAAAGCAAAAGCCACGCACAGAAGCAAAGCAAAATAAGGAATTCATTCACCACTTCCCATCGGCAGGCAGGTGTTCAGCCATCTCCAGGAAAGCAGGGCTCCATCACGCATAATGGTTACTTGGGAAGACAAACGCCATCACTCCAAATGTCTTCCCTTTCCTTCTTCTTCCCCCAGCTTTATATGCTGAGCATGACGTCATATAGTATGGAATAGCCCTTTGGTCAGTTGGGGTCAGCTGTCCCAGCTGTGTCCCCTCCCAGCTTCTTGTGCACCCCAAGCCTACTCTCTGGTGGAATGGTGTGAGGAGCAGAAAAGGCCTTGACTCTGTGTAAGCACTGCTCAGCAATAACAAAAACATCCCTGTGTTATCAACACTGTTCTCAGCACAAATCCAAAACATAGCCCCATCCTAGCTACTATGAAGAAAATTAACTCTATCCCAGCCAAAACCAGCACAATTCGTTATCTGTTGTAAACAACTATATTTTTAATTCCCTTTTATGAATATATATATTTAGTTTTAAAAATACATGTGTAAACATATTTGAACACAGATGTAAATGTCTATGTATATGCATGTGCATGCGCATGTCTATATATGTATATCCTGGCCCTAAGAAAATAAGCAACCAATCACAGGGCATTATTTTAAAATCTTATGGGGTATAATAGCATCAAAATCAGCAGCCCTAGAGGCAAGGAGCAGCAGAGTTACTCAGCCATGTGATTGGAAGATGGGCAGGACTTCCATATCAGGTGGGACATGTGACTGTGACTGTGGGGTGGGGTTGGGTTTCCACTGCCAGGTGGTGGCCTGGCACCTGTCACTTCTCATTCTGGATAAAGGTTGTGTTTTGGTTAATCATGCAGAGAGGGCAACTTGTACTGAATTGCTCTCTGTCTTAAAGGAAGTCTCAGAAATCCTAGAAAACAGCTAAATTAATCATTTGACATGTGTTGCTGGTGCAGTATTTGATGCTTCACTATAGAATCACAAAATGAATCTTTAGCATTGTTGGATTATGCTGCTTCTTTAATTTAGCTTCTAACATTGACTTTTTAAAAGTCTGTGTTGAGTTTAATTTTTTGTTAACATTACAAAGGGTTTTAATTAATATACATGTGTATATATATAGTATATAAAGTATACCACACATTAAGTAATAATGTATAAATACACAATGGAATTAATTTCACTTAATTCTAGCCATGTAGATTGTATATCTGTAAGTCTGAGCTGCCCATTCTTTGTAGGCAGTGAAAAGAAATAAACACCTCCCAGTCCTGATTCATCTGACCCCTTGATATTCTGCCAAAACAAATTAAAAGAAACATTTTAGGGAAAGAGAGAGAGAAAGAAAGAAAGAGAGGAAGGGCGGGGAAGTTTTTGAGTTTATTTTACACTTCCTGAAAGTATGTATCTTTGTCAGTGGACTATGGAGAACTCATCCCGAATACTCATAAAATACAGAAAATTAAGTGATCTGGAGAATTCTACATGATGGCTTTCCATCCTGTGCATTCCCAGATGAGAATGTCTACAGAGTATGGGAATTCAGAGGTTGTGGGTTCATTTGTTTCCCAGAAGCAAAGATTACCAGTCATTTAAATGCAGAATTAATCATGAGATTATAAAAAAGTAGGTTGTAAGGTACCTCTAGAGGTCACATGATCCAGGAATAATATATGTTAAAATAAATAATTAATAAATACTAATAAGTAATTATAAATAAAGTCATACACCTTAGAGCTTTTATTAAGACCCCTGGGCATCTGAGCTAGCACTCCAGAACCACAGCTGCTGCCACAATTATCTATCCTTCACCCTTGGAACCAGAAACAACCTGCACACTCTGAAGAGACAAAGAAAGCATTACCTAGAGGATGCAAAGAGACAAAATCTTCTCCATTCTCTGGCACACAACGTTCGCCCTCTGTCATCAGGTAGTGAGTGAAGCAGCTAAGGTCACAGGCAGTCTGGTTGCAGTCTCTAGTGCTAGTGCTGACAATCAGGCAGGAAGACAAATTGCTATGAGTGGGTCTGGCATTTAAAAGAGACAAACCTTTGGTGCATGCACAGCAGTACTAAATACATGGGTGTGTGGGAGAGGATTCATGGCTAGAAGAGCAAGACTTGAGGTCAGAATGATGGACTACCAGCAAGAGATCCTGAAAGGGAGATGCATATTGAAGCTGTTAGCAGGCATTTGTAGGATTTTAAAGCTGGGATTGCAATGAGCTTCAGAAGTACAGAGTCCTGGTGTGGAGTGAAGCTAGATTTGGGTAGCTGAAGAGCTGTTAGTACTTGGGAAGGACTTGGGAAGACAGGGGATAAGAGATGTAGGGATCAGGGAGTTTAGGTCTCAGCTGTCTTGCATTCACACATGATTCAGGGAGGGCTGATAAAACCAATGTCAGTAAGAATAACCTTGAGAGAACTCAGAATCAATAAGGAAGAGAGGTGCCACAGGCAATACTGTACTCATCCCTTAGTACAAGGACCTGAGATGTTGACTGCTCACTTTGCCTGAGGATGAAGGACGCCTGACCTTGAGCTATGGATAACAAGAAGGGTGAGAACTTAACTTCAGGGAAAAGGGACAGATACTTGTTTCTACTAAGTTTATCAGTAAAGATTTCAAACAGAAATTGGGTGTTAGTATTACTGTGATTGGACTAGTAATGAATGATTGTTATATTCTGCTTAGACTGCCAAAACACTAATGAGACTAACAATGAAATTTCTTGGATCGCCACATATTCTTTGATGCCCATGACCAAATTGTGTAGGTAATAGTGGTTAAAAGCCAAGAATCTCACTTCACTTAGATCCACAGGTGGACATCAGTATTGCCTTAAAGAATGTTATGCCACCCTCTGATGAGGATGTTAGCAGATCCAACAAGGGTTTAATCATCATCCTCCTAGCAGCAGATGAAATTTGTTTCTGTAGTAGTTGTACAACCATTTAGGCTCAGAAATTCCCTATCAGTCAGAAATAACCAGGGGATAAATTCAGAGGTTATAGGTATAATTCATCTGTACAAAAATAAAGATACAATTAAAAGTCTGAGCTAGATATATGTAGAGCAGAATTCAAATAGTCAAACATAGCATCTAGTGTCGTTAGAGTGATTCAGATGATCTCAGACATCTCCACCAGATCAGCTGTTGAGACACAGGACACATCCTTCTAGGCCAGACACTAGAGACCAGACAGGTTATTCCGGAGCATGTAAAATTGCACCTGATATCTCTGTTTAGGACCGGGGTTCCATCCCAACACTTCCTAAGAGGAATTGTGTCTTTTTCCTTCCACTCTGTCCCTCAGGTCAATATGTTGACTTATTCAGATGTAGATACCTACACATCAGCAGCTTTGTAAATTGTATAGTATGAACACCCCTACAAATAACTCATTAAAAGATGGCTTCACTGTAGAAAAGACCAGAATGAGTCATCATACTCATAGATTGTGATTCTTGGGTCTCCTGTAAGCTGTTTCTTTTTGAACTAAATCATTTAAAGGACTGAAAAGAGACAAATGAAGAAGTGCATTATGTAGCTTTCCTAGTAAATTTATTTCCAGTAGTGAAGACAAAAATGCAGCAGTGAAAATAGGAAGAAGGAATAGACCTGAGTTCAGAGCAGCCAGTCTTTTTCATTGTGGAATGGAGACTGGGTAAACCACAATCTGCAGCTGAAAATTGGAGAGGATCTGGACTTAGGCAGACTGATAACATCAGGGAAGTAGGTAGAAAAACTGGGAAATATTTACCACGTATTCAAAGTGGTGTGGCAGGAAACGGCAAAGGGTAAGTAACCTTGATTGGTTCTTTGCTGGTTAGGGCTGAACAACCCAGAGAGTAGTAGATACTGACCTATGTGGGAGAGTCATAGATGCAAAGCCATGGAAGTCAGTGCATCCACAGAAGTCTCTGTAACCAAGTAGAGGTGAAGGGAGAGTGCTGTTTCTGTATT
Organism: Ciconia boyciana; assembly: GCF_034638445.1. Classification (NCBI taxonomy): domain Eukaryota; kingdom Metazoa; phylum Chordata; class Aves; order Ciconiiformes; family Ciconiidae; genus Ciconia; species Ciconia boyciana. The sequence continues at coordinate 7,016,486 of NC_132955.1, forward strand.
AGCTGGATGTGTAGGATACAATATGATACAGGACAGCAGAGTTGAGTGGTAGGTTCCTGCAGGAATCTTTCTGTCATGTGATGAGATGAGAAAGAGACTGGAGCTGACCAAACCACTTAGAGGGAATTTAAAGTGAAGCAAAGAGAAACTCAGATCCAGATGGCTAAGGATTTGCAGCCAGCTGAGAAATTAAATAATGGTCATTTTATACATACATCCAGCACAATGATCCCTTCAGCTGTCCATGAAAGAAAGGAAGAGATGGAGAAAAAAAAGAATGTCAAGAAACTTTTTAATTTCAAGGTGTGACATGAAATTTTGACTTTTGACAAAAACATAAAAAATGACGTAAGGAGTCTTTTTTTCTCTTACTTGTTTTTATCCCTTTCTTACTTTCCTTCCTTTTTTTTTCCCTTTATTCTGAATTTTACTACTTTTTGCCACTTTCTCCTCCTCTCAGTTATTTTTTCCGTTTCCATGGTCAAGGCTGATTTAATTTCTCACTGGTCTCAATAAGGAAACTAAACAAAAACTGTTCTAAAACTAAACAATCCTTACAGGTCTGAGCACTTTCTCCCACTAAAGCATTTTCAGTACGCTTTATTCTCTACCTCAGTATTGCTGGTGAAGTTACTAATGCAGTATTGTGCAGATGCCATCATGCAGACAGACATACCACCTTTGTAGCAAAATGGAAGAAAAGTGTTCAAAAAACCTGGAGACAAAAACTCATAACTTTCTCCTGACCCAAAAGAAGAAAAAGAACTGGGAGGAATGAAAGAACTTAGATAAATGGAAAGACTTTTAAGAGAAATCTGACCAATTTTTACGGTTTTCTTCACGAAGGAGGTGTCGAAATCCACAGTTCCATTCAAAATATATGTAAATGAAATTATGTGATACATTCTATGAAAAAATGTCAGTCTGTTTTCCAGACTGCCGTCACACTGATTCATGGTGGCTTAATTTCATAGAGATATTTAGGTAATTGAGTTTTCTTTATGTTCCCAGTGTTCTGTTGACTTCATTGGAAAATTAGACACTGTTGTGGGATTTCTCTGGAGAAAGGTGAAAGTCTGAATGTGATCTAGACATCCTCAGCTCCCTTGAAAGACAATTGGGGAAAAAAGAAGTATTTTGGAAAATACTCAAACTGATGTATGCTAGAGAAAATTTAGGATGGAATTAGTCATTCCCTGGGATGGTTATACTGACATAATTAAGTATGAAGGGATTTAAAATAGTTTAATTGCAAACAACTTTGCAGATTAATTCACCCGAGGGATTCATAAAGCTTCCTTCAGATGCGAGTGATCTATAATTAGTTTCCTCTTATAATCAGTGGATATGATTTAGGTTAATTGTGTAATTTTAGAGTGCACTTTGTCTAGCTTTGTTTAGCTGTCTACCTTAGAATTAAATCTGTCTACCCTGGAAAGAACTGCTTTTGTCAACTGGTGAGGGAGTAGACGTGACTAGCTCAGATAAAGGCATCTACACCGTAAACCACAAAAATTAGCCTACCCATGGAAGAATGGACTGACACTTTGATCTATATTCCATCCAGGTGCCAGTTCCCAGGCCACAGAGAAAACAAAGAACATCTGATAAAATGTAGACATTCCCAGTTTACATTTTCAGTAAAATGCCCTAGTGGGAATCTATATTACTGGCTTTCAAGTATTTTACCATTAGGAGTTCCCTAAAACTAGGAAATGGGAAAAGGGCATGCATTTTAGGCAATCTAAATATGCCCCATGATGTTCAAACATTTCTGTAGATTTGCACTAGTGTTTGATTTTTTTTTTTTCACGATTACTCTCTGTTTTTCAGGGCTCTGCAGAGTGGAAATGGAGCACAGGAACTATACAGTAGTTACAGAGTTTGTTCTGTTGGGATTGTCCCAAACCCACGAAGTCCAGATGATTCTCTTCTTCTTCTTCCTGCTTTTCTATATGATAGTTCTGCCAGGCAATGTCCTTATCATTCTCACTATTCAGGGGGATTCCCAACTGGGATCACCCATGTATTTTTTCCTGGCCAATTTGGCATTCTTGGACATCTGCTACTGTTCTGTGACCCCACCCAAAATGTTGGCTGACTTTTTCTCACACCGTAAGACCATCTCCTACAGTGCCTGCATGGCCCAGCTTTTCTTCCTCCACTTCCTGGGAGCAGCTGAAGCTTTCTTGCTCATGGTCATGGCCTATGACCGTTATGTAGCCATTTGCAAACCTCTTCACTACACCATGCTTGTGAATAGAGGGGTATGTTGTGTCCTTGTTGGAGCTACATGGGGAGGGGGCTTTGTCCATGGCATCATTCTGTTTGCTCTCAGCATCCACCTCCCCTTATGTGGTCCCAACATCCTGGACAACTTCTTCTGTGATGTCCATCAGCTGGTCAAGTTGGCCTGTGCCAACACCTACATAGTGGAGCTTTTTATGTTTCTCAACAATGGAGTTGTTATACTCATGTGCTTTACCCTTCTCCTAATCTCCTACACTGTCCTGTTACTGAAGCTCCAGACACAGTCCTCCAAGGCAAAGAACAAAGTAGCCTCCACCTGTGTTTCCCACATAATTGTAGTTTTTTTCATGTGTGGCCCAGCTATGTATATCTATGCTTTACCCTTCCAAGCTGTCCCAATGGAAAAAGTTGTTGCTGTTTTCCACACAGTCATCTTCCCCTTGACTAATCCCATGATCTATACCTTGTGTAACAAGGAGATCAAAGGCTCAATGTGGAAGCTGGTCAGCAAGTACATACTTTGGTGTGGAAAATAAAAAAAAAATATTTTGAAGTAAATAAGTGAAAGCTTTTTTATTTTTGTTTTGTTTGTTAATACAATTATCTTAGGAACAACTCCATAGTGTACATTATGTAGCAACGTAATATATATTAAGCAAGCTTCAAATAATTCTCTTCTAATTATCAAAAAGCATTAGGGTGACCCTAAGACCTGTATGGAATTTAGAGAACTATACTGTGTAAAGGAATCAACACAGTTGTGCTATCAAGTTCTACTGTTAATTTCTGTAGAGATACAGAATTTTAACTGGCAGGTGTGAAGCATTTATAGAATCATTAATGAACTTCTGGTCCAGGTACAGATAGACAAAATCAGGTAGCAAGCATGTTAGTTCAAGATTTCAGCTTATACTTGAATCTCTGACTGTTGGTACTGCCTTGCTGTTTGACTCTCATATGACTCCGCCCCTGAATGAGTTAATTGTTTCTCCACAAAGGGAGAAAGTGCAAGTCACTGGATGATCTAGCTTGTAGTCAAGCTTTGCCTTTTCATACAGCATAGGTAGGCCACTGAAATCTGAAGTCAACTATCAAGAAAAAATCAAAGGCCATGCGGACATAGCCTTATGGTAGGCACTAGTGACAGGATTTGTCTATCCAGTGCAGCATCTGAATTAGTCACCTAAGGACGCCTGCATAATCAGTGGGTATTTCGAGCGAGCAATTCAGCTAACCCATTTTTAATGTCTACTTTGGAAAGAAATAAACCTTGCCGTAGACATTTTATCTTGCCCTTAGTACTCACTCTGTAATCTACTTCTCAGTTTGATTCCGAGGTAGAATCATAGAATCACAGAATATCTCAAGTTGGAAAGGACCTATAAGGATCATCGAGTCCAACTCCCTGCTCCTCGCAGGACTACCTAAAACTAAATCATATGACTAAGACTGTCCTCCAGATGCTCCTTGAACTCTGACAGGCTTGGTGCCATGACCACTTCCCTGGGGAGCCTGTTCCAGTGACCGGCCACCCTCTCAGTGAAGAACCTTTTCCTAATGTCCAACCTGAACTTCCCCCGGTGCAGCTTCATTCCATTTATTTGTGTCCTATCGCTGGTCACCAGAGAGAGGAGATCAGCACCTGCCCCTCCACTGCCCACCTTAAGGAAGTTCTGGACGGTGATGAGGTTACCCCTGTGGGATAATTGCTGAGGTGACTTAGCAATTAAACTTATATTCATACTTTTAGGTAAGGCACAGCACTGAAGAAGCTTCCCAGGTGGAATGTGGCTGACATGCAGGGAATCCATTCCACGGAAGTTCCCTAGGCCTGCAACCTTAGATGTTGGTAACGCCAGGGGAACTTGGTGTACTGACTCTAAGAAGGTACTGTTCGGAGGGTGGAGCGGTGTGGAGATGCCGCGGCCAGGCTCTGCGACTATGTAGGAACTTAAAGGTATCATGGAACTGATAAGCTGCATATTTACTACCCTGGGCCAACAGCCTGCCACGTTTTTGACAAAATGCTGTCCTTTTGGTGAACTTTGCTTGTTATAACATCATTATAATACCAAAACACACCTCCATCCCAAAAGCTACCCGCCTCCAAGGTGCGACCACCCCTCACTGAGCTTGCGCTTTGAATTTTCCTAGCTTATACCTTTAAAAGCGAAGCGAGAAAACTTTACACCAATCCTAAACAAAGGTATGTATGACTAGGGTCACTCAAGCTCCACCCGAAAGGTGAAAGATAGTATAAAATGGTTTAGGAGAAAGAGAATGTTAGGGAAGACACCATCGTGTACCACTCTGACGTTTGGGATCAGTTGATGGGCTGAGCCTCTCTTCCCCCCCATCGGGACACCTTTGGGTAAGAGTCGAACACTTGGTTATACCAAGTGCCTCCCCGGGAAACTTAGAAATCTCTATAGAGTCACTTTATTATCTTTTAATGTGTTTGTAGCCGGCAGTGTTACTCATATTCTTGGTATTTGCATGTGCTTTGCAGACAGTGAATTTATCACTGGTAATCCAAAGAATCTGTGTGTCTGTTACTCTAATAAACTGCACTCTTCATTGATCTAGCCGTGGTAGTTCTCCTTGAACATGACCAGACTCTTTACGTGTGGCCATGATAGTTCATGCAACACAACTAGACTGGGGGTGTAAGCACGTTATTTGTGAATCTGTAATCATGAAGTTCAGTACGCTGGACACGACTGGACTTATAACATTGTAAATTAATGCTGTTGCCTTAGCGAAAGCCCCGAGAGGGCTCTGGTTCTGATAAGTGGCTATACACACACTCCTTAGAAAATAAACCGTTGACCAAGTCTGAGACTAAGACTGGACCTAGCCTCACCTAGACTCCTCTCTGAGAAGGAGTTTAGAAAGGAAGGGGGTCCCGTCTGAACCTCGTGACTCAACGGGAGGGTTCCCTCCCCTCCCTCCAGCCACTCCTCAGACTCCTATTTGTAATGGGACAGTAACTCTTAACACAACAACCCCTCAGCCTTCTCTTCTCCAAGCTGAACAAACCAAGTGACCTCAGCCACTCCTCATAAGTCTTACCCTCGAGGCCTTTCACCATCTTGGTCACCCTCCTCTGGACACACTCTAATAGTTTGCTGTCCTTCTTATATTGAGGCGCCCAAAATTGCACACAGTACTTGAGGTGGGGCTGCACCAGTGCAGAGTGAGACAATGACCTCCCTCGACCAGCTAGCTATGCTGTGCTTGATGCACTCCAGGACACAGCTGTCCCTTCTGGCTGCCAGGGCACACTGTTGACTCATATTCAACTTGCCATCAACCCAAACCCCCAGAGCTCTTTCCATGGGGCTGCTCTCCAGTGTCTTGTCCCCCAGTTTTTTGTATAAGCAGGATTACCCTATCACAGGTGGAGAACCCAGCACTTGCTCTTGTTAAATTTCATATGGTTGGTGATTGCCCAGCTCTCTAATCTATCCAGATCTCTCTGTAAGGCCTCTCTATCCTTGAGGGAGTCCACAGATCTTCCTAGTTTAGTATCATTGGCAAACTTAATGTATATTCAATTCCTGCATCCAGATCATTTATAAAACATTGAAGAGCACAGGCCCTAAAATTGAGCTCTGAGGAATCCTGCTGGTGACCGCCTGCCAGCCTGATGTGACCCCATTTACTATAAATCTTTGAGCCTTACCCATCAGCCAATTGCTCACCTATCCGTACAGGGTAGGTGCAGAGTGGACTAACTATGGCTCCACCCACAAAGTCTTCCAATAATAGCCCAGAAGGCATTGCACCCTCACAGATCATAGTGTTCTCAGTCCTTGTGAAACCCTTTCTGTTATGTGCTATACGAATACAAATATAGTTGCACGTGAAGTAGGGTTTTTTTGTTATTTATCCCCTTCCTTAACTGTCCTACCTATCCTCTGGCAAAAGAAAATAAGCACCTTACAAAGAGTGCCTTTTTTCCTCTGTCAAAGGCCACAAGCATCCAGCATCCCCCATCCTGGGAGTCTTCCTCATGACTCGGTAAAGTGTACCCTCCAGTTGTACATCCTTCATTGCCACACAGGACTTTGGCTATTGCATCTGCTCTGTCTCTTCTTGCAATCCTGTTCTGGTTCTCTGGTGCATAGTGCGGTCACCTCATCCCATGACTCCTTCACCTGGCAACTCAGTACCTTGACCATGGCTTGTTTCCCACACATGAAACCACCATCCCTCTTAAACCCAGTAAGAGGCACCTGCACCTGGACAGCAGCATCCCCACTCTGGAATCGTGTCCATGATCAAGCCTTCGATACACTGGGGAAGTTTCTTCAGCTAGGGCTGGCTCCATGATCCTCGCGGATTCTGAGCAGTCTTACAATTTCTGGAGAAAAGTTTCTGTCCCTTTGCACTACTGTCATGTAATTGGCCCTGAAACCAGTCCTTCAGCACTCCTTCAGCAGTGAAAGACAACCAGTCTTTGTCTATGTCATCTAGAGTGATTTACCTCAGCCAATGGACCAGAAGTGTTCACATCCATACTGCTCACAGCTAGCCCCTTTGAGGGGAGTCTGGCTGCACCCACAGTGCACAGAACTTTCATCATCTCTGGCACAGTACCTACTCCATAGGCTCTTTGAGGGGCCTTGTTAGCCTACCATGTGGGGCACGCAGGACACTTCTCTACATTTGAGAGCCAAAGGACTATGCTAATTCTGAGTGCGAGCCTCAGAATAGGTCATTTGTGGGTTAGGTGGCTTGATTCTCAGCAGCACTTTCTGGGGCAGTTCCAGAAACTTCTAAGGTTTCTCCTCCACCCAACATCCTCCTTGAGGTGATGTCAGATATTCCTGCAGAGAGAATCTCCTCTTCTCTTCATCCATCCTGCTCCCCCAGGTCTTTGCCTGGTTCCAGGTGGCCCGGTTTTGGGCCTGACATTTCTTAAAAAACTTTTAAGATCCTCTACAAGGATCTACAAAGAAATTTTAATTTATTTCTAAGGCAGGAAACAGTATGGGAGGTCTATCTCCCACTTGCCACATTTGTCCTTCTATAGAATCATGTTCAAAATGCTTGTTCTGTGTAGAAGGCTCTGTGGATTTGTAGGAGACCATGATCATGTAAGGATTGCTGGGATGAAACTGGAGGATGGGGCAGAGCAAAGAACAGAGGAATGGTGAGGGGATGGAACCTCCATCCCTGGAGCACCCTTAAGTGATCCCTGAGACAATCTTATCCCTCAAACACCTCCATGTCCCTCCATGTCTAACGTGGGACCAGGATGCTCCACTCCAGGAGAGATCCTAATAGCTATACAGTCCACCTGAAGTGAGCATAACAGGGGGAAAAAGGGAGTGCACTAAGCCTACAGCTGACACTACTATAAAGATCCTTTGCAATTATGTGACAAGGAGAAATAAAAATCAAATTTACCAAGCTAGCTTTCAGGTGTGTTAACCTAGAGATGAAACTACACTAGATCGCTAAAAAGAAGTGAGACATGCCGGAGTGGAAGGTCCAGCTGTGATTTCCACAGGAGAGAACAAGGGCATAGTTAGGGCCCCTAGCATGGTCAGTATCCAGGGTGTGCCGTGGTGCTGTCTTTGCAGGTGATTTATTACAGAAAACTCTCATTAGGCCCTACAAATTACATTGTACTGCACACTCCATGGAGGAGAACAAGAAAACATGTGACTGACCTTCCTAAGCTGATGTGAGGGGAATGTTGTCCCCATCTCACATCTAGAAATTTGCTCACTTACTGAAGCAGCAGGAATCTCAGTGGTGAACACAGTTTTCTCATGGAAGCATCAGATCTCTTCTCTTTGGATCTGCTGGCTGGTCTGGTTTCTGTATCCCTCCAGAGAGAAAGATTTTCCCCAGTGTTCTCCTGATGGCCTTTTTCATCTCAGTGTTTCTCAGTGTGTAGACCACTGGGTTTAGCATTGGGGTGACCGCAGTATCACCTCCATTAGCATGGAGGCCACCTTGTCCATAGGGAATTTCTTATAAGACTGAGCATAGATGAAGATGCAGGGGATGAATATCAAGCTTACAATGGTTATCTGGGTTCCACAGGCAGATAGGGCTTTCTGCTTCCCTTCTGTGATGCATGTCCTCTTCAGCAAGATGACAGTATAGGAAGTAATCAAGATTACAAAAAGAATAATGAGAATCACTCCACTATTACAGACCATCTGTAGTTCAGCCATGCAGGTATCAGTGCAGGCCAGTTTTGATGACTTGAGGGACATCACAGTAGAAATTGTCCAGTACATTGGAGCCACAGAATGGTAGCTGGAGAAGAAAACCAGTTTGTACAGTAGAGTGAACAAACCCACTGAACCATGCAATTGCCACCAAACCTGTGCGCTTGTTCCAGTCCATGATAGATAAGTAATGCAGTGGCTTATAGATGGCCACATATCAACCAATTGTCATCCCTACAAGGAAAAACGCCATCACACTAGCAATGAAATGGAAGAACATCTGGAGGAAGCACTCATTGAATGAGATCACTGTATATTGGGTGAGGAGGCCTGACAGCAGTTTGGGAGTATTGACTGACGAATCACTGACATCAAGGAAAGCCAAGTTGGCCAGCAGGAAGTACATGGGTGTGTGGAGCTGGTGATCAGCAGCTACAGTTGCAATTATGGTGAAATTCACCAGGCAGGTTATCACATAGATGAGAAAGAAAATCACATAGAGACAATATTGCAGCTTGTGATTCTGTGTCAGGCCTAACAGAACAAATTCTGTCACAGTGGTGGTGATGTTATTTGATTCCATTCTTTATTCCTGCACCAACAACAGCAATAAAGATGGTTATAAACATGTATTGGAGTATAGAATCATTAAAACATAGAATCATAGAATAATTTAGGTTCGAGTGACTTCTGGAGGTCATCAAGTCTCACAAACTCCACAGACCTGTTCAAGTATATGGCCAGTCTCATGGAAAAAAATAAAGAAACAAACAAAATCCTTTATATTTAGTAAGAATTCAGCATGTTCCAATTAGTGTCTGTTGCCTTTCATCTTGTTGCTGTACACCTCCAGGAAGAGTCTGGCTCCATCTCCTCTCTATCCTCATCTCATCAGCTAGTTATAGAGAGAGATAAGGTCTCCCCTTAACCTTCTCTTCTTAAGGATGAACAAATCCAGTTCTCTCAGCCTCTCCTTGCACGTCATGTGCTCCAGCCCAGTGATTAGTTTGGTGGCCCGCCAAGGAACTCACTCCAGTATATCACTGTCTTTGTTGTCCTGGACTGGACACAGTACTGCAAATGGGATTCAAAAGCATTGAGTAGAGGGGTAAGATCATTTCCCTGGGCTAGCTGGCTAGACCCTTGCTAACAAAGCCCTGGATGTGTATTGCCTTCTTTGCAACATGAACACATTGCCATCTCCTATTCAGCTATTCGTCTACCAGGGTCTTTTTCTGCAAAGCTTCTTCCTAGACAGTCAGCCACTAGACTCTACTGATTGCATAGGACTGTCCTTTCCCAGATGCAAGATGTTATATTTACTTTTGTCAAACTTTATGATGTTCATGCCAGCCTATTTCTCCAAAATGTCCAGGTCCCTACGAATAGCAGCCCTGCTATCCAGCATACTGACTGCTTTCCCTATTTTGATGTCCTCCACAAACTCACTGAGAGAACATTTCATCCCATCATCCAGCTCATTAATGAAGACATTAAACAGTATTGACCACAGTATTTATCCCTGAGGGACACCACTAGTTTATTCTCATCAGCTGCACTTCACACCACTGTTATCCACTTCCTGATTTCAGCAGTCCAGCCAATTTTCCACCCACCTTATCATTCATTTATTCAGCCCATATCCCACCACTTTGGTGATGAGGAGGCTATGGGACACTCAGAGATGGTGTTCAGAACCAGCAAGGTTCTTCCAGGTCTAGGTGCAAGGGCCATAGCTGACCTGGCGTGTTTGGAGGAGGAATTTAAAACAAATGAGTTGCACAGGTGCTTGCTCATTAATTTAAGGGTCCCTGATGTGGGGTCCCAGAATACCCTTTCTTATTTGGTACAGAGTCTGGAATTCAGGGAAGTGCTTAAATTATTAATCTCTGAGAGGATCTTGCCTCTGGGCTGTCTCTGATGCTTGTTCTGTATACAGATATCTCCACTCCCCCAGCCCACTGGCCTCTACCACTGACCCAGTGGCCAGAATGAAGCTGGGAGTTGTTACAGTCTATTTATTAGCAGAGTTTCTTAAACCATGGCCACAACCCCTGGGAATGAACAACATGACTGGGATAAGAAAATGTGAGAGAAACCAGCCTGAGGCCAACAATGGTCAACATGCTGAGGGATGAAAAGTGAAAGAGGCTGGACCACACCTCCCTTCAGAGATGTCACATGTACAACAGGGACAAATACACCCCTGCTCATATCTACAGTCCCTGTTCTGGCAAAGGAGAGAAATCAGGATGTCCTCAGACATACTGTGGGTGTTTATCTCTGAAGCAAGGAGTACCACCACTGCAGCTGTATCTGTTGCTGCAGATACTTACTCAGCAAGTGATAATTAAAGACCTTCATTGGGAACCAACAGCTCAGTTCTTCCAGGGAGTGGGAGAGAGTATTTGCATCTTCCTCAAACAATGCCATACTCAGTCACATCACTCTTTTCAGTCATTGGCACAGTGGTAGAGAGCCCCTATGCTGACTACCTCAGAGCTGAGCCTCTGCACTCTGTCTGCATATGTGCATGCCTATGTAACCATAGACTTGTAGAAGATCAGTTCCTCTCCAGGCTCCCATTATAGTCAACAGAAACAGGCAGAATTTTCTGTTGTCTCTGTGGGTGTAAGGTACAGCTGATCCAAGCTGCTTAGACTTGTCCAAGGATGAGATGAATTGCTCCCAGCAAGTGCTCAGCTCTCTTTCTGGGCTGCAAAGGGAGTCTAAGTATCTAGCTCACATGTGAACTTCTGCAGTGTCTGCAGACCAACTGATGACATATAAGCAGCAGCCATTGGGAACGCCTGTACGAGTGCCCACCTTTTCTCTGCAGATCCTCTCTGGCTGATCATCCACACTGTCTGTGTGCTCAGTGGCCTGCATGTAGGCAACTGGAGTGTCTTAGGGAGCCAAAATCTGTGAGCACATTGAGTGGTTAAGGGTTAGCTCCACTAGGGTTACGGGTATGGCAACACCAGCTCTCTTTGCCTCATTCTGGTCATTGAGTTGGCCAGCAGCCTTGTACACTCCTTGTCTTCTTTCTTACTCCACTCTTCACTTCATTCCTACAGGAACTACCCTTGGCTTCAAGCTCTGAAAGCAAAAGTAAGCTACAAGTCTGCAAACTTCAAACTCATAGGTACTGAAGACGATATTGTTTAATCTCATCATTAATGACCTGGATGATGGGATAGAGTGCATCCTGTGCAAGTTTGTAGCTGGTACAAAGCTGTGAGGAGGGGGTGATAAACCAGATGGTTACGTCACCATTCAGAGGGACCTTGGCAGGCTGGAGAAACAGGTTGACAGGAACCTCATCAAGTACAGCAAAGGGAATTGCAAATTGTTGCACTGGGGAGGAATACCTGATGCACAATACAGGCTGGGGGCCGCCCAGCTGGAAAGCAGCTTTGCAAAGAAGGACCTGGTGTTCCTGGTGAACACTGAGTTGAACATGTGCCAGCAATGTGCCTTCACAATAAAGAGGGCAAACAGCATCTTGGGCTCTGTGAGCAGAAGCTTTGTCAGCAGGTCAAGAGAGGTGATCCTTCCCCTCTACTCAGCACTGGTGAGGCCACGTCTGGAGTGCTGTGTCCAGTTCTGGGCTTCCCAGTACAAGAGAGACATGGACACACTGGAGAGAGTCCAGCAAAGTGTCACAAAGATGATTAAGGGACTAGAGCACCCCTCATGTGGGGAAAGGCTGAAGAACTCAGACAGTTCAGCTTGGAAAAGAGAAGGCTCAGGGGGTTATACCAATGTGCATAAATTTCTGATTGGAAGGAGGAAAAAGATGGAACCAGGCTCTTTTCAGTGGTGCCCTGTGACAAGACGAGGCAATGGGCACTGGTAAATTCCATTCAGGAAATTCCATTTCAACTTAAAAAACCAATCTTTTTTTTGCAGTGCAGAAACATTGAAAAAGGTTTACCAAAGAGCTGGGTAGCCTCTGTTCATGGAAATATTCAAAACATGTCTGGAAACGGTCCTGAGCAACCTCCTCTAGTTGATTCTGCTTTGCCCCTGCCTTGCTATTGTCCTCAGCTCTCAGTTCACCTTTTCTGGCCAAACAGCCTGCCCTCACTGCTCCCTGACATGTAGTCAGCTAGAAGTTTGGGAAGGGGAGCATACTGCAAGAAATGTCACAAGGGAAAAATGACCATCACAGCCAGGAGCTGGCTAAAGCTGTGTGGGCTATATTGGAAAGGCTCTAAGCAATACAGACAGCAATCTCAGTGGGAAGCCTTCAGAAAAAAAAATTGTTGGTCTTCTGTCCTCCCCTCAATTAAAAAATCATTGAATCATTGAGTGGGAAGTCTCCATTATTTTTTTCTTCAACGGAAACTACATTTTTAGTATTTTTATTTATTTAATAAATTATACATACATATAAATTATATTAAATCATATATTAATATAGAACACACACTTAAAATATATTGTATATATATTTATTTCATATACATATGTATTTGAAATATTTTTCATTTTTATGTAGTTCCCCAAAATTGAAAGGCAGGGATTTAAGATTCATTACAGAATAAATATAATTTTTAGCAAGTGAAAATATTTTTAATGCAGTTTTACTATTTGCGATGAATTTGTGTGTATATTTGTGTGCAGTTTGGGTAAGTGTGTGGTATCTCCACACCTAGACATCCTGTTCAACAATGCCAATGCTGGTAATAATAATAAAAACCAATGTTTGTAGGAGAAGTCACTTTCCTGTGAAAAGATTTTTTTCAAATACAAGATGAAAACATGCTTGTTTTTTCTCCATTTTACCCAGGAAATTACTGCCAAGGGATATTTCAGGGGATCTTAACATGCAGAAAACTTGTTTTCTCTTAGAAAAAGTTCTTGTGGTCAAATCATCCCATTTCATTGCAGCAGTAAGTCTACAAATGTATTTCTGACTTTTGTCAGTTCTTCAATGAGATCATTCCGATAAAGAGAGTTTGTTTAATTCTTCTGATGATTAAATACACTGAGTAATTTGTTAGGCCATAGAAATTGCAAGTGTAAGATCTGGAGTTTTTTCTTAATGGCCTGTTGTTTTATTTCCAGGTGGTTAAAATCCCATAGTAGCACAACAAATTTCCCAGCAGCACCTATGTGGGCAGGAGCTGGAAGTCTCCTATGGAGCAGCAACAGAGAACTACAGCTCACAAAACTTACTTCCCTAGAGAATGGGGCACAGTGGGGCGTGACAAAACATGTCATGGGAAATGCAGTGAAGGTAGGTCTTCATTAGGCAATGGAAGCCATAAGTACATCTTCCCCAACACCTTAAGGAAGTGTAGTTTAATCCCAAATAATTCTTCTGCAAAGCAAAATGAAGAATTTCAGTGACTCAATGATAGCAGTGTAGAAAAAGGTCATTTCGTTAATTATAGTCATGATCAGACATTTTTGGCAATACTTAAGACTCTGTGATATACTAGAAAGAAAAGTTTAGACCATTTCAAGTGGGTGTTTAATTTCAGAGCAAAAACTAGTATCACTCTTTCATGTACATTTAGAACAGAATATTTCAGTTGGAAGGGACCTACAATGATTGTCTAGTCCAACTGCCTGACCACTTCAGGGCTGACCAAAAGTTAAACTATATTATTAAGGGCATTGTCCAAATGCCTCTTAAACACTGACAGGCTTGGGGCATCAATCACCTCTCTGGGAAGCTTGTTCCAGGGTTTGAACACCCTCTTGGTAAAGAAATGTTTCCAAATGTCAAGCCTGAACCTCCCCGACACAGCTTTGAACCATTCCCGGGTGTCCTGTCCTTGGATCCCAGGGAGAAGATATCAGCACCTCCCTCTCCACATCTCCTCCTCAGGAAGCCACAGAGAGCAATGAGGTCACCCCTCAGCCTCCTTTTCTCCAAACTAGACAAACACAAAGTCCTTAGCCACTCCTCATAGGACATGCCTTCCAGCCCTTTCACCAGCTTTGTTGCTCTCCTCTGGATGCATTCAAGTACCTTCACATCCTTCTTAAATTGTGGGGCCCAGAACTGCACACAATGCTCAAGATGAGGCCACACCAACTCTCCTTCTGTAGCTAGCTGCTACATCCACTAACTCCTTCAGTACTCTGTGATGAATTCCATCAGGCCCCATGAACTTACGGGCATTCAGCTGATACAACTGGTCCCTTATAATTTCAGTGTCCACAAATGGAAAGTCACTGTTCCCACACTCGTGGTCCTCCAACTCAGGGGATGGGGCAGCCTAAAGTCTATCATTAGTATTAAAGACAGCCTGCTGGACAGCTTATAGCCCTCCATCCCAGCACTCCAGTTGTGGGACTCATTCTACCAAGTCTCACTAACACCAATGACATCCTAGCTCTGGGAATGGACCAATGCTTCCAGTTCATCCTGTTTCTCATACTGCGTGTGTTGGTGTACAAGCATTTCAGGTGTGTTCCTAAACCCTCAGTGCTCCTGGGAGCAGGGTAAATGCTCCCATTAGCATTGCCCACCTTCAGGCAGTACCATGCCAACCCTTGGCTTACCTTCAGCTCTCTTCATGTTATCCCCTTCCCCCTTTGATTCTAGTTTAAAGCCCTCTCAATCAGTCCTGCCAGCTTATGAGCAAAGAAGTGTTTCCCCCATTAGGACAGGTAGATCCCATCAGGCCCCAGCATACCTTGTGTCTTGAAGACTCTTCTGTGGTTATAAAAGCCAAAGTTCTGGCAAAGGCACCAGTCTTGGAGCCAGGTATTGATGACTTGGGTGTGCTTGTTTCTTCTAGTGTCTCTCCCCATTACGGGGAGGATTGAGTAAAACACTGCCTGTGCTCCTGAATCCTTCAGCATTCTTCCCAGGGCCCTGAAATATCTTTCAATTGACCTTGGACTTCTTGTGATGTCAGTACCCAAGTGAAAGAGCAGAAGTAGGTAATAATTTGAAGGCTGTACTAAGCTCATCAGTTGTCTGTTGACATCACTGATTCAGGCCCCAGGGAGGCAGCAAACTTCCCCAAAAAGAGGGTCTGGTCTGTCGATGGGTGCCTCTGTTCTGCCCATGAGGGAGTCACCTATGACCATAACTCTCTGCTGTTTCTTCTCAGTGCTGGTCTTAATACAGCTCTTGATGTGAGGAGTTGGTTGATCTGAACTTGGTGAGAGTACTTGCACAGATTCCTCCTCTTCTGCCTCATCATTTCCTTTGTCTACCATACTCAAAGCCTCATACCTATACTCTAAAGGTAGCTGAAAGGGTAAGGAGGGGTTCCTCTTACTTGCAGGTTCCTGCAGTAACTTGCTTCCACTCCTCCCTATCCCTCATAACACTGCCTTCATCCTGGCACAAAATAGATACTGGACCTACCTCAGTAGTGGCCATACTGAGTTGGCTTGTGCATACGAGAGATGACAGAGCACTGCTCCATTAGTCTATATCACCTTCTCAGACTCTCAGCTGCTCCTCAGTCTGCCACCTCCTGAAGCTCAGCTACCAGGCAGAGCAGTTCATCTACCTGGTCACAGCTCGCACAGGTGTGCTTGTTACCACCCTCCATCTCCCGGAGAAGCCCCAGGCACACTCTGCAGCCTGAAACGTAGGTGGTCACACGCTCTGACAAGAGCTCTGTCTGTGTGGCTGTACTGATTCTACCGGGTGCTAGAAGCTCAGGAGAAACAGAGGACATGGCTTTTTCCTGGAGGGTCACCATGCTGCCACACACCTGCCCACTCTATCATTTCCCACAAATCAGCCAGATTATGACATCATTATGAATTCCAGTCTGCCATAACTAACTTCAGCCTTTAGCTGATCACTACAAATTATGGAAGCGAGGATTCTTATCTCTCCTCAGGAACAGTATTGTCCTACCATTATTAGAGATGAAAACAGCACTGGGAATCGTTCACAGGACAGGCTGCTCAGAAGGCTGTCACTCCCAGCCAGCAGTAAGACTGCAGTCAATGGCAGTAGTCTCCGTAAGTAGCCTAGCAGCTTACACATTTATCCTAAACTGCACCCACATTCATACATACAGCGCTCTCTTTTTTTTTTTAAAGGGGTGGGGACAGGCACATAAGCAACCCAATGCTTTAATTTATTGCGGAGAACTGTGCTGGCTAACTGGGCATTTCCCTGCATGCAGCCCTTGCTGGTATTATTCCTGCCAAACAGCTATCTTTGTTTTCCTTGGTATATTTGCTCAACAATGGTTTCCTAGAGAAGGAAAAAAAAACAGACTTCCTTGCTTAGAAGCTGAATGAAGTAAGACTGAACTAAGTGTTTTGTCTTTCCATCTTTTAAAATCTGTTGAATGTTTTTTAAATATTTAGTAACTCCAAATATGTTTGAAGAAATTAAAAGTAATGCTCCCAAGTAATAATAGTAACGGTTGCTGCCATCTGAGTTATCTGAGGGGTTTTTAAAATTCTCTTGTTTTAGCTTAACATCCAAGAAGTCAATAACAAAGCTTTACACAATTCGGTTAGGAGCAGCTGGAATTCAGGCAGTGTCAGTGCGGTATATTTAACAAGAAGATGCCAGACTGGAAATATTGTTCCTTCATTATTTCTTAGTATTTCAAAGTCTGGTATTCTCTAACTCATACCAGCATGTGAGTTTTCTGAGCACGTCTACAGAAATTTTCCTTTAATATTTGTAAATATTTTGAACTCTTCTTTTTTTACTGATAGCCCACAGTTGATTTTATATAACAACTTCTTGTTCTGAAAAATATACCCCAATTGTTACTACCATCTAAACTGAGATGTGGCTGTTTAAAAACTTGTTTTAGTCTCCTGTCCTTTCCTCCTCCTCCTCTGTCACCTTGCCTTTAGAACTCATCAGCTTCCTAAATTAATGGTTATTTTTAACCCAGAAGAAACAAACAGGAAGGAAAAATATCTGGATTTTGTGAAACAATATGGTGCAGTCTTTTGAAATGTATTTCTTCACTTCATCATTGACTTCCTGAAAATTTGCAATAAAGCCAGAGCACGTGAATACTAATTTTTAAAGGAGTTTACATCTGTACATGGTGCATATTATTCAAAATGAAAACATATAAACTAATGTGTATTATAATAACTTATCTTTCCTGTCCTTTAATATTTTATCTTTACAACTTTTTTAATCAGACCTGTAATACAGCAGTTTCTTTTTTCTGAGATGTCTGTCATGCACAGAACTTCATAGCATACAGAAACATTAAATTAGCAACTAAGCCCCAAATCAGTGTCACATATTTGTTTAATCTGTGTTCGTTAAATGGCCCATTGTATTCCTCTTTCTTATACTGTTGCAGGATACTTTCAAAGGTGTTAAATGCATATGTATTTTCAACTAGGATATTTTGAAAAACAAATTTATTTTGAAAATATTTTTATTGCAATATGCAACATATCTTTAAATTGTCGCAGGAAAACAGGATCAATAATATTTAAATGTACTTTGTTTATGCCAAGTGTCCAGCCATTTATTTTCTCTGACTTAAAATGAAGAGGGGTTTTTTTTATTAATTGCTTAGTATTGACTGATACAGGATATGCTGTAAATCTACTTCTTCTACTGAACAAACTAGAAAATATTTGAAATAATTGATTTTAGGAGTGAAATATCAAAGGAGAGCAAGGGCAAGTCAAACAGTGTATGAAAAGGCTAGCATTATTTAAATGATCTGGAGTATCTGAGGCATCTGTGCGGAGCAGAGGGGTGAACCATGCCCCCAAAAGACCATTGGTCTCTCTTCAAATGGCACCAGCCTTCAGTAACTGAACTGTTTGCAGATGCTCAGCTCACCCCTACACCTGTATATGTGGATGTATATTTGCAGACCTCATGTTAACGCCCTGTGTCATCATACTCCTGCATTACAGATGCCCAAAGACAGGGGATGAATTCCATGGCAAATGCATAATCTTTAAATAGACACACAAGGCATGTGAAGGACAAAGCCCTCTTAAGCCCTGCAGACTTCTGCACTGCTACTAACCTACCTCATATCCACTGAGGCCAAAACTGTCCCTCATGTCATAGTGTAGGTGCCCCATCATAGTGTAGGTGCCCTGGAGCACAAAAATCAGCTTTTCTCTTCACCTTACTCTGCATCCCAGAGGAGTATGGAGCAGTTCCCAAGCTCATTAAGCAGATGGAGCAGCCATGGCAGAGTAGTCACTTCTCCCCTTCTCAAGATGAGAAAATGGAAATAATACCTCTCTCATTTACAGACCCGCTACCCTGGAGCTTGCATTCAGCTGTGCTCTGAAATAAAAGTTCAGTCATTGCTACAGGATTGCTTTATCAGTAAGGCCTTCAGAGAAGTGGTTATTCAAAATGCTTACCAGTGCTGCTGGGTTTAAGCTCTTCTCTGCTCCTTTGCAAAGTACATTTCTTTGGTTATATGATAAAAAGCTGGTCTCCACACACACAAAGGAGCACAGAGGCCCAACAACAGGTAGAGAAACCGCAATAACCTAACCAGAGACATAGACACCCTGACCCAGATCTTCCTAGGTCTGTCCCAGGAAAGCCATCAGCCCCATGCTCTGGGGGTGATACCCATCCCAATGAGTCGGTGGTAGCAGCTTTCTGGGTCACTTTACAGACTGAGGCAGAGTTAACGCCTAGGGGGTACAGGACACATTATGGAATGAAGGGGAAAAGCATCTCAGGATTGTACAAGATTTATTATAAGACGTTTAGGGGAGGAACAACAGGCTGGTCAGTACACTTTTCTGGCCATGCCCTGCGCCTGCTCAGTGCAGTCTCTCCTGTCTTCTTATTAAACTTCATTTCTAACTATTTTCCTGGGTGAGGACTCTCTATTCTGTGTGCATGTGTGCGTACAGGGGCCTGAGTGCAGTAACCGGAGTCATAAGGCCTGTGTGTCCATCGTGCAAGCAAATGGAGCAAGCAAGGCTGTGTAAGTGTGTAAGCAAGTATCCAGGCAGACTAGCAGCTGAGTAAGTGAAGTGATGTGGGAACCAGCTGTGTGTATGAGTAAGACAACTGGAAGAACTGGTTACTGGAGGGACCAGAGGGGGCTAGTTGCTGCAGAGATCCTAAGTTCTGGTGGCCGAGACACCCATTTAGGAGAGAAGGGGCTGCATGGTTGGGTCCCTGAGGTGGTAGTGGCTGACCACTGGATATCAGAGGATGTAGAAATACAAAAACTGTTGCCGAACACCAAATAGTGCAGGGGCAGAGGGTCTCAGAAAGTGCAGAGGTAGAGGGTCTCAGAACCTGGGACAGAAGTTCAGTCTGATCTTTCTCATCTGCTGCATAGATCTTCTTGTCCTCTTCCATGGTCGAAGGAACTCAGCTAGCCCAGTGGGAAAAAGAGGGCAGGGGAAGTTGAGTAAGACCTTGCATGGGATTCAGGTCCTTCAGTCTCTTGTGGCATCCAGCGGGCAGGAGTTTCTTCAGCAAACCTTGCATCTCTCCACCATCATTTCTCACATTTGGCTTAAACCCAGGACCATTTAAAGCCTAGAAGGGTCCCAAACTCCAGCAGCACAGTTGCACATCATCTTGCAGTGACTCTTGCTAACTCCAAGTCAAGCTAAATATGGGAACAGAGCAGTACTTTCACCTGGAACTGCACAGGCAGTGGAAGCAGGGACAGATAACCTGGAAAGAGTATAGGGATGCTGCCTGCTTGTGTAGGGATGGGGTCAGGAAGGCCAAGGCGCAGCTGGAGCTGAACTTGGCAAGGGATGCAAAGAATAACAAGAAGAGCTTCTACAGGTATATCAACCAGAAAAGTTAAAGAAAGCGTACCTCCACTGATGAACAAGAATGATGAGATAGTATCAACAAACGAGGAGAAGGCTGAGGTACTCAACAACTTTTTTGCTTCAGTCTTCTCTGGCAACCGCTCTCCTCACCCCTCCCAAGTCAATGGACAACATGTTGGGGACCAAGGGAGTAAAGCCCCTCCCACTGAAAAGGAAGATCAGGTTCGCGACCACCTGAGGAACCTGAATATATATAAGTCTATGGGACCTGATGAGATGCATCGCAGAGTCCTGAGGGAATTGCCTGATGTAGATGCCAAGCCACTCTCCGTGATATTTGAAAAGTCATGGCAGTCCGGTGAAGGCCTTGGTGACTGGAAGAAGGGAAACATTGTGCCCATTTCTAAAAAGGGTAGAAAGGAGGACCCTGGGAACTACCGACCTGTCAGCCTCACCTCTGTGCCTGGGAAGATCATGGAACAGAGCCTCCTAGAAGCTATGCTAGAGCACATGTATGACAGGGATGTGATTCGAGACTGCCAAGATGGCTTCACCAAGGGCAAGTCCTGCCTGACCAACCTAGTGGCTTTCTACAAGCAAGTTACCACATCAGCGGACAAGGGAAAAGCAATGGATGTCATCTATCTGGACTTCTGTAAAGCCTCTGACACCATCCCCCACAACATCCTTCTCTCTAAATTGGATACGGATTTGATGGGTGGACTGTTCAGTGGATAAGGAATTGGTTGGATGGCCGCATCCAGAGGGTAGCGGTCAACAGCTCAATCTCCAGATGAAGATCAGTGACGAGTGGTATCCCTCAGGGGTCCGTACTGGGACCAGTGCTGTTCAATATTTTCATCAATGACATTGACAGTGAGATGGAGTGCACCCTCAGCAAGTTTGCAGATGACACCAAGCTGAGTGGTGCAGTTGACACGCCAGAAGGACGGGATCTCATCCAGAGGGACCTGGACAAGCTGGAGAAGTAGGCCTGTGTGAACCTCATGAGGTTCAACAAGGCCAAGTGCAGGGTCTTACACCTGGGTCGGGGCAATCCCCAGTTTCAGTACAGGCTGGGGGATGATGTGATCGAGGGCAGCCCTGCGGAAAAGGACTTGGGGGTACTGATGAATGAAAAGCTGCACATGAGCCAACAATGTGCGCTCACAGCCCAGAAGGCCAACCGTATCCTGGGCTGCATCAAAAGAAGCATGGCCAGCAGGTCGAGGGAGGGGATTCTGCCACTGTACTCTGCTCTGGTGAGACCTCAGCTGGAGTACTGCGTCCAGCTCTGGAGCCCTCCACACAAGAAGGACATGGACCTGTTGGAGCGGGTCCAGGGGAGGGCCACAAAAATGATCCGAGAGCTGGAGCACCTCTCCTACGAGGACAGGCCAAGAGAGTTGGGGTTGTTCAGCCTGGAGAAGAGAAGGCTGCAGGGATACCTTATAGCAGCCTTCCAGTACCTAAAGGGGGCCTATAGGAATGACAGGGACAGACTTTTTAGCAAGGCCTCTTGTGACAGGACAAGGAACAATGGTTTTAAACTAAGTAAGGGCAGATTTAGACTGGATTTAAGAAAGAAATTTTTTACAATGTGGGTGGTGAGGCACTGGAACAGGTTGCCCAGAGAGGTAGCGGAGGCCCCATGCCTGGAAACATTCAAGGTCAGGTTGGATGGGGCTCTGAGCAACCTGATCTAGTTAAAGATGTCCCTGCTCTTGCAGGGGGGTTGGACTAGATGACCTGTAAAGGTCCCTTCCAATCCAGAGCATTCTATGTTTCTATGATTCTATGATTCTATGGAGGACTTCAGGACTGACTGCAGCTATTGCCCCATCCTGGCCCTTGGGAGCTCATGTTTCTATGTCATGGCTTTTCTGGGGACCAAAATACCTTCCCTCCGAGTCACTGTGCAGGTCTAAAGATCCTCTTTTCCACCCTTGAGGAGCCCTGCCCTGGTCAGGTCAATACATACACCAGCTTTGTGACTCTTCGTGTTGCAGATGGGTATGAGCTAACTTCAGGCTACAGTCAGATTTCCCTTATGAAGGGTAGCAAAGGACACTAACACCTTTGGGGAAAAAAAAAGGGAAGGAAAGAAAAAGCCCTATCTCACACGAAGGCCACAGTCAGGGCTAATGAGCCTGGACAAGCTGAGTGAGCTCTGGGGAGCTCCACAAGATGCCTTCCATATTTAACAACCATATAGAATCATAGAATCATTTAGTTACAAAAGACCCTTAAGATCATCGACTCCAATCATTAACCTAACACCACCAAGTCCACCGCTGCCTCCAAGTGCCACATCTACACGTCTTTTAAATACCTCCAGTGATGGTGATTCAACCACTTCCTTGGGCAGCCTGTTCCAATGCTTGACAACCCTTTCAGGGAAAAAATTTTTCCTAATATCCAATCTAAACCTCCCCTGGTGCAACTTGACGCTGTCTCCTCTTGTCCTATGGCTTGTTACTTGGGAGAAGAGACCAACACCCATCTCATTACAACCTCCTTTCAGGTAGTTGTAGAGAGCGATAAGGTCTCCCTTCTCCTTTTCTCCAGACTAAACAACCCCACTTCCCTTAGCTGCTCCTCATAGGACTTGTTCTCTAGACCCATCATCAGCTTCATTGCTCTTCTTTGGACATGCTCCAGCACCTCAAGACCTCAATGTCTTTCTCGTAGTGAGGGACCCAAAACTGAACACAGTATTCAAGGTGCGGCCTCACCAGTGCTGAGAACAAAGTGACAATCACTTCCCTAGTCCTGCTGGTCACAGTATTTCTGACACAAGGCAGGATGGGCCTGGCTTGGCCACCTGGGCACACTGCTGGCTCATATTCAGCTGGCTGTTGACCAACACCCCCAGGTCCTTTTCCACCAGGCAGCTTTCCAGACACTCTTCCCCAAGCCTGTAGCGTTGCATGGGGTTGCTGTGACCCAAGTGCAGGACCCAGCACTGAGCCTTGTTGAACCTCATACAATTGGCTTCAGCCCATTGATCCAGCCTGTCCAGATCCCTCTGTAGAGCCTTTCTACCCTCCAGCAGATCAACACTCCCGCACAACTTGGTGCTGTCTGCAAACTTACTGAGGGTGCACTCGATCCCTTCATCCAGATCATTGATAAAGATATTAAACAGAACTGGCCCCAGTACTGAGCCCTGGGGAACACTGCTTGTGACCAGCCACCAACTGGATTTAACTCCATTCACCACAACTCTTTGGGCCTGGCCATCCAGCCAGTTCTTAACCCAGTGAAGAGTACCCATCCACACCATGAGCAGCCAGTTTCTCCAGGAAAATGCTGTGGGAAACAGAGTCAAAGGCTTTACTGAAGTCCAGGTAAAAAACATCCACAGCTCTTCCCTCATCCACTAAGTGAGTCATCTTGCTTAGATGGAGATCAGGTGATCAGGTTTGTCAAGCAGGACCTGTCTTTCCTAAACCCATGTTGACTGCGCCTGATCATTTGGTTGTCCTGTACATGCCATGTGATGGCACTCAAGATGATCTGCTCCATAACCTTCCCCAGCACTGAGGTCACACTGACAGGCCTGTAGTTCCCCAGATCCTCCTTCCAGCCCTTCTTGTAGATGGGCGTCACATTTGCTAACCTCCAGTCAACCGGGAGCTCCCCGGTTAGCCAGGACTGCTGATAAAGCATTGAAAGTGGCTTGGTGAGCACTTCCACCACTCCCTCAGTACCCTTCGGTGGATCCCATCCAGCCCCATAGACTTGTGTGTGTCTAAGTGTAGCAGGGAGCTAACTATTTCCCCTTGGATTATGGGGGCTTCATTCTGCTCCCCGTCCCTGTCTTCCAGCTCAGGGGGCTGGGTACCCCAAGAACAATTGGTATGAATTGCAGTATCTTTTCGTGTTGTGAACATGATGGGTGGGAGGACTCATGAGGCACAGAAAGGGCTCAAACACATAGGTTTTAACAGCAGCAACTTTGCAGAAATTAGGCTTGTCCATTTCTCAACAAAGAAGGGTCACACAGCATTTCACTGTACCTCACAGCCCTCAGTCTCATGGGCTCTGTGCAGAGCTTGTTCATCAATCCCAGAAACAGGGAATAAGTAGTGCAACTCATTGTTAAGGGATGTCAGAAGCAGCCATCACCTCCAGCAGGCCCGGTGCAGGACCCTCCTTCCCAGCCACTGGAGTCCAGCCCAGGGACCTGAAGACTCGGGGTCTCTGCCCAGGCTGAGGGATGTGGCTGCCGCTTTCCTCTTTGCAGGTTCAACCAGCAGCGAAGCCGAGAACCTATCCTGGAGACACACACACGGACACAGACAGAAACATAGACATGGACACAGATGACACTGACATGGCTGGTCACAGTGCCACAGCCAAAGCGCTGCCTTCAACAGCACTCACACACAGGACTCATGTAATGCACAAGCCCAGACAGCCACATCCCCTCCTCTTCTGGGGCTGGCAGAGACAGGAGGTCACTACTGCAGGTATATGCACGACACTGTCAGGCTTCACAAGCATATGACATTTGCAGGTCCCTCGAGCATTGGCACAACCCCTCTGTCTGCCCAGCATCCCTACCTGGACCCCAGCCCTCTGACCCACTCCATGGGTTCCCTACTCACTGGCTGGTCCAGCTTGATGCACCAAACATGCAGCACTCACACACTTGTCCCACAGGCAGCCCACACTCACAGGTATCCCTGGATACCAGCATGGACCCCCTGCCCACCTGATACCCCTGCCTGGACCTGGGGCCTCCTACTCGATGCTGGTCTAGCTTTAAGTTTGCTGGTGAATATACACGCACACCCCATGCACATCTGGTTTGTGGGGGATACAGGCACTCGCCTCCCCCAGTACCCAGCACCAGGCACACAGGCTGTGGTCTGCAGTCCTGTTCCAACTGCCAGCACTGAGCTCCTCACTTGCCTCACTGATGCAGGTCCTTTCTGTAAGGCTATGTGGAAGGAGAGTATCTGCTGCTTCAAGGACTTTCTCAATGCAAAAGAAGGGATAATAAAAAATGGAGAAAGCCATAAAAAAGAACATACAGGGACACAAACCTGACTGACAAGTAAGGGAGGCAGTGATGAGAACCAAACCTGGTCAGTCACACTAATTGATGAGGGCATGTAGGAGTGTGAGAATGTTTAGTCCAGCAAGTTTATCTGATTGGGGACCTCCTCAAATGGGATGATAAGAAAAATGGAGACAATAAACCAAAATGCAGACACAAACCTGACAAAACAAACATGGAAACAATGACAAGAAACAAACCTTGCCACTCATACTAATTGATGGGCTATCAAGAAACCACAGGTACCACTTCCAGGAAGATCAACATGGACATTGCAACTGTTAAGACTGTGAAACAGGGTAGACCCTGGATGCAGACATGGGCTGGAAGGGGTGTGGGAATAGACAGAGCTGTACAAACCCATGAGGGATGTACAGGGGAAGGGGAGACAGGGTGTTGACGGAAAGGGGTATAAAAGGGGCTGGTCTGGTGTAAATTGCAGGTAAAATGGCTTTAGGAGTACAGAAAGAGGAACAAAATATATACCTGTCCACGCTAACCTTCACCAAATACCCATGAATCATGAGGGCAGATTAGTGTGTTACGAAGTATGAAAAAACAGTATCCTGAAATATCGTAACTAATGGCCACAAGGGCCATTTGTCTTACAAGTAATCCTTTGAAGAACCAGAACTTGAAAAGGAAATAACTGGACTGAATGACAGTTGTCCTTGACAGTAGCTTTTCTTTGTCTTCCCTCCCTCCACGTACATAGTCTGCCAATTTCAATTGGGAGTGATGTGCATGTCTCTGTCCATGTGTTTCTGTGAACGTGTGTGTGTGTGCATGTGTGGGTTGAACCAATGCATGCTCCCTACATGCAGGTCTGGGGGAGGAGGGTGTGTGTATGTGGCTGGAGACCACATTGGAGAATTTGGGAACTACATGCTTGTCTGGGATTCCCGCTTCTGATTTACAATTCTTTAAGCTGTGAGAAGGGACATTTGGATTATACTGGGAAATCTATGGGAGGGGCAGTCACAACATGCCCCCAAAATCTCAGAAAATTGTCCCAGTCAAGTCTGAGCCATGGTCACTGGAAATGAAGGGGTACAGGAAGGGAAATGCCAACCTTAATTAGGAAAACAGCAGTGTCTTACAATTTGTGAAAGAATGTGTAACGTGGACTAACATTACAAATGGTGCAGTTAGTTACCACTGGTTCCAAAAACTAAGAATTAAGCCTAGCTGTCTTTGATGCTGCAGTGCAAGTTAGCAGCTGGCACAGAGCTAACCCTGAAGCAGGTCACCAGTGCAGATCACTCAGCTCTGCCAGAATGAGACCAGAACTGCAGGATCCACTCGGCCACAGACATCCCATGACCTGGTGCCTGGAGAGATGCAGCTATCAAAGCCAAACAATTGGACTTGCCTATACGAACTGTTACACTTACAGAGGTGTCACTGATCTCAAGTGCCTCAAGATGTTCATGTTTATTGCCTCTGATGGGGTGGCCAGCAACCGCAGCCCTTGTGCACGCACCTCCACCCCCGGGTTAATGCCCAGAGGAGTCAGGCTCCCGCCCCAATGTGTGCAGCCCACAGGGGGGCCCATTCAGGTTCTATGGGAGTGAGGAGTGGTGCAGCTTCTGCTGGTATTACCAGTCAGTGGGGGAGTGTCATGGGTACATGGAAGGAGTGTGCCTGCTCTTTTCAGGCTATCTGGTCAAAGGAGCCATAAACAAGAACATACAGAGCTAAACCCGATACATGATAAGGGAGGTTGTGATGAGAACAAACCTGATCAGTCAGCCTAATTGGTAAGGATGCGTGGAGAGAGTCTGAGACATTTATTTTTACAGTTGGGAAGTTAAGGCAAGGAAGGGAGACAAACACACAGACTCATAAAACCTGATCAATTAGCATTAACAAAGACAATAACCAGAAACAAACATAGTCAGCAACACTAACTGATGAGCTCTCAAGAAGCTATAGGCAACCAGGACTTTGCAACTGGTAATGATGCAAACCTGAGCGTCCAGGACATTGGATGGAGTCAGTGGGACCGTGCCAGCTGTTGAGGGAATGTGCAGGGGACCACCTAGGGTGGAGCTGGGACCAACAAAGAGGTGGGTAGACAGAAAAGGGGTATAAAAGAGGCTGGTTGGGTGTAAACCTGGGCCAGTCAGTGCTGGTCTGGCTGAGCTCTGTGCTTGATCACCACAGCCTGTCCTGTCTTATTAAATATTTTCATAATTCTCTCTGCATAATCTCACTCTACCCTGTGTGTATGTGTGCTGCAGGGACTAAGTGCCAGCTACTGGGGGATCAGCTTGAGTGGATTTGGTGCAGCCCTGGCCTGTGGTGTGAGCTACTGGAGCCAGTGGGGCCTCACCCTACAGCCACTGCAGCAGTAACTCTGCGTGTCCACAAAACCAGTTACTGGGAGGACCAGCATGAATGAAGGGAGTGAGGGGCTCCGCACCAGCAGCTAGAGTGGGACAGCAGTTCACAGCTTGTGTGCGTGGTGCTGCATACTGGGGGAAGCGAGTGCCTGTATCTCCCACAAACCAGGTGTGCGTGCGGGGTGTGTGTGCACCCACCAGCAAATTTCAAGCTGGACCAGCTGGCAAGTAGGAGGCCTCAAGTCCCGGCAGGGGTATCAGGCGGGCAAGGGGTCCATACTGGCACCTAAGGGTACCTGCAAGTGTGGGGTGCCTTTGGGACGAGTGTGCGAGTGCTGCACATTTGGTGTATCAAGCTGGACCGGCTGGGGAGTAGTGGACCTGTGGGATGGGTCAGAGGGCAAGGGTCCAGGTAGGGGTGCTGGGCAGACAGAGGGGTCATGCTGGTACCTGAGGTACTCATGAGTGCCCATGTCCTTGTGAACCCTGAGGGTGTCATGAGAGTCTGCCAGCCCCAGAGTGGGAAGGGACATGGCTGGCTGTGTTTGTTACACGGGTCCCATGTGTGAGTGCTGCTGATGGCAGTGTCTTGGCTGGGGCAGTCTGTGTGACCAGCCATGTTGTCTGTCTGCGTGTCATTTGTCTGCATGTCATTTGTCTGTGTGGGTGCACGTGCCTCTGACAGGTGCTCAGCTCCAGGGTTGATTGAACCTGCAAATACGAAAGCAGCAGCTGCATCCCTCAGCTTGGGCAGAGACCCTGGGGTACCTGGCCACCAGGCTGGGAGGCCAGTGGCCAGGCAGGAGGGTTCTGGGCCAGGGCTGCTGGAGGCAGCAGCCGCTCTTGACATGTCTTAACAATCATAAGCATTCACCTCTAAAAGAACAGAGAGACTTGCCCCAAGTCAGAGTAAATCTTCAGAGCACATCTGGGGCACTGCAGCTGGCCCAGACACGCTTGCAGAAACACTCTGCTAGCACTGAACACTACAGGGCTGGCTGTACCAGCATTGGGATACCACAAGACCTGTACTTAGGATCACAAAGTCTTACAGACTGGGGGCCAGGGTTTCCCTATGGTCATCAAAAATAGACACTGGTCCAAAATCCAATCTAGATCTCAACTTGCTGTCACCCTAATACGTTTGTTTTCTGGCTCCACAGTAGATAAAGGGGCATGGTGTGTGTGTTTGAATTTATCATGATGGAAAGTCCTAATTGCATCCAGTGTTTTCAGATCCCACACTGATTTAGGTGTCAGAAGCTCATTTAAGTCCTGTGACATATGTTTAAGCCAAACATCATGCAGAGGCAACCCTTCAAAATCCTGAGTTACCCACCCAGGCTGGGAGTTCGAGGCCTTGGAACTCTGCTTAGTGGCAGTCTTTTGTGGGATATGCAACCCTCTTTCAGAATAGCTGTGGGTTGCCAGTGTTTCTCCAGCCATACTTGTCTTTATTTCCAATCACAATCCAAAGCTGTTGCAATCATCAAGGTACATACAGGTACAGAAACAACTTAATTAGGCTAGCTAACCAGCTTGCCTGACAGAAGGATGCTGTAGCCCACAACATCTGGGGAAGCAGACTGAAGTCTGAGGCTCTAAAAAGGTAGCTGGAGTAACTAAAGACGAAGCACTGATGATTGTCCCCACTGGATTGCCCCACAATGAATTGGGCCTGTAACTCAGAGTAAGTCAGCCCACTCTTGAGGACTGGAAACTGAGGCACATGGGAGGAGGAAGGAATTTGCACCTAACTTACAGGCAGCACAGATACAGTTCAAGCAAGCCACCTTTATCTCAGGCAATGTCACTTTCATAGCTATTCCCAAAGTTCCAGCTCACCTGGCTGTACTCACACTGACTGCAAGGACTATCTCCAGTTCCAGCTGGACAGTCCTGCTCTAATTTTCCTGCCCGGAAAGTCAGCAGATTGCCATTCATTCCCCAGTATGGACTAAGCAAAGAGGCAGGTGAGTAGGGAGTCTAGACTCCACCAAGACTGACCCTTCAGCTACTGTGACTATATTAACCTGGCATAAACCAGAAATATGTAGACCACTCTTGTTCTGGATGGTTTATTTCAGGAATAGAGCAGATCTTTTTAACTGCCTGAAGTGCTTTTCAAAACATCTTTCTAGCCCAAAATTACACCACACTCAGAATATTTCTCCAGAAGCAGTGCTATAATGAACTTAGCTGCTCTGTAGATTTCACATCCCACAACCCACTTTGGCATGTGAAAATGGGTTAAGGGAAGCATGTGGATACATTTCCTTACAGTATGAGATGAAATTCCAATATTCTCCACAAGAGAAGAGCTACTGCTTCCCAAGGCAGCCTGGATATTCTCACTGCCCAATCAGTGGGAACCCCCTGAACACAAGTACCACCTCATGGGATGAATAAGGGAAAACCACCTTGTCTGGGATTAGATAACTACAACCAAGGCAATAACTGAAGTGCTCTCTTTAGGCTAAAGCAGGGCCTTGCACTACCTCACACAAAGATGAACCACCCAGTTTCTCCCCAGCACAAGCTCAGATGTAGTCAACACTTACCCAAGGCCTCAAGAGCAGTCCAGGGGCAACAGTCCCACTGTCACCCTTGTCCCTACAGACTGGCAAAGCAGTGTTCTCCTTCATCCCCGCCACAGCACCAGGGTTATGCAACCCTGGAGGGGTGCGATTCTTGGGCCTAGACTCAGCTGGAAGTTCTGACACAGCAACTTGGTATCAGCACAGAGCCAGCACAAGAAAGGAGATGGCAAAGTCTCCAAGCCATCCATATCCAGCACCCTTTGCGCCACCTCAAGATGGATCTTCTCCCACAACCACAACTCCATTCCCTACGAGACTGAGAAAGGCAAAGCAGAAGAGCATAAATAGGTCTCTATATGACCATGGAGGAGAGACATAGGGAAAAACAGGAAGAGGGACTTTCATAGTAACATGGAGGAGAATTACAATACCTGAACACCACTTTCCTGCTGCCACCCCTGTCCCTCAGGGGAGGAGACATTATACCCCCCAGCTGCTCTGCAAGCAGCTCACATGCACACTGTGGAAAAGGGAAGATGGCAGATTCAGCAGTCACAATCCTTAGAGGGGCTTGTGCCCTTCCCCAAAAGCAGGCAACGTGGAGATTGCAGATGACAATAAGAGGGATGACTCCTAAACTGGGGATGCACAAAGGGAGACAGAAGGGTAAAAGATTGCTCACCCTCTCTGTATGGGGATGGAAAAGTAGCAACAGGGGGCATGGCTACCCTCTTTCACCTAGGGGAAGGCATGTGAGTCAGGGAGCTCACAAAAACAGGGTCCAACCCAGCCCAACCAAGGAGTCCTCAAGCCACAATGTCCCTCAGAGCTCCAGACAGGTCAGGGAAGATGAAATGGTAGCCGCTCTCCAGAGTGTGTTTTGGCACCACTCTCTGGCCCTCCAACAGCATGATGGCCCGCTCTGCCCCAAAGACAGCCTGCACAGCCCAAGCAGGCACTGGCAGCAGGGCTGGGCGCCCCAGGGCTGCAGCAAGCTCCTGAGCAAAGGTGCCATTGGAGGTGGCAGGGGAGGATGGAGAGACACCATTGAGGATACCTTGCAGGCACTCACTCTCCAGGGCATGACACACAATCCCAGCCAGGTCCCGAATATGGATCCATGGGAAAGGCTGGAGCCCAGAGCCCAAGGGGCCTCCTAGTCCCAGACGGAAAGGCCAGAGCATTTGAGAGATTGCACCACCACCTCGGCCCAGCACTACCCCTGTGGGGAGAACAGAGTGAGACCAGGACCATCCCCAAAGGACAAAAGCACCCTTCACCCCCAGACCTACATCCAGGAGACAATCCTTAGAGGGCTGGACTAGAACAGCACCCCAAACAAGGAGAGGCACAAGACCTAATGTCCTTCTCCCTCTTCTTCTCCCTCTTGCCCCAGGACCAAAGCAGAGCCACCCTGAACCAGCACAATGCCCCATCTCACCAGATCTCACCACAACGCCACGAGCTGGGCTCCCAGGGATGAGCGCTGCAGCCTCCCAGGAGCTCACCAGGCGTGAGAAGAAGTCAAAATCCCCCCCAGGACTGTCCTCGGTATACTCAGCTGTGAGGCTAGGGCGGTAATAGCCTGCAGGTGTAACAGCAGAAAGGGGGTCAGGGTTAAATCATTACACCAGCCACCTCCCCCTCTCCCAAAATGGACCCTCTTCCTAGCCTCCAGGAGCCCAGAACTCGATCACTCCATCAGGGACATCCTCATATGAACAGCCCAGGGTCTCTTTGATGGCAATGCTGATA
This sequence comes from Ciconia boyciana, assembly GCF_034638445.1. NCBI lineage: Eukaryota > Metazoa > Chordata > Aves > Ciconiiformes > Ciconiidae > Ciconia > Ciconia boyciana. The sequence goes on from NC_132955.1 coordinate 7,048,341, forward strand.
AGTTTTGGAACTACCAATGCGCTCTGCAAGTTCAGCAGGATGCACTAATATTCAGGTTGAGCTGGCAGCCCCAAGAACCAAATATAGCAGCAAGCAACACACTGAGCTGGCTGCATAGAAAGGCACTTGCTCTAAAATTGGGCATCACAGACGCTAAACTGTGGCAGCTTTAGACTGTAGCAAGCAGAAATGCAAAGTTGGAGATATGCAGGGGGATTCTGCCGAGGCCCTGCTTAGACAAACTAGTTCTACACAATGCCTAAAGGCTTTCACAAGAAAATGGAGAAAAGGTCCTGTCCTAATGACACCAAGAGAAAGCTTAAGGACGCAAATTCCTCCCCAGCAGTACCAAAAAACTGATCAAGGCTTGCCTAAACACAGTGACACTGATGGCAATAAAGCTGGCATTTCAAGGCAAGACATGTGTCCCCCCAGAAGTCTGTTTCTGTCTGGAAGTATACTTCTCCGAGTAAGCATGAGTCATGCTTTGGCGGGGCCCAAACAATACCTACGCCGGTGACGAGGACCCAAGCACGGGGTGGCTGTTCAGCATCAGCAATGGCTTTGGCCAAGGTCTTGGTGGTCTCAACTCGGCTGCTGATGACTTCCCTGCAGAAGGCATCACCCCATCTGGGAAAGTGAGAGCCACTGATTATACTCCCCACAAGGACATCCCAGGAAACAACAGCACCAAGGGGGGTCCCAACAGACACCTGCTCACAAGCACAGGAGAGGTCACGTGAATTCCCCCCCACCCCAGAGCAGGGGGAGGACATGGGATCTTACTACCTAAATGCACAGGGACTTTGGGAGATGGTGGCTCTCCACTTCCCACAAACGGCTGTGGGTTTTGGACTGGCTTAGGACAATGGTAGCAGAGGAGGTGGACACCAAAGCTGGGTGCGGTGAATTCTTTCCAAGTGCCCACCAGAGGCATTTCCAAAAACACCCTCACAGAAGTCAAACTCTGGTTCCGATTTTGCATTATCTAAATGTGGGCATCCAGTGTCATTTTGGAAATGTGGAACTACTTTGTCTGGCCTCCAACTGTCAATCCAGAAAGGAACCTGTCTTCCAAAGGTCTCCCAGAACTTAACAGGCCCACAGAAATGTTTTGGATACTTGAGGACCCAGATGTCAACAGTTAGGTAACCCAAGTGCTTCCTGGACACCCTGTTTCCTCCCCAGATCCCATCCACATCCTCTGACAACACTGGGATGTCTTGCCTTCACCTTGTCCCAACAGCACTATGGGAGATCAAGTTACCTGCGGAAAGGGTTGAGGACATTTTCACCAGCCAAGTTCACCACAGCGTCGCACAGGGGCAGTCCAGAGTAGGACAACTCTTCCTAGGCAGGGGTAACAGAGATGTCACACACCCAGCCTCCCCTCTGCTCAAGCCTTCCCAACAACCAAGCAAGGTGGGCTCCTAAGAACTCCACCCAGTTCCTTCCTGATGCTGCCTGGAGCACAATCATGAATGGAGGTTTTGCTTCTTGGAGCTACAGCAGTACCCAACCTAATGAATATGACCCATGGAGCACCCAGGAGCCCAAGAGTACATCCACAGGAGCCAGATTCCTCACTGCACATTCACTGTATGCCATGGCAGGCCAGGGCAAGCAGACTTGTTCCTCAGCCCTGATATGTTCTCCCTTCTGTGACCGCTCTCATGTCATACCCAGCTGATCCGATCCTTGCCCCCTTGTCGGGAGATGTGGGTCACTTCATGCCCACGGCTCCGCAGCAACTGGGTCAGGGCTCTGCCCACAAAGCCAGTCCCACCACCTAGAAGAAAGACAGGATATTACAGATTTGCTACCCGGACTGGCATCCCAAGGCCTGCACAGATGCCCCCATTACCATGGCCAGCTTCCCAGGGTACATTACTCTGGGCCCAGACGCCCCTGCCCCCAGCGCCCAGCTCCCCCGCATAGCATCCCAGCCCTGAGGGCCTCCACTCCCCGTGTCCGGGCGCCACGCACCGTTTCCCACCCCCTAGCCCCGGGCGGTAGCGGAGACGGAGCGCTGGCTCCAACCTCTGGCGCCGCACCCTCAATCCAGGCCCGCCTCCCCCACTTCCAAAACTACGTCCCCCTCACAGAGCCCCCGCACGCAGCCGCCGTGCGCAGCACCCTCGGGCCGCCACTCAGAACTGGCTTCCTCCGCCAGGCGGCCTCCCGCGCCCACCCCGCTCCCAGCAGCCACCTGGCTGAAGCCCCCCACCCGCATCAGGGCCTCTGAGCGACAACGTGCACCGCCGCGGGCCCGCCCAGCGGCCTCCGCGCACCGACCCGCCGGGCCCCCCACTCACCCACCAGCACCCGCATCGCTGGGCCGGCTGCGCGTGCGCCAGGTAGCACCGATTAGCGCATGCGCATGCGCCTTCCCCCCGCCCCCCCGCGCACACTGCCTCCCCCCGCCCGTCAGCGGGGAGGGCGCTTAAAGGGCCAGCGCGCCCCAGCGCATTAACCCCTCCAGCGCATTAACCCCTCCAGCGCCAGCGCGCAGGGGACAGGGCGGACGGCAGGCTGGCTCCGGCGGTGGGCCCCCGCCCGCTTAGAAATGTGCTGGAAAACCAGGCCGAAACGAAGCAGGAGAAACAGAGGAATGAGCAAAGCTCGAGGAGCTGCACAGCGGGGCTAGAACCCACTGGGAGAATGCAGTAAAAGGCCAGGGTGGGCAGCTTCTGGTGAAAACACTGAATGAGACACGGGTCGCCTGCTGCACGGAGAGGTGAGAAAGCAACTCGAAGGAATTCATTAAGTCAATCAGTTAATCAGTTAGTTAAAAGAGCTGAAATAAATGCCAATGAAATGTTTTTTTATATTTCTAATCGAAAATTAAGAATTTTGCAGTTGGGAATTAGGCTGGGATTGTTCTTGCTGACCCTAAGCCTCCTTTCCCTCTGGACGCCTTCTTGCACATCTCCTCAGGGTCATGGGAAAAGAAATTATTTCAAAGATGTAATTCTGCCACTGGACTTTAGATGTCTCTTCCAAGATGTGATGAAACACACATTGAAAGACAAGACTTTCCACCTGCAGGCAGATGGGGCAGCCTTTGCTTCACACAAAGCCGCCTGTGTTGTCAGCTGCTGTTACCTTCTGTCCTGCGAAGAGCAGAGAGTGGTACCAGCCTGTAGGCAGGACCTCTATGCATTGGTGGCTGTTCTGAATCAGGGACAAATGCTGGAGATGTTTCTACCCACCTGTCTACAGTTCAGTCCACCTAGTCATCCATCCTCATCTGCACATACACCCATAGCCATTGCTCCGCCTGTCTGTCTGTCTATCCTCCTTCTCCCATACCATGCTCTGTGTGTTCTTATTCCCCCTGCCACTGGCCGTATAAAAGTGTTTAGCAAGTGCCGTGGTTAAGCAAGGAAGGAACTGGTTTTCTAGGAGGAGCTGGCTGGAAATCTAAGAGACTGGGAATTATTTGCACAGGAAGAGGCATCCCTGTGGTTCACAGGATGAAGGGTGGAGATGAACAGCTGGTTTCTGTGTGGCATGTGCTGGCAAGTCAGGTGAGTGAGCTGGAGCTACTCTCCATATGCAGTGTGGCCTGCTCAGGCTCTGTCTGCTGGACAGGTCATGGTGGTGATGTTAGCTGGAGGTGCTGGCAGGCTGTACAAGCATTCTCCTTTTAACTCCTCTATAAAGGGCAGATGGCTGTATCTGGGTGCAGCCTAGTAGGTCCTTCATTGCAAACTGTCAAAAAAAAGCAGTTGTAAGGGACCTTTGGATATGTCTCAAACTTGTGTTTTCCTCCAACCTCCCTCTGTCTCATGGTGTTTCACTGGATAGAACTTCCTAGAAAGACAAAATCCAGCATGCCCTTTCTCACTTCTTCCTCACAACCACACTGTATCCATCTAACAAGATGTGATGGGGAAAGAAACATGCCAGCAGTCAGTCCCAACCTGTAACAGAGCCCCAGCACCAGCACCTGAGGAAGCCTGCTTCTGTCATGGGAGATATGCAGGGGGATTCTGCCGAGGCCCTGCTTAGACAAACTGGTTCTACACGATGCCTAAAGGCTTTCACGGGAAAATGGAGAAAAGGTCCTGTCCTAATGACACCAAGAGAAAGCATGGGGACCCAAAACTACTGCTTAGATACGTCAGAATCATAGAATCACAGAATGGTTTGGGTTGGAAAGGACTGAAAGGGTTAAATCCCTGTCAATCCCTGACTAAGACATAGACTTGCATTTTTTTTAGTTTCACTTGAATCCTTGTTCTCTTTTGTTCTCTTCCCCTGCAAAGATAGTTTTGGTTACCTGCTGAGCAGAGTTGATGGTGAGACATTTCCTGTGACTTCTTACCTGATAGGACTAAGCAGGCCTTGAGCAAGCTCATTAGGCTTCCCAATTAAATCACTGATAACAGGAACTCAGGACGATTGTGCCAAAGATAAGCACCAAAAGAACTAGCTTAAATCGACCCCCTTGTAACATTCCAAGGCCGAAGGACTGATGAGCTAATTCAATGACTATATATGGACAAAGGAAGCCCAAAGTTCAACTACTGGACAACATGAGGAAGACTATGGAAGACCACCGGGAGGGTGAAAAGACCCTAACCCTAATTTTACTGTGCATGCTTGGACTATGTAAATGAATTCTGGGAGCTCATCACCATAAGACTTCCCTTTTCAGGAAATCTGATTAATATGTATGATTTTTCTGTATATGAACTGATGTGTTGTTCTAACCTGGCGGAGCACTTGTGGCAGAGCGATCCCCAGTGCTGCCCAGCGCTGCAATAAAGAATACCTGCTTAATAGTCATCCCGACTACTGAGTTCTGATTTCGGCTTTTCACGGCAACAGGACCTTCAAAGATCACCTTTTTCAACACCCCTGCCTTGGGCAGGGACATCTTTCACTAGATCAGGTTGCTCGAAGCCCCGTCCAACCTGACCTTGAACCTTTCTGATGATGGGGCATCCACAACTTCTCTGGGCAACCTCATCCAGTGTCTCCCACCCTCATTGTAAATAAATTTCTTCCTTATGCCTAATCTAAATCTATATTCTTTCAGTTCAAAACTGTTGCCCCTTGTCCTGTCGCTACAGACCCTGTTAAAAAGTCTTTCTGCCTTGCCTGTAAGCCCCCTGTGTATATTGAAAGGCCGCAATAAAGTCTCCCCAGAGCCTCTCTTCTCCAGGCTGAACAAACACAACTCTCTCAGCCTTTCTTCATAGGAGAAGTGTTCCAGCCCTCAGATCATTTCTGTGGCCCTCCTCTGGACCCGCGCTAACAGGTCCATGTCTTTATTGTATCGGGGTCCCCAGAACTGGATGCAGAACTCCAGGTGGGGTCTCACCAGAGCAGAGTAGAGGGGGAGAATCACCTTCCTCAACCTGTTGGCCATGCTTCTTTTGATGCAGCCCAGGTTACGACTGACTTTCTGGGCTGTAAGTGCACATTGCCAGCTCAATTTTTCATCCACCAGTATCCCCAAGTCCTTCTCTGCAGTTCTGTTCACAATCCATTCATCTCCCAGCCTGTATTGATATTGGAGATTGCTCCAACGCAGGTGCAGGACCTTGCCTTTGGCCTTGTTGAACTTCATGTGCCCAGCTCTTGCTCACCAGATGATTCTGTTAAGTCCTAGGTAGACAAACCAAGCACAGATCTGCACTACAGGACAGGGTTACCTTAAAGGTCTGGGCTGCACCTGACATGCTGCAATGGTCTGAGTGAGCAGAAAAGAAACAAGGAAGCACAGATGAACTCTTCACAATTTCACACCTCGGTAGCACACTTGGAAAGGGAGACCAGACTGTGATGATAACCCAGGTAACGGCAGCTTTATGAAGAAACTCTCAGCAGTTGACCTGAGGTGATGTTACCAATGAAGCCATTGACAGCTTATGTTGCATGTTGCTGTTAGAAAGTGTTAAATAGTGAAAACAATAACCTGCTGGGGAATACACCTGCCTACACTCAACACTGTGCCCAGGGCTGTCCTCACAGTGGAACTACTACATGTAAAGGCCAGCTCGCCCGCCAGGTCTGGACATCTCCAACAGCTGCAGCAAGTGTCTCATTCCCCAGCTAGCTCAATCAGTAGAGTGTGATATTCTTAATCTCAGGTTCAAGTCCCACGTTGGGCGCCAAAAAGGACTGTTGTGGTTTAACCCCACCTGGCAACTAAGCACCACACAGCTGCTCGCTCACTCCCCCCCAGCAGGATGGGGGGAGAAAATGGGAAGGGTAAAAGTGAGAAAACTCATGGCTTTAATAATTTAATAATAATAATAATAATAATAATAATAATAATAATAATAATAATAATAAGTAATGACAAGGAAAATAACAGAGAGAGAAATAAAGTCCAAGAAAGACAAGTGATGCAAATGAAAACAATTGCTCACCACCAACTTATCAATGCCCAGCCAGTCCCTGAGCAGCAGCTAACCTTCCCCCTAGTTTTATTGCTGAGCATGACATCATATGGTGTGGAATATCCCTTTGGTCAGTTGGGGTCAGCTGTCCTGGCTGTGTCCCCTCCCAGTTTCTTGTACACCCCGAGCCTACTCTCTGGTGGAATGGTGTGAGAAGCAGAAAAGGCCTTGACTCTGTGTAAGCACTGCTCAGCAATAACAAAAACATCCCTGTGTTATCAACACTGTTCTCAGCACAAATCCAAAGCATAGCCCTATCCTAGCTACTATGAAGAAAATTAACTCTATCCCAGCTAAAACCAGGATGTTCACACAGGGGGCTTGGAGTGGTGCATGCTCTACACAGACATGTGTTTGTATGAATAAAAGTCAGTATCCACTTGCTATAGTCATCCTGCTTGGTAAACAGGATCTAAAATGTATGCCACTGAGTGGTGATGTTCAGTGCTTGCGGCTACCCCATTTCCAGTTGCTTCAGGACAGCTGTGCTGGGGACACCCTTGGGGCTGGAAACCAGCCCATTTCCAGACCCCTTATGATCCGAGTATGAATCTGGTTTTACACAAGAGGGGAAAGATGAGAATCCATCCCTGGTCGCTTCTTGTTGGGGGAGCCTCTGAGGTTACTGTGGTGTGAAAGCAAATGCCAGTTCTTCAGTATGCATAAATAAGTATTTCTAATGTAGAGTTAATTGGTCCTGCCTGCAGGCAGCCAAGCTAGTTTTGTGCAGACCAAAACTATACTGCAAGCCCTGATGTGGAGACTGGTTGGCACAGCGCTGCAGCTGAAGAAATATGGTCTTGGCATTGCAATTGGCAAGCCATACACTTTGTGTTAGCACTGCAAGCCTCGGGACTTGTCTTGTTCTGCTTGGAGAATGATTCGGTGATTACTACCTAGCTTGTTTTTAGCATTGGCTTTGCTTTGGGCAGTGGAGTGATGCTTATAATACAGTTAATACATTTCTGTAAGGAGTAGATAATAATAACTAATTACTATTCTGTGCAGACTGAATTATCTATGACCCTGGAATAACAATGAAATGAAGAGGAGTGTGTTTGGTTTATGTGGCAAGGTTTTGGTAGCATGGGGGCTGCAGGGTGGCCTTTGTGAGAAGAGACCAGGGGCTGCCCCCATGTCAGTTTCAACTAGCTCCACAACAGACGCACCACTGCCCAAAACTGAGCCCATCAGTGAAGCTGGTGGCACCTCTGTGATAACATATTTAAAAAAGGGTAAAAACACTGCGAAGCAGCTGTGCGAGAGAGGGGTGAGAAAAATGTGAGAGAAACAGCCCTGCAGACACCAAGGTCAGTGAAGAAGGAGGGAGAGGAGGTGCTCCGGGCGCCGGAGCAGAGATTCCCCTGCAGCCCATGGAGAAGACCATGGTGAAGCATGTCTTCCCTCTGCAGCCCATGGAGGGCCATGGTGGAGCAGATACGCACACTGCAGGCCATGGAACCACCATTGGTCAATTACTGTTCGCTAAAGAAATGCAGCCTTGTGAACCACGTAGAACCAGTTTTAGAGGTAGCAAAGAGAATAAAGAACAAGTATCCCACATGTATAGAACACATAACATGGGTTTACAACCAGTGAAGAAAAAGCAATACACAGCAAACATAAAAATATACCCCAGTGTGTTCAAGCTTGAGGAGGGAAAAAAGCCAGCATCAAAGTCATTCTTATCCTGGAAAAAAACTCAGGACACAGGTGACTCCCCTTGCTTACATCTGTGTGCTGCTACTGAGAAGAAACTTCTGGCTTTTTGCTACAATAATCTGTGCAAAATCCACCTGGTTGTGAGAGAAGTTGTCAAACCTGTGCAGGTTATTGCAGGAGAGGGATTAATCTTCCATGCCATGTCCCTCCGCACATGCAATCTGTTGCTTTCAGCCCCTCTGAGTGTAGTGATGGAAGCTGAAGGGAGCAGCAGGGTGCAGCTGCAGCCTTCACCCCATTCACACTGAGCTGCATTGCTCTCCTTCATCCCTCAGTCCTCTGCTGCAGCTTTGCTCTGGGTGTGAGATGCTCTTTTGGCCTAGCAGCCTACTGACAGGACAAGAGGCAATGAGCACAAACTGAAACACAGGAGGCTCCATCTGAACATAAGAAAAAACTTGGGTTTTGTTTTGTTTTTATTTTTTACTTTTGTTTTTGTTTTTTACTTTTGTTTTTCTTTTTTACCAAAATGCATCCGTGTCTACCATCCTCACCTTTTCCATGCCTGGACTGAGGCTTAAATGTAATGAGAAGCAATGAAAGTAATGTCATGTAACATTGGACAGGCTTGGTGGTCAGTGACAAACATGGATGCTCAGTCTGGGGTGATGAATCCTTTCTGAGATGTCCATGGCAGAACTAATCTCACAAAATGTAGATAACTACAAAGTAAATGCATACACCTGGGTCAGGCCCCTGTCTCCCATATAGTCACTGGAGAGCAATAGATGTGATTCACTCCACCCTAAGGTTAACACTTAAAGTAGGACACTCCAGCTTTTCCTCTGGACATGTCTATTTTTCTACATTGACTACTAAGAGAGGTGAAAATGACTCCCTCAGATAATCCCAGCTTTGCTAGACAAAGCAAAATAGGCCTGTATTTCCGAGACATTCGAAGTATAGAAGAAACAATTCCAAAGACCGATTCATCTCATTCTAATGGACTTGGGTTAGATGTAGGACTTGGGAATTGACTTGGGTTAGATGAAACGCTTTCTTGAGATCTTTCCCTTACCATAAGGGAGTCAGACAAGTAACTCAGGCTTAGATATCTGTGTTTAGTAGTCTAAATTTAGGGATGAAATACACCCTAAATCTCTTTGTTTATAGGCATGTGGGATCTGGATTTGTTATTCATCAGGAGAGTGAGCATGGCACCCATCAGACCCACTGTGTAAATGAACAAGAAGGTCCCAGAGAGGATGACCTGCTGAAGAGACACAGCTTTTCAACTATGAGACTGACTTCCTTCCCTAAATAATGGGATTCATGTTTTTTAGCTTAAAAGAGAATAAAACTAACAGTGATGAACGCAGTGAATGTGACTTTGCAGGGAGTCTTTCTATTCTAGGATGATTTGAACTAGAGCTATGTATATAGTGATAAAATAAGTAGTCCCCAGATGTGTTCCCCAACTAAGGCCAGCCAGCATGGTCTGGTCAGATCCATGTAACTGAACTGTAACTTTCAAGTAGAGTATTAATGCCTTTTGGGACTTGGGACTTTTCCCTAGCCTGTGCTAACTCCTGGACAATGCCCAAGAGTAATCTGGGACAGTGTTGCTTGTCAGAGAAAAAACTTGACAGGAGATCATGTACTTGCATAGCCAGTGATGTACAGGAGAGCTCATTATCACTGTGTAATGTACTAGCATAGCTGAGGAGTCCATAGCTGAGTCCTTGCTGGAGGAGAAACCCAGTAAAGGGAGTCTAAACAACTAAGCCAAATGGATATGCTTACTCTGTGTAAAGGTAAGTAATATGAATCCCACCATAATCATATAGACCGGAACTGTCATATTATTGAGCTGTTCCAACTCTTTCACCTAGTGTAAATGTCTCAGCCAGATTTTACATTACATTGCTTGAAACACAACCCAGGAATTCTGGAAGCGTTTTTGGAGGATGGTCAAAAGTTCTCATCACCCTTCTGTGTCCTTACTGTGTTCCTATAAACGTCTGTTTATTGAAGTTACATTTCATTTTCTTTACTTACCTGGATCAAAAAAAAAAAAGCAGTTCAGTAATGTGTGAATAACAGACACAAAACACTGTACAATCCTTTTAATTATTCATTAGGGGACAGAATCCCCAAATGGCAATAGGCCCAAGGAAGCTTTGGTATGTTCAAGAACCAAATTGACCTCAGTACCACAGTGTACGATTTTATAGCTAAGAGGTGAGTTCCCACCTGCTGTTTCTTTTGGAATCTGTTCTGTTTTTCTTCAACATTCCCAAGGTGGTACTTCCCAACTACATCCTCAGTGGCTCATAGACAGCAGCTTTCACAAATGTAATTAATTCAGACAGGTAAGGACACCTTTAATTCACATTTTTACATCTGTATCAAAATGTTGGGCTTTAAGGTCTAAGGTCACTTGTAGGCTTCTTGGATAGTGTAGAGATGCAGGAATCTGCAGAGGATAGTTTACTCCTTCCCAAGCTGAGTGTCTAAAGTACATGGAAGAGCTGGACTCAATTCATTTAACTTAGGGTGTCCACAGTATAGGCATCTTCTTTTGAGCTAGTCATCCTAGGCTTCATTTTCTCTCCTTAGACAGAAATAGGCACTTCTAGGGTGAGAATGAACTGAATCTGTTTGTGGCATCTAGACTAGGAGGAAATTAATTGCTCTCCAGAAGAATCTCAGATCAGAATTCAGCTGCCCATACACAGGTGCCTTGTGCCATTTGAGTTGCTGTTTCAGAGGGCACCTGTCTGCTATGCATTCTGCAACACATTTGCCAGACCTGTATAGATGTCTTGGGTACACCAGTGCATCTGAAATGTCCCTAGGCAGTTAAGTGGGTGTATCAGCCTGACTAGCTGAGATAGACATTTTGTTTTTATATCTTCCCCTTCAAGTTCAAACAAATTCATCATCACTTAGGATATCATATCTCTCTCTCTCTCTCTTTCCTCATCAGGCAGTGAGTGAGATAATGCCTTCCAAAGGAAGAGATTATAAGGTCATTGGATCGCCTTTTGGAGTAGGCAGCATCGTTCATGTTCTAAAGGACAATTCAAAACCTTTCTCAGGTGCCTACAAATATAGATCAAAGGAAATGGAATCGAGACAGTAGGAGGTACATGGCAGAGCCGAGTGGAAGATGCCTTAACCCTTCTCTACTCTGCTTCAACCTAAGAGCTTCTCCTCTGTTCCCCGTAGACACTTTACCTAAGTATGAACCTGAAGTGGAATGCATCTACTTTGACTTACATCAAAGATAATTGTAAGTGGTAGATACTCTCAGATATCTGTATGTTCAGTGGAAGAAAATGATACTTTAGAGGGAAATACATCCCTATGACTGATAATAATAAAGAAGTATAACTCTCAGTTAACCTTAAATGGGCTTAGACAACTAGTTCAGAAACTGGAATTTATTGCTTAGATAACTATAATTAGAAAACTCCTACCTGTGCTGTCCTTACCAGATTACAGGGGCAGCATGAAGAATTTTTCACATTTAAGTCAGAAGACATCATGGTGCTGGAGACAGCTTCTACCCAGTCAGTCCATGTGGCATTTTTCAGCCTGTTTTGAATGCTGTTGTCTCTATGTATGTATTTAGAACTGAAGTAATGGAGGACCAGAATATCACAATCACTGTGACTGAATTTGTTCTCCTGGAATTCACTCAGAGAGTTGGTATTTGGCAATTGCTTTACATTTTCTTCTTCATCATCTACTTAGAAACATGGATGGGAAGTGCAACCATCATCATCACAGCGATCAAAGACCATCAGCTCTGTAAGTCCTAAGTACTTCTTTCTAGCAAACTTGGGTTTCATAGATATCAGTCAGTCATCCATCAATACTCCTGTGTTGTTGTCAGGTCTTCTTTTCCAACACAAGGCTATCTTATTCAGTGACTGTATCCTCGAAATGTTCTTCCATTTGTTGGGTGGTGCTCAAGTCTTTCTGCTTCTCATGATGGCTGCTGACTGATATGTGGCTATCTATGAACCCTTGAGGTACTGCACTATCATGAAACAAGGAGTGCATGTATGGCTGGTAGTGGGCTCATGGCTAGGAGGATTGTGTCACTGTTGTACAGATGGGGCTGCTTCTTCCCTTTGCATTTTGTGGTCCCAATTTGCTAGATAATTTCTTCTGTGACTTCCCACAAGTCATCAAACTGGTCTGCACTGACATATTTAATTGAACTGCTGATGGTCTCTAATGGGGTACTGCTCCTCATTGTGATGTTTGTCATGTTGCTTATTTCCTATATTGTTACCTTAATCAAGATAAGATGATGTTTTAGTGAAGGGAAACAGTGCTTTTTTTACCCCAGTGTATTTTTTCCTTGCCTTATCTTTCATTCCTGTTCTCCCTGTCTTTGTTGGACAGTCTACTATTGTGCTTGTCTGTGTTTCATTGCCATCTCAGGCATAACTGTGCTTCTCTTTTTCTCCTGTTCTGACCTACGTTTCATAAAAAAGTGTCTTCCAAACCAGAAGCGCTATTCGTCTTCCTCTTTCTCACTGGTTGGCAATGTCTTTTGAGAAGCAGTGGACTTTTCCATCCAGAGGAGGTAAGCCAATGGTCAGATCAATGATTATATGGAGAATTAGACAGAAAAAAAATTTCTTTTTCTCTACTGGGACCAACATAATGTATTTTAGGTGTTTGTGAAATAAGTGTGTGGTTTATAAAAAGTACTGTAATATGTGATGTCTGGACACACAGAATTTCTTGCTTGATTGGGGTTTTATTCAAGCTAAGCTCCCTTTTAGTTATATCATAATTTTCGTATTTGTAGAGTCAAAAACAGAAGGTGCCAGTAATTCATGCAAAATCAGCCTGTGTTATTGATTCATCCTAACCAGTAAGTCAGAATATATTGATAGTGTAGATTTATGTAAACAATAATTCAAAAGATAAATTATTTACAAGAAATTGTTCAGGGCAGTTATACAGGATTATGTTTAAAATGCTCAGCAGTTAGGCTATGAATTAGACTAACAGGAAGGTGTTAGAGGAGAAATGCATGAGGAATGAGTGATTAGATGGGTTTTTCCATTATCAAAGGTGATGAAATCAACTCCAAGCAATAAAAAAGTTATAGCCATTTGCCTTTTGTACCTGGTATTGGTAAGATGCTTTAGGAGGAATTCTGAATGCTTGATCATGCATAGGTTCCCCTTTGCTGCTTCCTCGTGACATTTACAAGAATTTTGTCAATTAATCTGTGATAAGATGGATAAGATTTCTTCCTTCAAATGCTGGCCACCATTAGTGATCTTTATGTCACTCTTAATAGAATTATCATGTATAGAGCATGCTGAGCGTCCTCCAGTGTACACATCTAAATATGGATAATCATGTAAGCTTATATAGCCAGTGAAGGCAGTTGGAGAAACGTAGAAGTCCATTTTAAGATGGGCTTAACTGTTCCCTGTAAGTGAATCTGTCCCTCTGTTGACTGCTTAGGGAATGTAGGGCTATTACCTAGGTTGTGGAATCTATATTTTGCCATTCCAGAAGGGCACAGACCTACCATTAATCCTGTCACACTTACCAGCTATGTCTGGTTTTCTTGGGTATTCTAAGACATGTAAAATTGTGTGGACAATACCATTAAGTGTGCTTTGGCTCCTGAAAGTCTTCTGTCCTGTGTTTCAGGTCAGATAAATCTATTTACTTTTCCCAGATTATATCAACTTGTCTTCTGTTAATAATTTGTAAAGGATGCGTAATAGAGGAACTAGAGGATTGGATTCACCTCTTTAAATCTATCCATATACAAGACTGACCTTTGAACAGGTGAACTGGACTCCCTCTGCAATCAATGGAGAGAGAGGTGTGTTAAAGAGTTGATACATATAAGCTATTTTACAAATATATTCAGATTGGAAGGCAATCTGGAGGTGTCTGTTATTTTCCATCCCACTAGATGGAATCTAGAGGATTCTTGTCACCTAGATTCTTAACTCTGGGATAGCTAAGGTTAGATGAGGTCAATGTGATCTGAAGAACTGAAGAATCACCTTGTTTCTTGATTCTCCTGAAGTTTAATCACCATTCAGTTGGATGAGGTCATTAGCAAAAGTCTGCCTGCTTTTTCCTTCCCAAAGTCACTTTTTCTCCTGCTTCTCTTTATTGGATTAAACAGGAGCTTTCTTATTATTTTAAACCCATCACCATACTGTAATCAAAACTTTTACAAATTTCTTTTTGGGAGAATTCATCTCCTTAAATATTTGTCAGACATGTTTTACTTCCTTGGAGTGTTAAAGGTTCCATTAATTTTTAGTCACAGGCGGAAAAAAATCAAAACACACAGAGTAGGATTCCTGTCACTTAAAATATCTACAATGTAGGTACAAGCCTTCAAGTTCATGTAGAAAGAGTCATTTCTAGGGTGAAATATATCACCATCTGAGGTAGACATTTAAAGTAGGTCAAATAAATTGTGGTCTGCTAATGCACCTTCTCTCCTTTGCCTATACAGATTTGTCTAGGCAGCTAGCTCAGTTTGTAACTCCTACATTGTAGATGTCTAACGTTCACCTGAATGTACTGTAACGTTCACCTGAATGTTCACATTCAGACACCTGAATGTAATCTTTAAACTCTCCTTCTCCTGGTTTCACCTGGGATAGAGTTAATTTTCTTCCTAGTAGCTGGTATAGTGCTGTGTTTTGGATTTTAGTATGAGAATAATATTGATAACACACTGATGTTTTGGTTGTTGCTAAGCCAGGTTTACAGTACTCAAGGACTTTCCAGCTTCCCATGCTCTGCCAGGTGCACAAGAAGCTGGCAGGGGGCACAGCCAAGATAATGGATCCAAACTGGCCAAAGGGCTATTCCCTATCATATGATGTCATGCTCAGTATATAAACTGGGAGGAGCTGGCTGGGGGGCAGTGATTACCGCTTGGGAACTGGCTGGGCATCGGTCAGCGGGTAATGAGCGGTTGCATCACTTGGTTTTTTTCTTGGTTTTGTTCCTCTCCCTCTCTGTCTCTCATTGTTTCATTACAATTTATTATTATTAATATTTTTATTTTTATTTTATTTTATTTTATTTTATTTTATTTTATTTTATTTCAATTATTAAACTGTTCTTACCTCAACCCATGAGTTTTCTTACTTTTGTTCTTCCGATTCTCTCGCCCATCCCACTCGGGGGAGGGGAGGGTGAGTGAGTGGCTCTGTGGTGCTGGGTTGCCGATGGGGGCTAAACCACAACAGTTCTTTTTTGGTGCTCAACATAGTACCCAAAGGGTTTGAGATAATAACAGATTAACCAGAGAGTGTTAAGGAATTTAGATCTGTTAACAGTTGCGGGCCACAATATCGATTCATCTGTTGTCGATATTGGTTTACCTGATCTGCACCATGCTCATTCTTTTGCTGTTCATGTTAAAGATCAGTGTTGGTTTTTGCAGTTTGCTGTGCTCTGCTTTAATTGGTGATGTTTTGCCTGTGAGATTTGTTATTAAAACAGTGACCTTAGGTTTGCTTTGGTATCTAAGTTTCAACTGAAACCATTACTGTACGTCGGGCACCACCTTATGGAGATAATTAGCAACTATACTTCTTCCTCTGAGAGGTTTTTTATGGAGGAAATACAGAATGACACCTTTGCTATCTTCTTCGACAATGCTTCCTCCTTCATTACAATAACTTTTCAGTATCTTGAACATCCTTGGGTAGTTAAGATAGATAGATAGATCTATTGGTATTTCTTGGGAATACTGTTTTGGTTTTGTCTAAGGTTAGTAAGCAATTTAAGAATATCATCCAGAGATCTGCCCCAAGGCCGGATAGTTATGAGTGGCAGGGTGTGAGGGACAGCACAAGCAAATGCCTAGGACGGTGGGCGCCTCCTGTGTTTTGGACCTTCACCCCTGAACAAGTGCAGAATCCTGAAAACTTAGTAGAATATTTGGAAAAAGTATGTTGTCACCCTGGCGATTCTAAGGAGGTACAAATCACTGCAGTGTGCTGGGGCCTGGCCCATGCCTACCGAGCCCTGCTCAACACTATTCAGAACCCTCAAGGATCTGGTGACAAAACAACAGACACCATGGCTACTCCAGCCCCCTGCGACAGGCACTGCAGCTGCTCCAGCCCCCCTGCGACAGGCACTGCAGCGGCTCCAGCCCCTGCTGCGACAGGCACTGCGGCTACTCCGGCCCCCCCTGTGACAGGCACTGCGGTCACTCCAGCCCCCTCTGCGACAGGCACTGATGTCACTCCAGCCCCCCTGCGACAGATAATGCAGTTCAACCAGGGAACCAACCTGTGTCAGTATCAGTCGCCCCTATACACAAGAGGAAATCCTGGAAGCGAAAGTCAGCTTGTTTAGAAAGGGAAGATGAAAGAGCAGGGCCATCACAAGGAGAGGAAGAGGAAGAACTTGTGGATGAGCTAGAAACTACCCAATCCCTATCCCTGAGTGAGCTGCGAGATATGCGAAAAGATTTCAGTCGTTGTCCAGGCGAGCACGTTGCCACCTGGCTGCTCCGATGCTGGTATAGCAGGGCCAGTAGCCTGTAATTAGAGGGTAAGGATGCCAAAGAGCTGGGATCCCTTTCTAGGGAAGGGGGCATTGACAAAGCGATTGGAAAAGGGGCACAAGCCCTCAGCCTCTGGAGGCAACACCTGTCAGCTATGAAGGAAAGATATCCCTTCAAGGAAGATGTTGTATATTGCCCTGCCAAATGGACCACCATGGAGAAAGGTATCCAGTAGCTGAGGGAATTAGCCGTGTTGGAGGTGATTTGCGGTGACCTGGACAACGAGCGGTTACCCAAAGATGCAGGTGAGGTCCAGTGCACACAACCCATGTGGCGGAAGTTGGTACGGAATGCACCATTGTCGTGTGCCAACTCATTGGCAATACTGACCTGGAAAGATGGGGAGGGTCCAACAGTGGATGAAGCGGCTACTCAGCCCCAGGAATACGAATATCTCCTCCTCCCTTGTCTCGGTTGTGGAGAAACTGTCCCGGAAGGTCCAGCGACTCAAAGAAGATAGGTCCTACTTTCCACCTGTCCAGATCAGTATCTCAGCTATTAAGAGTCAGTGTTCCTCTGCTCAAGAGAGAGGATATAGAGGGTACACACCACGGGGCACCCTCTGATTTTACCTGCGTGACCATGGAGAGGACATGAGGAAATGGGATGGAAAACCTACCTCGACCCTAGAGGCACGGGTACGTGAGTTGCAAGGAAAAACAATCACACAAAGGGGGTACTTCCAGGAAAATTGCTGCTCCAGTTTCCAGTGGACAGTTCCCCAGACAGAGTGAAAGGGCTGATCTTACTCCTGATTTTAATGAAGGAGCTCCTGACTTGTATATACAAGAAATGGGTAATGAATATTATGACGAGGATTAGGGGGGCCCTGCCTCCAGCCAGGTGGAGGAAAGGGACAACCGGGTTTACTGGACTGTGTGGATTCAATGGCCTGGCACATCAGACCCACAGGAGTATAAGGCTCTAGTAGACACCGGTGCACAGTGTACCCTAATGCCATCAAGCTATAAAGGGGCAGAACCTATCTGTATTTCTGGAGTGACAGGGGGATCCCAACAGCTGACTGTATTGGAGGCCGAAGTGAGCCTAACTGGGAATGAGTGGCAAAAGCACCCCATTGTGACAGGCCCAGAGGCTCCGTGCATCCTTGGCATAGACTACCTCAGGAGAGGGTATTTCAAGGACCCAAAAGGGTACCGGTGGGCTTTTCGTATAGCTGCCTTGGAGATGGAGGAAATTAAACAGCTGCCTACCTTACCCCATCTCTCGAAGGACCCTTCTGTTGTGAGGTTGCTGAGGGTTGAAGAACAACAGGTGCCAATTGCTACCACAACGGTGCACCAGAGGCAATATTGTACCAACCAAGACTCCCTTATTCCCATCCATAAACTGATTCGTCGACTGGAGAGCCAAGGAGTGATCAGTAAGACTCGTTCACCTTTTAACACTCCTACATGGCCAGTGAGAAAGTCTAATGGAGAGTGGAGACTAACAGTAGACTATCGTGGCCTGAATGAAGTCACGTCGCCGCTGAGTGCTGCTGTGCCGGACATGCTGGAACTTCAATACGAACTGGAGTCAAAAGCAGCCAAATGGTATGCTACAACTGATATGGCTAATGCGCCTTTCTCAGTCCCTTTGGCAGCAGAGTGCAGGCCACAGTTTGCTTTCACTTGGAGGGGCGTTCAATAGACTTGGAATCGATGGCCCCAGGGGTGGAAACACAGTCCTACCATTTGCCAGGGACTGATCCAGACGGCACCGGAACAGGGCGAAGCTCCAGAACATCTGCAATACATTGATGACATTATTGTGTGGGGCAATACAGAAGAAGAAGTGTTTGAGAAAGGGAAGAATATAGTCCAAATCCTTCTGAAGGCCCGTTTTGCCATAAAACAAAGTAAGGTCAAGGGACCTGCACAGGAGATCCAGTTTTTAGGAATAAAATGGCAAGATGGACATCGTCAGATCCCAAAGGATGTGATTAACAAAATAACAGCCATGTCTCCACCAACTAGCAGAAAGGAAACAGAAGCTTTCTTAGGCGTTGTGGGTTTTTGGAGAATGCATATTCCAAATTACAGTCCAATCGTAAGCCCTCTCTACCAAGTGACCCGGAAGAAGAACGATTTCAGATGGGGCCCTGAGCAACAACAAGCCTTTGAACAAATTAAACGGGAGATAGTTCATGCAGTAGCCCTTGGGACAGTCCAGGCAGGGCAAGATGTAAAAAATGTGCTCTACACTGCAGCCGGGGAGAATGGCCCTACCTGGAGCCTCTGGCAGAAAGCACCAGGGGAGACTCGAGGTCGACCCCTTGGGCTTTGGAGTCGGGGATACAGAGGATCCAAGGCCTGCTGTACTCCAACTGAAAAAGAGATATTGGCAGCATATGAAGGGGTTCGAGCTGCTTCAGAAGTGGTTGGTACTGAAGCACAGTTCCTGTTGGCACCCCGGCTGCCGGTGCTGGGCTGGATGTTCAAAGGGAGGGTCCCCTCTACACATCGTGCAACTGATGCTACATGGAGTAAGTGGGTTGCACTAATCACACAACAGGCTCGAATAGGAAACCCCAATCACCCAGGAATCTTGGAAGTAATTACAGACTGACCAGAAGGCAACGATTTTTGAATATCACCAGAGGAGGAGGTGACGTGTGCTGAGGAGGCCCCACTGTACAACAAACTACCAAGAAATGAGAAGCAATATGCCCTGTTCACTGATGGGTCCTGTCGTCTTGTCGGAAAACATCGGAGATGGAAAGCTGC
This sequence comes from Ciconia boyciana, assembly GCF_034638445.1. NCBI lineage: Eukaryota > Metazoa > Chordata > Aves > Ciconiiformes > Ciconiidae > Ciconia > Ciconia boyciana. Next base: position 7,067,747 of record NC_132955.1, read on the forward strand.
TCTGTGGAGTCCTATACGACAAGTTGTAGAAACTGCTGAAGGAGATGGTGAAATGAGCCAATTTGCAGAAGTAAAGGCCATCCAGTTGGATTTAGACATCGCTGAATGAGAAAAGTGGCCAGTGCTCTATCTTTCTACTGACTCATGGATGGTGGCAAATGCCCTGTGGGGGTGGTTACAGCAATGGAAGCAGAACAATTGGCAGCGCAGAGGCAAACCCATCTGGGCTGCATCATTGTGGCAAAATATTGCTGCCCGAGTGGAGAACCTGGTTGTAAAAGTACGTCACGTAGATGCTCACGTACCCAAGAGTCGGGCCACTGAGGAACATCAAAACAACCAGCAGGTGGATCAGGCTGCTAAGACTGAAGTGGCTCAGGTGGATCTGGACTGGCAACATAAGAGTGAATTATTTATAGCTTGGTGGGCCCATGACACCTCAGGCCATCAAGGAAGAGATGCAACATGTAGATGGGCTCATGATCGAGGGGTGGACTTGACCATGGACACTATTGCACAGGTTATCCATGAACGTGAAACATGCACTGCAATTAAGCAAGCCAAGCGGTTAAAGCTTCTGTGGTATGGAGGGCGATGGCTGAAATATAAATATGGGGAGGCCTGGCAGATCGATTATATCACACTCCCACAAACCCGCCAAGGCAAGCGCCATGTGCTTACAATGGTGGAAGCAATCACCGGAGGGCTGGAAACATATCCTGTGCCCCATGCCACTGCCCAGAACACTATCCTGGGCCTTGAAAAGCAAGTCCTATGGCAACATGGAACCCCAGAAAGAATTGAGTCGGACAACGGGACTCATTTTCGAAACAACCTCGTAGACACCTGGGCCACAGAGCATGGCATTGAGCAGGTATGTCACATCCCCTATCATGCACCAGCCTCCGGGAAAATCGAACGATATAATGGACTTTTAAAGACTACACTGAGAGCAATGGGTGGTGGGACATTGGTGGGACCAATGAACTAAATGGTATGATGTTTACTGCTATATAATACTGCATGTCATCAGTTTTATGGTTACTGTACACCGTATCAATGGTATTTCAGTAAGAATCACACAGATTAATGAAGAATGAGCTTTGATGAAACCAAGCAAAGTGCAGCAGTGATGGAACCAGAACTGGCTTTGACATGCAACAGTCCAACACCACACACCATCTCTCCTGCCCTGAAAGACCGTTATGACAGATGGAGCCCAAAGTCATGGACTAAATGAACTCAACGGACATTTTAGAGGGATGGCCCATATACCAAGGGAATGATATCTGTGTGTATATATATCAAAAGACAGGAAAAGGGGTGGTGATTAATTGGAATGTATTGGAAAGGGTAGAACCTGGGCATGACATAGATGGTATAGAATAAGGGGTGGATACTGTCCTGGTTTCACCTGGGATAGAGTTAATTTTCTTCCTAGTAGCTGGTATAGTGCTGTGTTTTGCATTTTAGTATGAGAATAATATTGATAACACACTGATGTTTTAGTTGTTGCTAAGTAAGGTTTACACTAGTCAAGGACTTTTCAGCTTCCCATGCTCTACCAGGTACACAAGAAGCTAGGAGGGGGCACAGCCAGGATAGTTGATCCAAGCTGGCCAAAGGGCTATTCCATACCATATGACGTCATGCTCAGTATATAAACTGGGAGGAGTTGGCCTGGGGGTAGCAGTTGCTGCTCGGTGACAGGCTGGGCATTGGTTGGCGGGTGGTGAGCGGTTGTATCACTGTTTTTTTTCCCCCTGGGTTTTGTTCTTCTCTCGCTCTCTTGTTGTTTTCCTTCTCATTACAATTTATTATTTGTTGTTGTTGTTGTTGTTGTTGTTCTAATTATTAAACTGTTCTTATCTCAACCCACGAGTTTTCTTACTTTTGCTCTTCCGATTCTCTCCCCCATCCCACTCGGTGGGGGAGGGTGAGTGAGCGGCTGTGTGGTACTTAATTGCCGACTGGGGCTAAACCACAAAAGGAAGTTCTTGCCAGTTTAGGGACCTTAGATCTGGATAGAGTTCTGAGACTAATTAAGGCTCATACGGGGCTAGTGAGCAGAGAAACTGGGAGCAGGTTCTGAGACACACAGCTGTCCTTGATTTCATTTTGCCCTGCTGTTAGTCCCTGTCCCCCTGACCTTTCCTCATGGGAGGTGGTGCACATTCCTCTGAACTCTCTCCTTTCTTTCTTCAGGATCCTTCAAATCTCCCAAATCTTAGAGACGAACACTGTATAATGTATTACGACCTGTAGAAATCACTTTTACAGAGTAGAAAGGGAGTTAAATGAATAAAGAAAACCCTAGATTAAACTTCTAGGACAAGATGTCTCTCCAGTATATTGTTTTCCTAAGAGCAATTTTGAATTCCTGGTTCCTTAGGCAATAGATGACCGGGTTGATGATGGGTGTCAGGACAGCGTATACCACAGAAACCAGTTTGTAGGAGCTGAAGGAATCAATAGGCTGGGGCCTGGCATAGATAAACAGGGAGGCTGTATAGAACACTGTGACCACTAAAAGGTGAGAGGCACAGGTAGAGAGGGCCTTGTGACGCCCCTGGGCTGAGGGGATGCCCAAGACAGCAGAGATGATGCACACATAGGAGGCCATAATCACAATGAGTGGTACAAGAAGGATGAGCAGGGCCAGTAGGAAATCCATAAGCTGAGCTACTGATATGTTGGTGCAGGCTAGCTTCAGTAGGGGGGAGACATCACAAAAGAAGTGGTTGATCATGTTGGGCCCACAGTAGGTCTGACGTGAAATGAAGTAAACCTTCCCTGTGGAAATCAGGAAGCCACTCATCCAGGAACCAATGGCCAGACGGGCGCAAAGATTGTGATCCATGATGACTGAGTAATGCAATGGGTTGCAGATGGCCACGTAGCGATCGTAGGCCATGACAGCCAAGAGAGTGCACTCACTGCAGGCCAATGCCAGGAAGAAGAATAGCTGAGCCATGCAGCCTGTGAAGGAGATGCCTTGTCTCTTTGTCACCAAGCTCACAAGCACTTTGGGCACTGTGACGGAGACGTACCAAATCTCCAGAAAGGAAAGATTGCCCAGGAAAACATACATTGGCTTGTGTAGCTGGAGATTTGTCCAAACAAGCACAACAATCATTGCATTTTCTGTCACTGTAAGCACATAAGCCAGGAAGAACATAAAAAAGAGCAGAAGCTTGATTTCCTGTTTACCTGGAAAACCAACCAGAATGAATTCAACCACATGGGTCAGGTTATCTGAGGGCATGCTGAGAATCATACAGAAGCTGCTATAGGCTTTGCAGGAGAAGCAGATGTAGCAGCAGTTTGAATGTCCACTCAAGCTAGCTTGTATGCACAGGCCATGACTTGAAAATCCATGTTTGTAATTAGAGCTGTCTGGATTGAGGAAAAAAAAACAAAAATATTAGTTGCAAGGGGTGATTCATAATGAAAAAAACCAAGCAATGGCAACAACACAGCAACTTCACAAAGTACTATTGAGGCACAAGATGGATTTTCCAAAGTAGACTGCAGGATTTTTGTAGGATCATTTTTGTAAATACAATTAGGATCACACTCACATGACTGTGAGTTACCTTTCTGATCCAGACCTCAAGCATCTCTTGATACTAACACAGCATGATCTGAAACGTGCTAGGTACAGGAAAGGGTGCAATGTTTAGGATTTTTTTTTTTTCCATGATCTATTGGTTTACATAAGTTTTTCACCCAACCTCCACATTTCTCCTCATCCAGAACGCAACCAGCTACTGTTATAACACTATTCTGGACACTGATCTTTAGTGCCTCTGAACTATTAGGGACACAATTAATTAAGCCATCTCACTAAATCTTAAGGTTAGTCATCCTTGTGTAAGTTAGCATCTCCACAGAATGATTAATGTGTTTCCTGTAAATACCTGTGATACCATTTCTAGATGTACTTCTGACTCTCTAACAATAGTTAGTCTTTAAGATTGAGACAGGTACCTGTCTCTGCTTAAATATGGTAGGTGGATCTCCCCATGAATAATCTGGTTATATAGTGAAAAGTCAATGGAGAGACACAAACACTGTTAAGAAGTGAGAATATCTCATAAAGCACGATAGAATGAATGAATCCACCTTCTCGAAGTGTTGGTCTTTCTCCTTTGACTAAAAGAGGACATTCAAATATGCAGTTAACCTTTTCTAAGTAAACAGTGTGGAATTAATCACATTGTGGGTGTTTAAATTGTATATTAGTGATTCAGGTACCTAAACATAAGCATGTTTTGAAATGCTGTAGATACCCTGGCCTTCCAGCTCTCAGTCTAGAAGATGATGTAATTTCCATAGGTTCTGTGTCATATCTGTTAGGAATTTGTGAAACACTCTAGCACATCTTAAATGCTTTCCTGTGGCTGCGTTTAGGCTCTTGAATCCCACCTTCAGTGTCCATATATGAGTCCATGGACACATGTAATGTCTTTTGCGTGCGGTAGTTATTTTGGTCATTCATACAGAGCAAAAAATTAGGACACAGAAACTGCAGGACATTCAGAACCTTCTGGAATGACACCTGCCAGGTGGAGAACAAAGACCCTCTCAAAACATCACTAAGAGCCTATGCATGGACCAGCAAATCAAATCCCTAATTAATACAATCCATGACTCTAAACTGTGATACATCTGGCCTTATATAGGGTTCTAGTTAGGAATGGGTTAAATATTTCTGGACACTGTTATCTATATGGCTTACACTTCCACTTTATTATGTAGAATTATATGACTATAATCAGAGCTTAAACAGCTAGCATTGCATATAAGTTACTCCACTTTAGACACTCATGGTGATATTCAGGCACCTATATAGAGTGAGTGGAACTTTAGCTGCCAGTGGTATCTTAGCCACTCACTTGGAGTTGGCAGATATAACACGGGACCTGCAGAAGATCTGTGTCCTTCCAGAGCAGGACTGAAGGCCATGCAGAATACCACAAAAGGTCTAAAATAGCACTAGAGATGCCTGTGTTTAAGTACCTGAATTCCTCTTCTGTTGCTAGGTATGATTAAGAAGTGAGATAGCAAGGATTGCCTAAAAATACATTTTTGTTGCCATGAGGGATGATGAAGATTATGCCACACAGCTTTTATCTCTTGCTTCTGAAGGGTGTAGAAACTTAAGGGTATAAGAAACTTAGAGGCACTGTGCAGATGTCTTGGATAACCTGCAAAAGGCATTTATTTTTAGTAACTGTATTGAGCCACTAAGACTAGCTACAATGACTCTGACCTATCTTCTGGATGGTTTAAGTGAGGTGACAGAAATCCCATGATTAGACACAACCAACATAAATGCAAAAACTCACCGTTTCACATGCAGATAGCTTGTTAAATCTTACATGCATCTATTATGCTATATTTGTAGTAAACTGCAAGTTTAATCCCTTTCACAAATGTGCTATGAGAGCACACACACACACATTTAGCTATCCATTCATCTATGCTTATACCAACATATCAACACTGTCTAGCTGATAATAATCTTTCTTTCTATGTATGTATTAGATACATGTTTCTAGTATCAGATTTGGGCAGACAGAAAAGGATATGCTGTACTAACAGAGTGTAGATTGAACATACCTACATTATTTCCATGGTAGGAAGACTGTTTTTTCCCATGACTTCTTAATTGTCCACTTTAATATTCTATTGTTCCTCCATATCTCTGTCTATCTATATGCATAGCTATGAAGAGGAATAAAAGCAAAAGTATTTCATACTTTATATGTGAATATAGATAGATATGTGTATGTGTAGGACTGTATGTTCTAGAACTAAATATTTGTGTGCAATATTTCTTAAACAATGTGATTTTTTTTACTTCTCAATTAAAGACATGTGATTACCAAAAAATTACAAGCAATTCTCGTCAGGTTAGTTCAATTTGGGATCAGAAGGTCTGATTCCGTTCCTTAATTAGACAAAACTTTGCCCACTGTATTCAAAAACATTATGGTGCTGATGAACCATCAACCTCTACATAGGAGAAACTGTCAGAGAGATTTGATAACAGCCTGCTCTACTGTAAGTCACAGGCAGGGAAAGTCTCATGTGAGGTCAATTTCAAGGTAGATAAACTTTACTCATAAGAGGAGTTTCACCAAACCAAATATTAAATACAGATTTTAATCAATGAATTCTGCAGAAGATTCCCTCTCCATAGCATGAATCGCCTGAAGTAGACTTTAAAATAATTCAGGTGAATTGTATTCAAAGAGAGGTTGACAGCAGAGACATTAACAATAGAGATAAACTATGGAAAGGGGCTGTGCTGTTGGTATTGATGTAGATACATACACTTAGGGGAAAGTAATCTCATAGTACCCGACTCTGAAGAAGAAGGAAGAAAGGAAATAAGGGAAATGATAAAAAAGTGAAAAAGTAACACGTGGGAAGGCAGGAAGGAAGGAAGAAGGGAAGGAAGGAAGAAAGGAAGGAAGGACTGACAGTGAGAAAAGCTATTTCTATAATAAATGTGCATTAACATAAATGCTAAAACACAAAACACTACTTACTTGAGAGACAAGGGTGAAGATGAACATACCAGCCTATTTTTTTTCGTGATGCTTGTTCTAAATAGCTGATGAAAAGAAAAAGAAATGTCATAGGAAAAATGTCTTAAAGCATGAAAATAGAAATTTGCAGGAAAAAATGAAGTTTCATATTAAAAAAAAAGAAATAGTTTTCTATGGAAGTGAGAGACCAAGAATTAGACAAGGCTAGGAGAGTACTGTTTCCTCTTCTGTTGCATGGGAAAAATAAATCTCTCTCCCTTTAGGGACCAATTTGAGTTCTGTATGTTGAGTTGCTCCTCATTCTCCAACATGAGAGGTAAAAAAAACATTCCTCCTGTGGTCAGTGACACTGCTTTCATTTATTTCAACTAGACCAAAGTTGCAGTACAAGAACCTTTACTTTGGGAACTGATAAGCAAATCAGATCCACACAGAATCTGTGCCACGGGGAAAGCACTAGTTTAAACTTACAATAGGCAGGATTTGGCTCCTCTAGTTATATATTTACATGACCTAGTAATCTACAATTTCCTTTAGCTGTTCTGTTTTGAATGAGTACATTACAATGAGATTGACTACTTCTCAGAATCCATGGACTGTATTTAGTGACTATCCCTTGACTAGAAAGAAAACTACCATGATTAGCCTGGAATACACTAAAGGAGCAAGCGAGATGTCTAAACATGGGCATACAGTAATATTTTATATGGCTTAGGGTATTTGACACTTATGTACAAGACATATGTTAAATTATACTCCTCCTTAGTGGGAGCAGGAAGCCAGGTATGATACTCTGGGGCACCTAAAATATCAATACCTAATGACATACAGGCACATGAATCCTATCCTTACCTTCTATAGACTCATAGAGTAGTTTATGTTGGATGGGACCTCAGGAGATCTGAAGTACTACCTCCTGCTCAAAGTAGGTGCAGTCTAATGAATGCTAAGTTGAAGGGAATAAACACTTCCCTCGATTTACTGGCTATGGTGCGGTTTATACAGCCCAGAATACAGCTGAGCTGCTTTGCTGCCGGGCCACTCTGATGACTGATGTTCAGCTTGCCAAGACTTACCAAGACTACTAGATCCTCTTCTGCAGAGCTTCTACCTAGCCAGTCAGTCCCCTGCTTGTTGTCATTGCCAGGGATTATTCCTTGCCACATGCAGGAATTTGCATTTGTTTACATCCTCGTGGAATTTCATGCAGTTCCTATTGGCCAATTCTTCCAGCCACTCTATGCCCTTGAGTGTCATTCCCCTCCCTCTCCCCCTCCCCCAGTTTGGTGTCATCTGTAAACCTAGTGGGTAAACACTCCTTCACCTCCTCCTGCAGTATTTCAGGGTAGAGTAGACCCATTGACCACTCCAGGTGAGTATGGCCCATTGACTACTACTCTCTGAGCCTGATAATCCAACCAGCCTTTTTATCCATCCAGACTGTAAAGTCATAACTTGGCTACAATACGATGGAAGAGTGTTGAATGTCTTGCTAAAATTAATGTAGATGTCATCTGCTGCTCTTCCTTCATCCACAAATCCAGTGATTTCATGACAGATATAGGTTGGCCAGGAATGATTTACTTTTGGTAAATCTATGATGACTGCTCCCAGTCACCTTCTTCTTCATGTGACCAAAAGTGTGTTCCAAGAATTATTCCATGATTTTCCCAGAAACAGAAGTGAGGAAGTCGAATGGTCTGTAGTTTCTCAGATTGTCCTTTGAAGATGTCCACATTACACCCAAAATGTATTGCAGAAAAGGAAGCAGCCCTATTTTTTGTTCACCTCATCTGCTTGCCAGAGTTGCACTTGCTTGCTATAGAACCTGAAAGTTTATCCTACAGTAAGTCTATGTATACAAGGGTAATTTTAAACAAGTCCAGACAGAGATGTCTGTATTATAAATACCTGCATTGAGATAGATGAACCCCAACTGATGGGTCTTCCCTGGCTTGCTGCCCATTTTACTCAGACTTTTCTCAGACTTTAGAGTAGTGGAGATAACATATGTGTATGAGGTGAATATCACTGCCATGCTGATGGACACAATTAAATTGCCTTTAAAGGGTAGAAATCATAGCAGCTGGGACATGACAAAATAAGTGGTTCATTTAGCCGCCCATACAGAACTGCAGTCTGTAGAATGCTGTTGGCATAGCCACAGGTTTAGGATGCCAATGCAAGCTGATGACATCCTTTTTAACATCTTGGTGAGGTAGAACAGTGGGTTACCAATGGCCATGAAGCAGTCATAAGCTGTGCCCACTATGAGGAAGTACTCTCTGGTGACAAAGAGAGGAAACAACATCAGCTGGGCTAATCAACCACTGTAGGAAATGGCCTGCCCCTCAGCAAAGAAGCAGTCCAAGGAGTGGCAATGGCAGAGTGGCAGAGGTCCCAGATGGAGAGGTTCTTGAGGAAGTAATACATGGTTGTTTGGTAATAGATGAGTGTTTATACGAATGATAACAGTCATGGCATTCTCTCCCAAGAGCATGGTGACATACAGCAGTAGGAAGACCATGAAAGAAAGATCTGCAGTTCTAGCTGATTTTGAACCCCATCAATGCGGACTTAGTCACCACACAGCAATTTTCCATGGCAGGTGCCTGATGAACAAAAGGTAACAGAATAAAGTTGAGTTAATGTTGGAGTTAATTCTGCTTTCTACCTCAAGTGAGAGGTAAAAAGAGCCAAGTATTTATTCATGTAAGTGTGTTCATATAAATTCCTTCATATAAATAATACACACATATATATACACATAATGTATATACCTGTGCATATATATCATGATATGTAAACATAATACATTACTTTCCTTTTTCCATATTATTGCCACAAGTTACATTTATCTGTAGAATTAATAAAAGAAAATAAATAAATAAACCCAAGGAACAAATTTAAATTTCCCCCTTCCACCTTCTCCTTTTCCTTTTTGAAATGGGAACTGGTGAAAGTGGAAAAGATCATAGTAAATGAATAACCAAGCGGAAATTCAGTATAGCTTCTGATCTCTTTTTATTTCCAAAGAAGTTTTAGTTTTGAAAATTTCAATACTGCAATTAAAATGACTCTAACTTCCTTTGAACTCAGATGTACCAATGAAGCCAATTGTTCAGTTAACTCAACCATTCTCGTGATTAAAAGAAAGCAGATTGTCCTTTTTTTTTTATCCAGCCAAATCCAGAGGATTTTTTATCCAGTCATCTTTATTTTATCCAGCCAAATCCAGAGGATTTGGCTTCTGTTGTGTTCTAATTTATGGGGTCATATTTATATTCGTAAGCTCATATTTATATTCATATTCATGATCACCTTAATCTAAGAAAAAACAAATTAACTGAATTTATATAAAGAGAAATAGTGATTTTTTCTTTGTTCTAAGTATATATAGTAAATATTGCTTACTGTATATTATGCATTGTTAACATTCATATCCGAGGCAGCTGCCTAGCTTTTCTGTATGGCTATTAGAGAGAAACAGGCAATTCCACAGAACAGTCATCTAAATAACTAACTTATTAGAAGAGTAGTGATTTTAAGAAGTGTTAAATTTATTGTAGAAGTATTGTACATGACTGCTTCAGATGAAGTAATCTCATAGAATCTAGATGTAAACAGATAATATAAATTTGAACTTTATGTTTCTCAGAATTAAATTTTATTTACCTACCTTCCGTTTCTTAAAAGGGGCCAATAGAGGTGGCAAAATACGAATGTGCAATACCATTTTGGTACCATCCGTCTGACTCCTGCTGCTGCTCAAGAAGGCTAGAGTTCTCTTTTAGGCCCTGTGTCATAGCTGCTAGCCTGTGCAATTTTCTTGGATTTGCTTCTTCCTAGAAATATATTTCAGGGGGAAAAATGAATAAGTCATTAAGTAAATAGAAAAATAAAAATCCATTTTTTCAGCAGTTCATATGGAGAATATCAATATGATTCCTATTGCAAATCCAGGAGAACATTACCCCATAAATTTCAGCAATCTATTTTTGGCTTAGTTAAATGCCCCAAAAATATTTAATGCTCAGATTTTATTTGCTTAGGAATACTAGTCTAACTTGATTTGGTGGAAGATTCATTTGTATCAAACAGTTATACACCCTTAAAATCAGTACAGCATTTAGTGCTACTTCCTATTGTGTTACCTCCAAAAGAACAATCAAAGAAAGAATACATTTTTGGAAAAGCACTTGTGGTGTTCACCAATTGCAATTTCTGGTAACAGAAATAGTTTTTGGCAATTCCTTTCTCTTTCAGTTGTGTATTTGTCATCTTTGCTATTTTTTCTCTCTTCTGCAAGCTCAGTTTTCCAGAACCCAATAGATTAAACTCACTGCAGCTAGACTGCACGGCTTGAAGCTGTACTGGTCTATCCTAGGCCTCGTTTTCCTTTTCTGTGGACCAATTCTCTCTGAAGCATAAAGGAACAGTATAAGCCTAGCATGTGAGCAACAGGGACTTAACTGAAGTGAGATTACTTTTGTTAACTTAGAAAACTAGATGATAGTTTGACTCCCCACTTAAACATACCAAATGTTCCAAACAGAAATCTGGATGAATCAAAGACCTTCAGTAGAGGCACAGTCTCAGATACTGATATTGTACAACCAGGGAGTAATTAAAGAGTAGTAGATATACAAGTACAGAAAAGTCCTTGCACTGGTTCTGCAATTAACAATAAACCCCCAAAATTATTGTTACATCTTTGAAAAAACAAAGTAGTGGAATATTTTACTGCTGTTTGTCATGAAGAAGAGAGAAATGGTATATATAGCTACCTCTCAGAAAAACCACCTGTTGCCTGTAACTGTTGTTGATTTGTTTTTCCATCAAAACCACTGAAGTTCAGATGTTTTCTCTTCTCTCCACCTCCTTTTTTTCTCTATCTCCTCCTGCACCCACAGGCACCATATTAGGTGCCATAAAAGAGATGCAGAGGGACGTAGCAGGAATTGCCCCCTTCTCCTATGTTTCCACATCAAATGAACTGAAAGAAATTGTCGTCTAATGTCTCTTTAGGCTGCAAGCTTCTCAAAATCATCTTTTCATGACAAAGTATCAGCAACCTTCTAGTTGTACTGATGCACTTGTAGTAGTGGTTAAACCTACTTCACTTTCAGAAGTGACTTCAAGAAAACATGCAGCAGTATTTTGCACACTAATTTTGAGGAAAATATGCTTGAAATTATGAGGAAAAATTTCAAAATGAGATGAACAAAGAACTTGAGCTTTGATTAGAAAAATCCATTATGAGACTTTGCTTTGTTCCTCTTTGCTTCTGGCTGCTTCTGAAAATGCTTTCTTTGAAAGCATGTGACTTAATAGGTGTAATCCCTTAGAATAATTTCCTTTCTAGTGTTTTATTCAGGAAATCCTTCACATCTTTGTTCCTCAGGCTAGAGATGATGGGGTTTAACATGAGGACGAAAAGACAGTATGACATAGACACTAATTTGATCTGGTCTGGTGAAGAGGAAACAGAAGGAATGGCATATATTTCGAACGTTGTGCCAAAATACAGTGCTACTGCCATAAAGTGGGAAGCACAAGTAGAGAAGGCTTTTCCCCTGCCTGCCTGAGAAGTGATCCTCACTTCTCGTGGAGATCACTGCATGGTGGAGATAATGTTGCAGTAGGACACCAGTATCACATAGCATAGTGATAATAAAGAAAGAGGAGAAAGAGAACAGCACAATCTTATTGACATAAGTTTCACTGCAGGAGAACTCTAGGAGTGGTAGGAGCTCAGAAAAGTAGTGATCAATCTCGTTGGACCCACAGAAGTTCAGCTGAAAGATTAAAATGGTGTGTACTGCAGTGTTTAAACTGCCACAAAGGCAGGAAACCAGAACCAGCAGGTAACACCCTCTGAGACATGATAGTCTGGTAGAGCAGAGGATTGCAGATAGGGGTGAAGCAGTTGTAAGACATTGTCACAAGAAGAAAGCATTCAGTAGAAACAGAGTCCTCCAAAGAAAAACCGAGTTGCACAGCCATTATAGGAAATGCCTTTGTGCTCTGACCAGGAATTTTGGGGCAACACTGCTGGCATAATAGACATCTATGAAGGCAATATTACCAAAGAAGAAGTACATAGTTGCAGTGTGAAGTTGTGGATTGTTGACGATGATTGTGATCAGTCCCGTATTTCCCACCACAGCTGCAGTATAGATTACCAAGATAAACAAGAAAATGAGAACTTGCACACAGGGGTGGTCCCAGGAGTACAAATTCATCTGGGGAAGTGTGGTTCTCCCCAGTGAGCAGGTGTACAGCTGAAAAATCTGGAGAAGAGAAGTGAAAATGTTACAGGCTGAAGGTGACATGCACAACTGATCTAGTTCCAACATGAGCTAGGGTGCAGAAACAAAAATAGATATGGAAAGCTGAGTTGATGGCCCTCTTCAGATCTAGCCCTATACATCTGTATTTCTTGGAAAGTAGGGCTTCTAGAAGTGCTTGTGTAGAGAAACCTTGGGTCACCAAGATCCCACACTACCTTTAAACTAAAGATAAAAAATGATTCCTTAGCTGTGACCCATCTTCCTCTCAGGAAGAGGGTATAGCAATATCTGCTTCTCTTTCAATCAAAGCATACTGGGATGTTTTTGAGCAGAATGCACTGTTTGCTCCCATTTACCTCCCTTCACATCAAAGAAGGGATTGCCTATGCCCAACAATTTTAACTATCTTGACCAGCTAAGAAAAGAAACAAACACCTCCAGAACGTGTTGGAGTTGGAGCTGGACTGGATCATCTCCAGAGATCCCTTCCAATTTCAATTTAGAGACATTGGAGAGATGGAAAAATACTTTGTAGAAGCCCACCTGAAAACACCCACTTCCCCTTCTTAAATAGCTGAAGGGAGCAGTGTGCTAGATCTTTTACTAATGAAACATGATTTTTGCTGCTAAAAATGGACATCACAATTCCCTTTGTCCCCTTGGACAGGACAAGATCCTTCACACTATCATTATAGGGAAGAAATTATAGTAAAACTCGTACAAAGAGAGCTTGGGGAAAAGTTGCTCTTGCCATGAATGCAGGTGTCTAAGAACAGGTTAAAAAAACTATCAACCCAAAGAAGACATGGCAATGGGCTTAAAGTAGGTGTCTGGAAGAGTCAAATTCTCTCGTAGTGCAATTTTTCTATTTGATTCTAAGTTTAGACACAGTGACCAACAGAGAGAAAGACGGCTCTCTAGTTAGAGATCTGGATGAACTGTGTTTGGGTGTGAGTGTGTGAGAGAGAGACGTAGAGAGATGAATTTTAAACATAGGGAGATGCTCCAAGATGATATTGTTACTGCAGTAAAAGCTAATCTAAGGTGTCCTTGAAGTGGAGGTTGCACATTAAGCAACACAGTGTAACTAATTTCAGATTCCAGAATGAGTGAATGTGAACTTCCTGAAAGTTCCTTTGAGACCACAAATCCCTGATTCAATGCAGCTCAAGAATCTGAGGAATAATTACCCCAGAAGTTGAATCAAAGCAGTGCTACAGAGCCGCGGATGTTCTGGGGTGGAGCATGGGGACATGGAGACATGGGGATTTTACAGCTGATGGCTATCAGAAAGTTCTTTTCAACAGGTTGATCTGCCTTCTTCACAGGAGAGGAGCAGGTCATTACTGAGCATGAATTTTCTGATCATTTGTAGAATCAAATGAATGACCCTCAAGGAGTGCCCATTTCTTATTTTAGATAACAAAACAAGACCTCAGTCTCAGCTGAGGATGTTCACATTGCAAACCACTCAGACTGGTGAATCCCCCCACTAATCCCGTGTCAATACATATCTCAGACACAAGCCAAGTGAACCAAATGATTGTTCAGTCCCCATGCTCCCACCTACAGTTTTTCTTTCCCTTCCGCTCTTTCCTTGTCATCTCTTCTGTCCCTTAGAGCTTGATTTCTCACTACTCTGTCTGTCCAGTTACTGCATTATTTCTTTTTGTGTATTGGTTTGCTTGCTTGGCGAAGGGAGCACTTCCACTTAAAAAGAAATAAACCAAAACAAATAAATATAGAAACAGTGTTTCAAGAAATGTTTCCCAGGGATACAATTTTCAGGAATGTCTTGGAGAATTCTGTTTCTGCTTTTAACTGAAAAGGACTCCCCTAAGTTCCCAGCTTTTTAAGACCCTACTAAGACAGTATTATAATGAAAAATAAAAATAATAAATAGTAAACAGAGACAGCACACCATACTCCAACATACACCAGAGAAAGTTAGAACTGTGCAGAATCCATAGAAAATGGATTACGCAGTTGACTCCAGAGGCTTGTCATCCATCCCTTCACCAGGCACACCTATGTGAGAGGAAGGAAAAGATAAGATCTTGACACTGGGAGACTATGGGAAGACAGGATTCTTGTTGAGCAGGTAGTGGAAGAAAGAGAGGCATTACCTAAGCACACCTCCTCTTTCTTTGGAAATACAAAATAATTTTCTGACCATGTAACTATCACTGATTGAAAAGCTCTTATGTCTACACCTTTCCTCCTGTAGCAAGAAGTGTTATTTCTACTGCACCTGCATGCAATATCCCTCTTAAGAGGCAAGAATTCCTTGGAGAAATTGACAAGTTGCCTCTGGGGGAGAAAACATACTTGTTCCTTAAGGACATTCTCTCAGGGAAGTACCTTAACAGGGAACACGTGATCATGGTGTCTGCAAAGGCTTGCATGGAAATGCATGAAGTCTGCATGGAAATGCATGAAATCTGCAGGAAAAATGCAGGAAAAGGATGAGATAAGGCTGGAGGACTGAGACCATATCAAAGCTTCAGTCATTCCTGCAGCAATGTAGGCTCTGCTTAGCACATCTTACTTTGACTGTGGTGGAAGCCATGAGCAGCCTCATGTGACATCCAGAAGGTTATCACAGGTTAAACCCTTCACAAGGACATGGTTATCTCCTGAGTGCTGCAGCTGCACAGACATCCTAGCTGTGGACTGAAAATTGGGGGTGGGCAGGTAGCGGGAGGGAATTACATTGACCTAATCGACTTACAGAGACATTTGACAATAAGGCACTTAACTTCACAAATCTGAGGATGGCACTTGCTCCAGTAGCCTAGATGTAGGATCTTAGTGATCTTTCAGTTACCTTGGATTTCCTAGCAGGTACAGGACTCCTATCAGTCCTGTTTGACATCCAGCAATGCCAATTGATGTCCCATGTTCCCTAAGTCAAGCCAAAGTGAACATGGCACCTATGTTGTTGTGGTTTAGCGCCAGTTGGCAATTACATACCACACAGCCGCTCGCTCAGCCTCCCCCACCGATAACCTGACCCATGTGGTTGAATTCATTCTGGTTGGTTTTCCAGGTAAACAGGAAATCAAGCTTCTGCTCTTTTTTATGTTCTTCCTGGCTTATGTGCTTACAGTGACAGAAAATGCAATGATTGTTGTGCTTGTTTGGACAAATCTCCAGCTACACAAGCCAATGTATGTTTTCCTGGGCAATCTTTCCTTTCTGGAGATTTGGTACGTCTCCGTCACAGTGCCCAAAGTGCTTGTGAGCTTGGTGACAAAGAGACAAGGCATCTCCTTCACAGGCTGCATGGCTCAGCTATTCTTCTTCCTGGCATTGGCCTGCAGTGAGTGCACTCTCTTGGCTGTCATGGCCTACGATCGCTACGTGGCCATCTGCAACCCATTGCATTACTCAGTCATCATGGATCACAATCTTTGCGCCCGTCTGGCCATTGGTTCCTGGATGAGTGGCTTCCTGATTTCCACAGGGAAGGTTTACTTCATTTCACGTCAGACCTACTGTGGGCCCAACATGATCAACCACTTCTTTTGTGATGTCTCCCCCCTACTGAAGCTAGCCTGCACCAACATATCAGTAGCTCAGCTTATGGATTTCCTACTGGCCCTGCTCATCCTTCTTGTACCACTCATTGTGATTATGGCCTCCTATGTGTGCATCATCTCTGCTGTCTTGGGCATCCCCTCAGCCCAGGGGCGTCACAAGGCCCTCTCTACCTGTGCCTCTCACCTTTTAGTGGTCACAGTGTTCTATACAGCCTCCCTGTTTATCTATGCCAGGCCCCAGCCTATTGATTCCTTCAGCTCCTACAAACTGGTTTCTGTGGTATACGCTGTCCTGACACCCATCATCAACCCGGTCATCTATTGCCTAAGGAACCAGGAATTCAAAATTGCTCTTAGGAAAACAATATACTGGAGAGACATCTTGTCCTAGAAGTTTAATCTAGGGTTTTCTTTATTCATTTAACTCCCTTTCTACTCTGTAAAAGTGATTTCTACAGGTCGTAATACATTATACAGTGTTCGTCTCTAAGATTTGGGAGATTTGAAGGATCCTGAAGAAAGAAAGGAGAGAGTTCAGAGGAATGTGCACCACCTCCCATGAGGAAAGGTCAGGGGGACAGGGACTAACAGCAGGGCAAAATGAAATCAAGGACAGCTGTGTGTCTCAGAACCTGCTCCCAGTTTCTCTGCTCACTAGCCCCGTATGAGCCTTAATTAGTCTCAGAACTCTATCCAGATCTAAGGTCCCTAAACTGGCAAGAACTTCCTTTTGTGGTTTAGCCCCAGTCGGCAATTAAGTACCACACAGCCGCTCACTCACCCTCCCCCACCGAGTGGGATGGGGGAGAGAATCGGAAGAGCAAAAGTAAGAAAACTCGTGGGTTGAGATAAGAACAGTTTAATAATTAGAACAACAACAACAACAACAACAAAAATAATAAATTGTAATGAGAAGGAAAACAACAAGAGAGCGAGAGAAGAACAAAACCCAGGGGGAAAAAAAACAGTGATACAACCGCTCACCACCCGCCAACCAATGCCCAGCCTGTCACCGAGCAGCAACTGCTACCCCCAGGCCAACTCCTCCCAGTTTATATACTGAGCATGACGTCATATGGTATGGAATAGCCCTTTGGCCAGCTTGGATCAACTATCCTGGCTGTGCCCCCTCCTAGCTTCTTGTGTACCTGGTAGAGCATGGGAAGCTGAAAAGTCCTTGACTAGTGTAAACCTTACTTAGCAACAACTAAAACATCAGTGTGTTATCAATATTATTCTCATACTAAAATGCAAAACACAGCACTATACCAGCTACTAGGAAGAAAATTAACTCTATCCCAGGTGAAACCAGGACAGTATCCACCCCTTATTCTATACCATCTATGTCATGCCCAGGTTCTACCCTTTCCAATACATTCCAATTAATCACCACCCCTTTTCCTGTCTTTTGATATATATACACACAGATATCATTCCCTTGGTATATGGGCCATCCCTCTAAAATGTCCGTTGAGTTCATTTAGTCCATGACTTTGGGCTCCATCTGTCATAACGGTCTTTCAGGGCAGGAGAGATGGTGTGTGGTGTTGGACTGTTGCATGTCAAAGCCAGTTCTGGTTCCATCACTGCTGCACTTTGCTTGGTTTCATCAAAGCTCATTCTTCATTAATCTGTGTGATTCTTACTGAAATACCATTGATACGGTGTACAGTAACCATAAAACTGATGACATGCAGTATTATATAGCAGTAAACATCATACCATTTAGTTCATTGGTCCCACCAATGTCCCACCACCCATTGCTCTCAGTGTAGTCTTTAAAAGTCCATTATATCGTTCGATTTTCCCGGAGGCTGGTGCATGATAGGGGATGTGACATACCTGCTCAATGCCATGCTCTGTGGCCCAGGTGTCTACGAGGTTGTTTCGAAAATGAGTCCCGTTGTCCGACTCAATTCTTTCTGGGGTTCCATGTTGCCCTAGGACTTGCTTTTCAAGGCCCAGGATAGTGTTCTGGGCAGTGGCATGGGGCACAGGATATGTTTCCAGCCCTCCGGTGATTGCTTCCACCATTGTAAGCACATGGCGCTTGCCTTGGCGGGTTTGTGGGAGTGTGATATAATCGATCTGCCAGGCCTCCCCATATTTATATTTCAGCCATCGCCCTCCATACCACAGAAGCTTTAACCGCTTGGCTTGCTTAATTGCAGTGCATGTTTCACGTTCATGGATAACCTGTGCAATAGTGTCCATGGTCAAGTCCACCCCTCGATCATGAGCCCATCTACATGTTGCATCTCTTCCTTGATGGCCTGAGGTGTCATGGGCCCACCAAGCTATAAATAATTCACTCTTATGTTGCCAGTCCAGATCCACCTGAGCCACTTCAGTCTTAGCAGCCTGATCCACCTGCTGGTTGTTTTGATGTTCCTCAGTGGCCCGACTCTTGGGTACGTGAGCATCTACGTGACGTACTTTTACAACCAGGTTCTCCACTCGGGCAGCAATATTTTGCCACAATGATGCAGCCCAGATGGGTTTGCCTCTGCGCTGCCAATTGTTCTGCTTCCATTGCTGTAACCACCCCCACAGGGCATTTGCCACCATCCATGAGTCAGTAGAAAGATAGAGCACTGGCCACTTTTCTCATTCAGCGATGTCTAAATCCAACTGGATGGCCTTTACTTCTGCAAATTGGCTCATTTCACCATCTCCTTCAGCAGTTTCTACAACTTGTCGTATAGGACTCCACAGAGCAGCTTTCCATCTCCGATGTTTTGCGACAAGACGACAGGACCCATCAGTGAACAGGGCATATTGCTTCTCCTTTCTTGGTAGTTTGTTGTACAGTGGGGCCTCCTCAGCACACGTCACCTCCTCCTCTGGTGATATTCAAAAATCGTTGCCTTCTGGTCAGTCTGTAATTACTTCCAAGATTCCTGGGTGATTGGGGTTTCCTATTCGAGCCTGTTGTGTGATCAGTGCAACCCACTTACTCCATGTAGCATCAGTTGCACGATGTGTAGAGGGGACCCTCCCTTTGAACATCCAGCCCAGCACCGGCAGCCGGGGTGCCAACAGGAACTGTGCTTCAGTACCAACCACTTCTGAAGCAGCTCGAACCCCTTCATATGCTGCCAATATCTCTTTTTCAGTTGGAGTACAGCAGGCCTTGGATCCTCTGTATCCCCGACTCCAAAGCCCAAGGGGTCGACCTCGAGTCTCCCCTGGTGCTTTCTGCCAGAGGCTCCAGGTAGGGCCATTCTCCCCGGCTGCAGTGTAGAGCACATTTTTTACATCTTGCCCTGCCTGGACTGTCCCAAGGGCTACTGCATGAACTATCTCCCGTTTAATTTGTTCAAAGGCTTGTTGTTGCTCAGGGCCCCATCTGAAATCGTTCTTCTTCCGGGTCACTTGGTAGAGAGGGCTTACGATTGGACTGTAATTTGGAATATGCATTCTCCAAAAACCCACAACGCCTAAGAAAGCTTCTGTTTCCTTTCTGCTAGTTGGTGGAGACATGGCTGTTATTTTGTTAATCACATCCTTTGGGATCTGACGATGTCCATCTTGCCATTTTATTCCTAAAAACTGGATCTCCTGTGCAGGTCCCTTGACCTTACTTTGTTTTATGGCAAAACGGGCCTTCAGAAGGATTTGGACTATATTCTTCCCTTTCTCAAACACTTCTTCTTCTGTATTGCCCCACACAATAATGTCATCAATGTATTGCAGATGTTCTGGAGCTTCGCCCTGTTCCGGTGCCGTCTGGATCAGTCCCTGGCAAATGGTAGGACTGTGTTTCCACCCCTGGGGCCATCGATTCCAAGTCTATTGAACGCCCCTCCAAGTGAAAGCAAACTGTGGCCTGCACTCTGCTGCCAAAGGGACTGAGAAAGGCGCATTAGCCATATCAGTTGTAGCATACCATTTGGCTGCTTTTGACTCCAGTTCGTATTGAAGTTCCAGCATGTCCGGCACAGCAGCACTCAGCGGCGACGTGACTTCATTCAGGCCACGATAGTCTACTGTTAGTCTCCACTCTCCATTAGACTTTCTCACTGGCCATGTAGGAGTGTTAAAAGGTGAACGAGTCTTACTGATCACTCCTTGGCTCTCCAGTCGACGAATCAGTTTATGGATGGGAATAAGGGAGTCTTGGTTGGTACAATATTGCCTCTGGTGCACCGTTGTGGTAGCAATTGGCACCTGTTGTTCTTCAACCCTCAGCAACCTCACAACAGAAGGGTCCTTCGAGAGATGGGGTAAGGTAGGCAGCTGTTTAATTTCCTCCATCTCCAAGGCAGCTATACGAAAAGCCCACCAGTACCCTTTTGGGTCCTTGAAATACCCTCTCCTGAGGTAGTCTATGCCAAGGATGCACGGAGCCTCTGGGCCTGTCACAATGGGGTGCTTTTGCCACTCATTCCCAGTTAGGCTCACTTCGGCCTCCAATACAGTCAGCTGTTGGGATCCCCCTGTCACTCCAGAAATACAGATAGGTTCTGCCCCTTTATAGCTTGATGGCATTAGGGTACACTGTGCACCGGTGTCTACTAGAGCCTTATACTCCTGTGGGTCTGATGTGCCAGGCCATTGAATCCACACAGTCCAGTAAACCCGGTTGTCCCTTTCCTCCACCTGGCTGGAGGCAGGGCCCCCCTAATCCTCGTCATAATATTCATTACCCATTTCTTGTATATACAAGTCAGGAGCTCCTTCATTAAAATCAGGAGTAAGATCAGCCCTTTCACTCTGTCTGGGGAACTGTCCACTGGAAACTGGAGCAGCAATTTTCCTGGAAGTACCCCCTTTGTGTGATTGTTTTTCCTTGCAACTCACGTACCCGTGCCTCTAGGGTCGAGGTAGGTTTTCCATCCCATTTCCTCATGTCCTCTCCATGGTCACGCAGGTAAAATCAGAGGGTGCCCCGTGGTGTGTACCCTCTATATCCTCTCTCTTGAGCAGAGGAACACTGACTCTTAATAGCTGAGATACTGATCTGGACAGGTGGAAAGTAGGACCTATCTTCTTTGAGTCGCTGGACCTTCCGGGACAGTTTCTCCACAACCGAGACAAGGGAGGAGGAGATATTCGTATTCCTGGGGCTGAGTAGCCGCTTCATCCACTGTTGGACCCTCCCCATCTTTCCAGGTCAGTATTGCCAATGAGTTGGCACACGACAATGGTGCATTCCGTACCAACTTCCGCCACATGGGTTGTGTGCACTGGACCTCACCTGCATCTTTGGGTAACCGCTCGTCGTCCAGGTCACCGCAAATCACCTCCAACACGGCTAATTCCCTCAGCTACTGGATACCTTTCTCCATGGTGGTCCATTTGGCAGGGCAATATACAACATCTTCCTTGAAGGGATATCTTTCCTTCATAGCTGACAGGTGTTGCCTCCAGAGGCTGAGGGCTTGTGCCCCTTTTCCAATCGCTTTGTCAATGCCCCCTTCCCTAGAAAGGGATCCCAGCTCTTTGGCATCCTTACCCTCTAATTACAGGCTACTGGCCCCGCTATACCAGCATCGGAGCAGCCAGGTGGCAACGTGCTCGCCTGGACAACGACTGAAATCTTTTCGCATATCTCGCAGCTCACTCAGGGATAGGGATTGGGTAGTTTCTAGCTCATCCACAAGTTCTTCCTCTTCCTCTCCTTGTGATGGCCCTGCTCTTTCATCTTCCCTTTCTAAACAAGCTGACTTTCGCTTCCAGGATTTCCTCTTGTGTATAGGGGCGACTGATACTGACACAGGTTGGTTCCCTGGTTGAACTGCATTATCTGTCGCAGGGGGGCTGGAGTGACATCAGTGCCTGTCGCAGAGGGGGCTGGAGTGACCGCAGTGCCTGTCACAGGGGGGGCCGGAGTAGCCGCAGTGCCTGTCGCAGCAGGGGCTGGAGCCGCTGCAGTGCCTGTCGCAGGGGGGGGCTGGAGCAGCTGCAGTGCCTGTCGCAGGGGGGGCTGGAGTAGCCATGGTGTCTGTTGTTTTGTCACCAGATCCTTGAGGGTTCTGAATAGTGTTGAGCAGGGCTCGGTAGGCATGGGCCAGGCCCCAGCACACTGCAGTGATTTGTACCTCCTTAGAATCGCCAGGGTGACAACATACTTTTTCCAAATATTCTACTAAGTTTTCAGGATTCTGCACTTGTTCAGGGGTGAAGGTCCAAAACACAGGAGGCGCCCACCGTCCTAGGCATTTGCTTGTGCTGTCCCTCACACCCTGCCACTCATAACTATCCGGCCTTGGGGCAGATCTCTGGATGATATTCTTAAATTGCTTACTAACCTTAGACAAAACCAAAACAGTATTCCCAAGAAATACCAATAGATCTATCTATCTATCTTAACTACCCAAGGATGTTCAAGATACTGAAAAGTTATTGTAATGAAGGAGGAAGCATTGTCGAAGAAGATAGCAAAGGTGTCATTCT
Organism: Ciconia boyciana; assembly: GCF_034638445.1. Lineage (NCBI taxonomy): Eukaryota > Metazoa > Chordata > Aves > Ciconiiformes > Ciconiidae > Ciconia > Ciconia boyciana. Next base: position 7,090,541 of record NC_132955.1, read on the forward strand.
GTATTTCCTCCATAAAAAACCTCTCAGAGGAAGAAGTATAGTTGCTAATTATCTCCATAAGGTGGTGCCCGACGTACAGTAATGGTTTCAGTTGAAACTTAGATACCAAAGCAAACCTAAGGTCACTGTTTTAATAACAAATCTCACAGGCAAAACATCACCAATTAAAGCAGAGCACAGCAAACTGCAAAAACCAACACTGATCTTTAACATGAACAGCAAAAGAATGAGCATGGTGCAGATCAGGTAAACCAATATCGACAACAGATGAATCGATATTGTGGCCCGCAACTGTTAACAGATCTAAATTCCTTAACACTCTCTGGTTAATCTGTTATTATCTCAAACCCTTTGGGTACTATGTTGAGCACCAAAAAAGAACTGTTGTGGTTTAGCCCCCATCGGCAACCCAGCACCACAGAGCCACTCACTCACCCTCCCCTCCCCCGAGTGGGATGGGCGAGAGAATCGGAAGAACAAAAGTAAGAAAACTCATGGGTTGAGGTAAGAACAGTTTAATAATTGGAACAAAAACAACAACAACAAAATTGTAATTAGAAGAAAAACAACAAGAGAGTGGGAGAGGAACAAAACCCAAGGGAAAAAAAAACTGTGACACAACCACTCACCACCCACCAACCAATGCCCAGCCAGTCCCCGAGCAGTGACCACTACCCCCGGTCCAACACCCCCCAGTTTATATACTGAGCATGACGTCATATGGTATGGAATAGCCCTTTGGCCAGTTTGCATCAACTATCCTGGCTGTGCCCCATCCCAGATTCTCATGCACCCGGCAGAGCATGGGAAGCTGAAAAGTCCTTGACCAGTGTAAACAGCATTTAGCAACAGCCAAAACATCAGCGTGTTATCAATATTATTCTCATACTAAAATGCAAAACACAGCACTATACCAGCTACTAGGAAGATAATTAACTCTATCCCAGATGAAACCAGGACAGTGGAACCTGTTCTAAGCACCTAATGTTTCAGATCTAGTCCATATGATCAGTGAAATTCTGGGAGAAATTTACCAGCCTATAAGCTTTTCCTTCAAGGTGAGCTGAATGTTTACCTTTACTTCATTGAGATATATTGGATGTCTATTATTTGAAATTGCATTCTTGATGTTTCTATATCATGTAGATAACTACATTTCTTTTTCTTAATTCAGTTGTCTTAATTTTATACCTACTTACTCTCCATGTTTTTAAATGTTAGTTTTCTAGTCTACATTCATAATTGAGCTTCTTTTAATAGGCAATGAAAAGGGCAATGATCAAAGGGCTTGAGAACCTGCCCCTGCGGAAAGACTCAAGGAGTTACATCTTTTCTCCCTGGAGAAGAGAAGGCTCAGGGAGGACCTCGTCACAGTATTTAAGAGGTGACAAAGAGGATGGAGGTTCTCTCTTCAGGAGTCACATGGAGAAGAAAAGCGGCAATGGGCACAAGTTGCACTGGGAGAGGTTTTGTCTTGACATAATATAGAAATTTTTTACAGTAAGAACAATCATTATCTGGAACAACCTCCAGAGAGGGGATGTGGTGGAGTCTCCATTTGCTGGAAGTTTTCAAGATGCAATTGGACAGGGTGCTACATAATCTCATCTACGCTCCCTTTCCCATGAAAGGTTGGACCAGATCTTTCAAGGTCCCTCCCAACTTGGGCTATTCTATGATTCTAAGAGTACCTTTACAGGAGAATTCAACCCATCAGAAAAGCTGACTGTTTAAATTGTGTGCTACATATGTATTCCTGGCCATGCATATGTCTTTTCTTTAACTATTAGTGAAAGCTGTACAGTTACATTAGGGAAGGTACATAACTTTTTGGTATATTGAAAAAAGAGAAAAAAGGAAGTGAATCATACATTTCTACTTTAAGCATTTTTAATAAGTCCTTGACTTTAAAGAGGCTGAAGTCTCCCTTCACTGTTTTGACTGAACTTGGAGCTTTGATGTGGTTTTATTCTTTTATTCCCTAACTTCCATATCTCTGTTACTTCATGACAAAGCACCACTATGATGCATTTGCACTGGAATGTTATCTAAAGACAAGACGAATCCTGTGCCTACCCTTCCTGGCCTTCGCAAACTCTAGAGTAATATCTGAGTTTTAATTCTTTAATGAAAGTTCTACATAGGGACTATGAGAGTGTCTTGAAGGAAAGTTCTAGTCAGCATTATAAGGTTTATATCTTCAGATTTGAGGAAAAAAAAAGTCCTCTAGAGTCTAGCAACTGTTTCCAGATACATTTGACGATGGAAGTGACTCACTCTTATGAGAAACTGTCTCTCTCCTTTCACTGTGAAAAGAGTCTTTATGGTGAGGTTGGTTAGATTCATATATCATTTAGATAACTAGAGATAGAGCAGCTGTTTCATGACCACATAGGAGGAACCTGCCTTTGCCAAGCAGACTTCTGATAGATCAAAAGGACACCTTCTGAGTCCTAGTGGAACAATCTGTGAAGTTTCTTTGATACATGACTCTTTTTTTAAGAGAAGTCTCCCTGGTTCATATAATTGTAATACGCAGCAGGTTAAACTCCATCATTTAGCTGCACCAAAGCCCCTTTAGAAGTTTTAACTGCCCTTTTCTTCTGACATTTGAATATATATGTCCCAGCTAAGATCTTACATACTGATTAGCATCCTTCTCCTTCACAGCACTGTGACTTGAAATGGATTAGATACTGTTAACCACTGTTTGGTTTAGACCAACAGCTTAGTATTTGGCTGAGGATCCACCAAAAATGAGATTTCTGAAAATACCAACCTCATAATTTTGACTGAAGTAGTATTTAGGATTTGTGTGTACAATCACTATCTGTATTATTAAATTAAACAGCCTCAAAATTGTCTAAGTAAGTCAAATGGCATAAAATGTGCATAGCACTTAATGTTTTTTAACTACCAAATGTAGTGGTAACTAGAAAGAACCCCTGCCTGAGACTTGTCTATAGCAGGGTGAGCCAAATAGCTTGCTAGAAAATATTAACGTTCAGGTGCAGAGATCTCCATTGTACCTGAACATAGATATCTGAAAGTGGAGCTGCATTCCATCCCAATGTCTTTAAATACACAGTTTACAGATGTTTTCTACTAGTTTAGATCCTTTGGATGACAAGTGTGCACTGAAATTACAATAGTGGCCAGTAGAAAATGCTCATAGAAATACCTATGGTACATGGTCTACACAGAATTATTTTCTCCATCAATTTAGGATGATTATGTTTGCATGGAAATATAGGCATCTGCATTTGAGCATAGATTCCTTTTATATCAAAAGAGAGAAAGAGGTAACTGTGGATAATGATTCATTTATTTTAAAGTGATATTATTTCTTTTGAGTAGGAAGTGAACAAATAATTAATTTAAAGAATTACTTTCTCTGAAAGGTAATTTCTGATTTCTTATTCAGCCCTGGCATTTATCTTTGTTGTAACATAATGAGAACTGAGCAGTCTTCTGGTGGGATAGTACTTACATGATAACTCAAGAGGTCATGCTTCAGACCCTTGATGCAAAAGTTTCAAGTTGGTATTTTTTGAAATGTGCATTTTTTACTAGAATTTTGAACCACTGCAAGCAGCTGTAAAGTTGAACTTAAACATATTATCTTCATACTATGTCAGGTTGTGTTGTTACAAGCTTATCTACCACAGAGAAATAGCTCCCGTCCTGTTACAAACACTCACACAAGCATGCACACAAACACATGGAACCAGAATTTGGCTATATATTACTTTTGTTGTTGATGTTGTTAGAGAGCACTTCAGACACAAGATTTCAATCACCCATCAATGGTTGATGGTTGGAACCCAAGTTTCATTGGTTCCACTCATTTCTAAGAGAAGTGATTAAAAGCAAAATTGAAAAAAAAATAGGTTAAAAAATGAGGAGTCCAGGACAAATAAATCATTCAGTTCACTCTTGATTGGCCTAATTTATCTTTGCGTGTTTACAGTGAGAATGTCTCCGCCTGAACTGGCTGTGTTCCAATGCATAGAAATAAGGTACTGACAGAGTCCTAGTTTTATGTCCTATTTTAGATGTCTATTACACAATTGGATTAATTATGGCTTTAAAATGTTTGTGCCTTCTGAATGGTTATAAAAGGACTCTATATTACAGGTCAGATGGATTGTAAATCCAGTCTAAATCTGGTTAAATGAATCCACACCTTCATCTGATCTAATTCTCCTAGATTTCTTTTTATACCTCCTGCTTTCGTCCATGACACTGATCATCTATAATCACAAAAGACTCTTGAAAGCAAGCCCTGATGTCCCTTGATGTCCCTTGCTTTACATTCTAAACATGTGTCTGTAGTGAATTGGACACTGTAGTGATTATCATCCTTAGTAAAGGTACTAAAAAAATCTTTTCCTTTTTAACTGTTTTTTCAGAGACCCTTTTACCTCCTTGTTTCGGAGGGTGTAGATGAAAGGGTTTAGCATGGGAATAACAATAGTATAGAGGATAGAGATGGTGTTGCTTTTGTCAGGTGAAGATGTGGCCCCAGGCTGAGCATACATGAAGAAAACAGTCCCAAAGAACAAGCTAACAGCCAGCATGTGAGAAGAGCAAGTGGAGAAGGCCTTGCGCCTGCTCTCAGCTGAAGGCATTTGGACAATAGTGATGATTATATAACCATAGGAGATAAAAACCACCAAGGCAGTGCTCACAATAATTGATCCACATAGAGCCAGCATTACTGTTTCATTGACAAGTGTGTCTGAGCAGGAGGCATGCATCACTGCAGGAACATCACAGAAGAAGTGGTTTATTTCCTTGGGCCCACAAAAGGACAAACTGAATGTAAAGCCTGTCTGGATGGTACAATTGATGCAGCCTGACAGATAAGAGCCCACCACCATGAAAACACAAAGTCTTTTATTCATAACAATTTTGTACAGCAGTGGATTGCAGATGGCAGTGAAGCGATCATAAGCCATCACAGCAAGGAAGAAGGCTTCTGTAGTTCCAAAGAGAGAGAAGAAGAACATTTGAGATGCACAGCCATTGTAGGAAATGGTTCTTCTGCCCAGTGAAAGTGTCAGTGCTGCTTTGGGAGTGATGACAGAGGAATAGCAGATGTCCAAGATGGACAAGTTCTCTAGGAAAAAGTACATGGGAGTGTGCAGCTTGGAGTCCATTCTGATGATGAGGATCATGCAGGTATTTCCTACCACAGTGACAATATACATTGTTGAGAAGAGAACAGAGAGAAGGAGTTGCGATCCTGGATGAGATTTGAACCCAACCAAAATGAATTCAGTTACCTTGGTGTGGTTTTCCATGTTTCCTTTCAGATGATGTTCAGATAAGAAATTAGGATCCAGCGGACTTCAGACACTTTGCCTGGAGAAGCAATTAGGAGAATAAGATAAACAATAAGATATAAGAGGCATAAGAAATATGAAAAATAGAGAGACAGATGGAAAACAGTGGCAAATGGATGCATCTATCATATCTGAAGATTTTTCTAATATATTCATTTACAGATGAACCAATTACCCTGTTAGACTCTCTTCAGTGTAAAGAAATACACTGCATGCAGCTCATCCAACCTAGTTTAAAGGTCTACTTTACAATCAATCAAGAAACAGGCATTTCATTCTAGCATTTCATTCTAGAGTTAGTCTAAACAACTATTTCAGATGTAACTGGGCAGAAAAATCTCACCCTAAGATTTCAGCTAACCCCCAAAACACCGCCCTCCCTCAACAAAAGAACAGATGAATATGCCTCTTCATTTAATGCAAAACAATTTTAAAAATATATGAGCCAAGAAATGCATGAAAAAAAGTGTGGGTAACTGTAAAAAAAAAGCCTATTATTAAGAAAAAAGGAAACACTTCTTTACGTGAGAAACTGAGTTTTTTTCTTTGTTAAAAGTACTTGGAACAAAACCCTCAAATGTTGAAATTTGCTAAATAAATTTTGTCTATTAAAATGTTTACTTCACAGAGGACGTTCAAAATAATATTAATTAACACAATATTTCAAGCGACTCCTTTTCAATTATGTGTAGTCATTTTGTTTTCCTCCGTTAGGTGTTATCTCACCTAGGCTTGGATATATATACACTGGATTGATGCTTATATTAGAACTAATAATTTAGATTACCTTTAAATTCTGTGGATAGAAATAAACACTCACACTTTAGAATATTTACCATAGAAGGTATGAATCATGTTGTAGGATTTTCTGTTTCTCTCCATTGACCTAAAGGGAAGTCCAGTCATAACTATCTATTCTGTATGTATAAAGATGTATATAGATGCATAAAGCTGAGTGATATGAATCCCCATCCAGTTACTTTTGTCATTTCCATTAGATACATTATCATAACGCTCATGTACCTAATCTTTTTTAAACACTGGATTAATTTTTAATACATTACTTCAGCCATCTCTTTGTAATCCTTGAAATGTACCCTCAGCTCTGGGTACCCTCAGAAGCCCTATTTACTTCTTCTTTGTTCTTTTTTTGTTCATGTATCTTAGAAAAGGAAATAACTTTGGAGAAAGAACTACTCTGCATAACCTTACTTGTCAAATATTTTGGCTGGTTTCCTTTGCGATTTTTGTGTACAGAGAACCTAAGTTTACACAGTCAAGGTTGAGCATCAAGTCTAAGCCTATTGTCTATAGCGTCTTCTATTTTTAAAGCTTCCTTTATTGTCAAAAGAGAGAAATAGCTGCATCCACAGTGTGATTCTTCTAGTCCTAACATACCTGTTTAAAACATGGGGAAAAACAGTCCCTTAGAGGTATCTATCTTCATTAGAAAAGGAATCAAGCTAGCAAGAAAATGAGAAGAAAAAAGAGATACCTTTATCGATAACAACATAAAGGAAAATTGCAAAATTGTATGTCAGTATGGTCAACCATTTCATGGATGTGAAGTCTTGTCTGACCTAATTGTCCTTATTTTTAAATCTTTACTTTTATTCTGGTTTTATGTGTAACTATCAATGATTTAAATGTAACAGATACAAACTTATGAATTGTTTGTCTCTGTTGATCAAACAGAAAGTCTAGGATGACTAATGTAGACCCATTAAATACTGGCTTCTTGTTAATGGACTTACTTTCCAGAAGAACTGACTGCATTCATAAGCCCTGTTTACTCGTAGAGCTATGGAATCAAAATAAAGACACAACCATTTTTAATCCAGTTCTATCACTAAACTTAGCAAAGCAAAGCTCAGACTTCACAAACCACAATACACATACCTTGTAATATCATGATTAAAGCCAGGCATGTTTTTTGGAATTCAGATTTCTTGAACACATTGCAAAAAACGTTGAGCACTTTTTCTACTCAAATGATTTTTCAATAGTCTCTTGGCAATCAATAGATCACTGGCCTTTCATCTCGCTGGTTATGAGGGCATTCTCCTTAGCATGTTGCTCATATATACTTTAATAGCTGTGCATAAAAACACTAGGGATTCAGCTTCTAGAGTCTTAGATCTTCACAGCAGATATCTGAACCTGAAATGAGCTATTTTTCCCTTGTGCCCTTTGTCTTTCCTTGCAAAAGAAGAGAAACCAAGAAGAAAACCCAAACAATAAAGATAAACTGTAATGCTGCTTCTGTGTTTCTTTTATCCCTACTTTTTTCACTGTTTCTTACATAGAACTCTTCCTGGCCCTTTTAGATTTCTTTCCAATGAGCAAAATACTGTGGTTCTAATCAAAATCCTATTAGCCATTAGAATCTCCTTCCTTCCAGAATACCAAAACAGAAGAGATACCAGTGCCTTTTTCCCAAACAGTGTGCTTCCCTTCCCTAAACAAAACCAAGTTTTCACTAAATGTGCTCTCTTCTCTGACTGGCAGGGAGAGAGTACTCACCTCCTAAAACTTAGACATGTGATTCAGATGGCTGAAACTGAGGGTCCAGCCTCTAAGGGAAAACTGGCCTGGATTCCAACAACCACTCCAGGAAGAAAAAAATATCTCACAACTCCTGTGTGGGTATCTCAGACACCCTAGGACATGCCATTATTTTTCAACAAGCAAACTTGCATTCTTTTTGGCACAGGAGCATCACATTTAGTTACAGTAGACTGTATTAAATTCACTTTGTTTTGAAGGGTGATTTTAAATAAGTCTACATGAAATAGTTGTTTCTCTTCTTGATATAAAAGCTTCCCAAATTTTGTGACTCACAATAGATCAATACCTTCTACAACCAGACTATTTTACTTTTGCATACATTCTCACCATCTTTCAGAGGCAGACAATGAGATTAAGAGAGATGGTAAGTTTCTCAAGAGCTAAGATTGGACTCCCAGTCTTATTTACATTACTTGTGGGAGGTGATTTATTGATAATACTCTAAAGGCACTTAACCTTGAATTTACAAAAGTATTCATTAGGAAAGCTTCCAGAAATAAACTTTTAGATGCAAGAGAGAACTTGCATTCTGTCATGGTTTAACCCCAGCCAGCAACTGAGCACCACACAGCTGCTCACTCACTCCCCCCTGGTGGGATGGGGGAGAGAATCAGAAGAGTAAAAGTGAGAAAACTCGTGGGTTGAGATAAAGACAGTTTAATAAGTAAAGCAAAAACTGCACACGCAAGCAAAGCAAAACAAGGAATTCATTCACTACTTCCCATGGTCAGGCAGGTGTTCAGCCGTCTCCAGGAAAGCAGGGCTCCATCACGCGTAATGGTTACTTGGGAAGACAAACTCCATCACTCCGAACATCCCCCCCTTCCTTCTTCTTCCCCAGCTTTATATACTGAGCATGATGTCATATGGTATGGAATAGCCCTTTGGTCAGTTTGGATCAACTATCCTGGCTGTGTCCCCTCCCAACTTCTTCTGCACCTGGCAGAGCATGGGAAGCTGAAAAGTCCTTGACTAGTGCAGCAACAACTAAAACATCTCTGTATTATCAGCACTGTTTTCATCACAAATCCAAAACATAGCCCCATACCAGCCACTATAAAGAAAATTAACTTTATCTCAGCTGAAACCAGGACACATTCTCAGAAGATTTGTGTCTGTATAATACTTGGCTGTGTTCTCTCCTTCCCTAAGAACACTTAGGGTCCCCTGTTCAATAGGTAATCGATTATTTGTTTCAGGTTATCTAACTACATCATTAATAGTGGATATAAAAAAACCATAACACTAGGGCGATAATCCTCTTCACAGTATATCTGAAAGATTTTATTGACATAATTTCAAAGCAATCGCCTTCAGATCAATGCTTTAAAACCCATCAATGTGTGTATCCAAATCATGGTATCAGAGGAGCTACACACCTTGCAAAATTTAATATTTCAATGGAAACCTCACTACGGAGTACTGAAATGCTATGGTTTTCACTTTATACATGAAAAACTGAAATAAAGGGAGAAATAGGTTAGGTGATCATTGGTGTATAAATTCTAATCTTTAATATACAGTAATAAGAAAAGTGGGCTTCACACTGTACAGATTTTGTCTGGGATAGAGCTAAATTTCTTCATAGTACCTTGTATGGGGCTATGTTTTGGATTTGCGCTGAAAACAGTGTTGATAATACAAAGATGTTTTAGTTGTTGCTGAATAGTGCTTGCACAGTGTCAAGGCCTTTTCTGCTTCTCACAATGTCCCTGCAGTGAGTAGGCTGGAGGTGCACAAGAAGTTGGGAGGTGATACAGCTGGGATAGCTGACCCCAATTGACCAAAGGGATATTCCAGAATCACAGAATCACAGAATCGTATAGGTTGGAAAAGACCTTTAAGATCATCGAGTCCAACCGTAAACCTAACACTACCAAGACCACCACTATACCATGTTCCTAAGCACCTGATCCAAATGTCTTTTAAATACTTCCAGGGATGGTGACTCAACCACTTCCCTGGGCAGCCTGTTCCAATGCTTGATAACCCTTTCAGGGAAGTAAAATTTCCTAATATCCAGTCTAAACCTCCCCTGGTGCAACTTGAGGCCATTTCCTCTCGGCCATATCACTCGTTACCTGGGAGGAGAGACCGACCCCCACCTCTCTACAACCTCCTTTCAGGTAGTTGTAGAGAGCAGAAGATCTCCCCTCAGCCTCCTCTTCTCCAGACTAAACAGTCTCACTTCCCTCAGCCACTCCTCATCAGCCTTGTGCTCTAGACCCTTCACCAGCTTCCTTGCCCTTCTCTGGACATGCTCCAGCACCTCAATGTCTCTCTTGTAGTGAGTGGCCCATAACTGAACACAGTATTCAAGGTGTGGCCTCACCAGTGCTGAGTACAGGGGCACGATCACTTCCCTAGTCCTGCTGGCCACACTATTCCTGATACAAGCCAGGATGCCGTTGGCTTTCTTGGCCACCTGGGCACACTGCTGGCTCATATTCGGGCAGCTGTCAACCAGCACCCCCAGGTCCTTTTCTGCCAGGCAGCTTTCCAGCCACTCTTCCCCAAGCCTGTAGCATTGCATGGGGTTGCTGTGGCCCAAGTGCAGGACCTCGCACTTAGCCTTGTTGAACCTCATACAATTTGCCCCAGCCCATCGATCCAGCCTGTCCAGGTCCCTCTGCAGAGCCTTCCTCCCCTCCAGCAGATCAACACTCCCGCACAACTTGGTGTCATCTGCAAACTTACTGAGGGTACACTTGATCCCTTCGTCCAGATCATTGATAAAGATATTAAACAGGAGTGGTCCCAGCACAGAGCCCTGGGGAACACTGCTTGTGACTGGCCACCAACTGGATTTAACTCCATTCACCACCACTCTTTGGGCCCGGCCATCCAGCCAGTTCTTTACCCAGTGAAGAGTACACCCGTCCAAGCCATGAGCAGCCAGTTTCTCCAGGAGAATGCTGTGGGAAACCGTGTCAAAGGCTTTACGGAAGTCTAGGTAGACAACATCCACAGCCTTTCCCTCATCCACTAGGCGGGTCACCTCGTCGTAGAAGGAGATCAGGTTGGTCAAGCAGGACCTGCCTTTCCTGAACCCATGCTGGCTGGGCTTGATCAGGCCTGTAGTTCCCTGGGTCCTCCTTCCAACCCTTCTTGAAGATGGGCGTCACATTCGCTAATCTCCAGTCAGCAGGGACCTCCCCAGTTAGCCAGGACTGCTGGTAAATGGTGGAAAGGGGCTTGGTGAGCACATCTGCCAGTTCTTTCAGTACTCTTGGGTGGATCTCATCAGGCCCCATCGACTTGTGAGTGTCTAAGTGGTGCAGCAGGTCACTAACCATTTCCCCCTGGATTATGGGGGCTCCATTCTGGTCCCCGTCCCTATCTTCCATCTCCGGGGGCTGGGTACCCAAAGAACAATTGTCCCTGCTATTAAAGACTGAGGCAAAGAAGGCATGAAGTACCTCAGCCTTTTCCTCATCCTTGGTCACTGTGTTCCCTCCCCCGTCTACCAGGGCCTGGAGATTCTCCTTAGCTCTCCTTTTGCTGCTAATGTATTTGAAGAAGTATTTTTTGTTGTCTTTTACAGCAGCAGCCAGATTGAGCTCTAGCTCAGCTTTGGCCCTTCTAATTTTCTCCCTGCACAGCCTTGCTACACCTTTGTAGTCCTCCTGAGTTGCCTGCCCCTTCTTCCAGAGGTCATAGACTCTCCTCTTTTTCCTGGGTTCTAGCCAGAGCTCTCTAGTCAGCCAGGCCAGTCTTCTTCCCCGCCGGCTCGTCTTTCGGCACCTGGGGACAGCCTGCTCTTGTGCCTTTAGGACTTCCTCCTTAAAGAATGTCCAGCCTTCCTGGACTCCTTTGCCCATTAGGGCTGCCTCCCAGGGGACTCTCTCAACCAGTCTCCTAAATAGGCCGAAGTCTGCCCTCTGGAAGTCTAAGGTGGCAGTTCTGCTGACCCCCCTCGCCGCTTCTCCAAAAATCAAAAAACTCTATCATTTCGTGATCGCTCTGCCCAAGACGGCCTCCAACCATCACATGGCTCACAAGTCCTTCTCTGTTCGTGAACAAGAGGTCCAGCGGGGCCCCTTCCCTAGCTGGCTCCCTCACCAGCTGTATCAGGAAGTTATCTGCCACATGCTCCAGGAACCTCCTAGACTGTTTCCTCTGGGCTGTATTGTATTTCCAGCAGACATCCGGTAGGTTGAAGTTCCCCACAAGAACAAGGGCTAGCGATCGTGAGGCTTCTCCCAGCTGCCTATACAATAGTTGGTCAGTCTCCTCATCCTGGTTGGGTGGTCTGTAACAGACTCCCACCACAATATCTGCCTTGTTGGCCTTCCCCCTGATTCTTACCCATAGACACTCCACCCTATCATCACCATCATCGAGCTCTAAACTATCCAGAGACTCCCTTATGTATAGGGCTACCCCACCACCTCTTGGCTATCCCTCCTGAACAGTTTATAGCCATCCATTGCTGCACTCCAGTTGTGCGAGTCATCCCACCACGTTTCCATGATGGCAACCATATCATAGTTTTCCTGATGTACAATGGCTTCCAGCTCCTCCTGCTTGTTGCCCATGCTGCGTGCATTGGTGTAGAGGCACTTCAGCTGGGCTGTCGTCCGTGTTTCCTTCATAGAAGAACACCCCTTGTGTGTTTTGAGGCGTTTCACTGGCGTTTCCCTCTTGGCTCCTATTGCCTCAGTATCCCCTAGTTCAACTCTGTTCGACTTCGGCTGTGCCCCAGCGTACCCCGCACATCTCAGAGACACAGGCTGAGTGCCCTTGCTGGCACCCGCTCCCTCTAACCATGGCATGTCGTGCCTCAGCTTCCCTCGGGCAAGCCTGATATTATCCCTCTCCCCCTTCGGGGGATCCCATACCTTACCATCCCATTCTTGCTCAGCAATAAAAGCTAGGGGAAGGAAGGAAAGGGGGACACTCAGAGTTATGACATTTGTCTTCCCAAGTAACCATTTCACATGATGAAGCTATGCTTTCCTGGAGATGGGTAAACATTTGCCTGCCAATCAGAAGTAGTGAATGGATTCCTTATTTTGCTCTGCTTGTGCGCACAGTTTTTGCTTTACCTATTAAAATGTCTTTATCCCAACCCACGAGTTTTATCACTTTTACCCTTTTAATTCTCTCCCCCATCCCACTGAGGGGGAGTGAGCGAGCAGCAGTTTGGGTCTTAGCTGCCTGCTGGGGTTAAACCACAACTAACACACAAGTCTGATCTAGGCATTAGAGGCTATCTTTAAAATCTATGAGAAGAATAGGCACCTTTGGAGAAGGATTCATAATATCTATATGTTAAAGGCATATGTTAAAGATAAATAGAATAAATATTCTCTGGGGGTGGTAATCCATGTCTATGAAGAATAAAGGATCCTAGGGTAGTTTGCTTAGATGTCTAATTAGACATTAGACTTAGATGTCTAATTTTTAAGTAGTTTTGGAGCAATGCATCCTTATATATCTAACTATCTCTGTGGCTCTTGATTTGAAATGTAAAACTAAAGAACTACTGAATTTTTTTTTTGTTTGGCTCCTTTCGCATGCCATGGTTCATACTGAATTGTATATTCATATTGTATCAGTTAGCTATTTTCTCATAGCAGATTTTCTGCTAATACCTGGAATACAGCCAGCACCTTACATTTGTGGTGATAGCTTCCCAGTGTGGTTAACCTGAAGCTGTTCCTGACACCTCTCCTTAAAATTGTACTCAAGTCCTCAAAATGTCTTCTTTGGATCAGTTGTATCCATGCAACAGTATACACAGAACAAATTCTTCCAGCAAGTGTCTTAAGGTTTCCTCCCTGGAAAGCTAGATGATTCATTAACTGCAAAATCTGAAAAGGCTGTCTGCTCGTACAGAGCATAGAATACCAGAAACCATGGTCTCAATTACAAACTCAAACCCACATTTAACATGGTCATATAGATATGCACTCAGCTGACAGTTTTTTTGTCTTTTTTAATTTGTTTGTTACAGAGTATTAAACATTTTGAATCACTGTGATATTCTGAGCATGGAGTAGATTTCTTAGAGGCACCTTTTTACCTGGAGACACTTCTAGCTGATAATCAGATTTTCTCACAGATAATCAGTATTTAACTCAGATGCATCAGCTGTGTCTCTAGACTTCTTCATATTCAGTGGGAAGACTTAGACTGTAGTCTGTGAGTCAGAGTTTAAGGTCATGACTCCTGCTGGAATACTGTTGGATCCAAGGCTCATGAAGCCTGAAGGAAACATTGAAGTGATCTATCCTGTCAGTTGTGTCTGAATGTCTTCTTGGCGTGAATTATTTGGTGTGTCCTGGGTACAATAAGGTTACTGAGGGTACCAGGGCCCTGGTGTGAACCAGAGACTGAGTCCAAGTGACTGTAATTATACCACAGCGTGAGCTACTCACATTATACTCTCTCTGTTGCTATATTAGAAAAGTTGCCTCCTTCAGAGGATGTTTCATTTTGTCCTAAATCAGGTATCTAAGAAACTTAAGACCACTCATCCTTTTCCACTGCCTATTTCTTTCCAGGGACAATAACAGAATCTCAGGGTAAATAAATGAGATCTAGATATCTGCATTTTACATGCCTTTTACAGTCCCACACGATGTTTTCTGGACCTAGTAATCTATCTAGGGCAAACAAAATCTGGGGTTCAGTTTCTAGCATTGCCAAACCTTTCTTTAAAACTGGAGCAGTCATTCAGCTGAAGACTTTTAAGGTAGGCAGCATAGTATAATAGGGAGAAAACGAGCAAAAAACCCCTCCCAACCCAAAACCATAGATTAAACTTAGATTCACCAGGGTCTAGTTCAATAAATATGGTTACTGGGTGCATGAATAGGAGAGTTTCACTTTGGCATGGATTAAGGTCTGGACCCCCTGACTTTAGTTCATCAGCACTGCCAACTGATCTTCATGAGCAAAGCCCCTTCTTAGGTGTGTCTTGTGCAAGTAAAGGTCTTCCTCAGGGCAAACCTGACTTCTTTGTTTCTAAGACAATATATGAGAGGATTCAGAAGTGGCACAACTACCGTGTACAAGACTGATACCAACTTGTTAGCACTATAGGTATACATGACTTTAGGCTGGGAATAAGTGAAAAGAGTGGTGGAGTAGAACAATATCACTACAGTCAAGTGGGAGCTGCAGGTGGAAAAGGCCTTTTGCCTCCTCTGAGAAGAAGGGATCTTCAACACAGTGAATACGATGCAAATATAGGAGGTGACCACAGTAAATAGAGGCACCATGATGACGATCAGAGCCAAGATGAAGTCCACTAGCTCAGCTGAAGAGGAATCGCTGCAGGAGATATTCAGTAGGGGTGAAATATCACAGAAATAGTGATTGATTTTGTCTACATCACAGAACGAGAGCTGGGCTATAAAGCTCAGTTTGATGGAAGAAGTGATCAAACCACACATCCAACAGCCAGCTGCCAGCTGAGCACAGAACTGATGATTCATGATGAGTGAATATCGGAGAGGTTTGCATATGGCCAAGAAACGATCATAGGCCATAACAGCTAACAGAATATACTCAGTACAAACAAAAGTCACAAAGAAATACAGCTGTGTCATGCACCCCTGGAATGAGATATGTTTGTCTTGAGAGAGGAAATCTATGAGCATCTTTGGCTCAGTGACAGAAACATACCAAATCTCTAAGAAAGACAGATTTCCTAGGAAGAAATACATGGGTTTTTGCAGACTGTGGTTAGTCCGGATGATGAGAATGATAAGAAAATTTTCCAACACAGTTAATAAGTAAGCCAGAAGTAAAGCAGAGAAGAGGAGCCGCTGCAGTTCAGCAGTGGTGGGAAAACCCAGGAGAATGAAATACATGACACTGGTTTCATTCCTTCCACCCATTCGGTAGGGGAAAGATGAACCTTATCCACCTGTAATAAATTAATACAATGAAACCTAAACAGACAGGCTTAAATTCATAGCAATATGTTACACCACCACTCAAGACACTGTAAAAGTTCAGATGCTTTGTTGCTGTGTTTCTAGAAATTAATTGTGTGATATTCACCTACTCAATTCAGAATTTTTCATTGTAGAAATGTAAGCATGCTTTTTACTTTATACTTCATGGAGATAAATAGGCACTACCATTCCTATCTCATCGAAGACACAGGTCTAAACTAAGCCAGATGAATCATGCTATCATATTGTCCATCCAGTACAAAGAAATGTTAGGTTATGAGCTTATAGATAGACATTTACATTGCCAATGTTTTAATTTCTACATCTGTACATTTTTTGTACATACAAGTTATACCATGTATATCCCATGAACCATGAGGCAAATGCGAAGTACCACAATCTGATTTAAAAAACCTCCAAACACACCTGAAAGACCCCATTAGAGGTTTCTGTGGCTAGCTCTGAAGAGGCTTATATCTACATAAAGCTTACTGAGATACATAGCATCCCAGAAACAGCATAATTGCAAGATAATTACAGTTCTGGGTCTGGTTTGTTTGTAGCTAACTCAGATTGTTCCTTCAAAAATAAGAATGCCTCAGCCTGTGCAATTAATAACAAAACCATTCTCAACCTTCTGTAGTGGGAATTTAGAGTGGAATCCACCACCTTAGTTGATCCTGGAGAATATGATCAATAGGGAAGAGACGAAGTGTAGTCCGTTGTGTCAGTTGCATGATTTATACCAACACAGATAAACCGACCACTTTATTTACCTTCAGTGTCTCATGAGATTTGACCTAGAAATTACAGATAGCCTCCCAGTGGAAGCAATCACAGAAAGAGGAGGGATGCTATTGTTTCTTCTGTGATTCCACACAGAGCAGAAGTAAGAAACTCTGAAAATGTCCAAGATTTTGTCTGAGACACTGAACAATGAAATAATGCCAGCTGATGTCTACTGATTTTTATAGGGCAGAGGAAAAACAAACAAACAAAAAAACAAACCCCAAAAGCCCTAAAGCAGAATCATTTACCGAAGGCTAAACTAGAAAAAGGTTTTAGTACCCTAAATCTAAATCCAGAGCCTTAACTGGTAGTCAGTTTTGGAGTAAGTAGTTTCTCCTACACTGGAGTTATTTTTACAACCTTCATGTCTATGAATAGCCATGCTATGTATTTTCTGAATAGTACAGTACAGTACAAATATTAAGTTGAAATAATTCCTCCAATGGTGTGAAAAACCTCTATTAGATAGACTGAATCAATTTCTCGAGTTGCCTGATCTATCTCCATTGATGACATTAACATATGGAAACTCTGTTCAGTACCTGTGTGCCTGATTTAAGTACTCACAGCCATGTACAATAATTATCAACTAAAACCTCAGCTTCAAAATGGAGTTTTATACATATATTTACGTTTAGGTTTATGTTAGATATAGGATTCATTTGTCCCAATTTAAACACCTAATATGTAAATATTTAACACTGACTTCAGCTGCCTAAACACAACAGTCTAGTGCTGTTTGGGATGTTCTCAATTCTTACTGGCTTCAACTTAAAGGAGTCCCAAACAGTAGAGACAAAGGAGTCCAGAAAGTAGTTTCAGTAGGCAGTTCATTTATTTGCTCAGCTGGATAGCTGTTTGGACTCTCTTCATTGTACTGACTTGGATTGTGCTCATACAACTGCAACCAAAACCATCAGCACACACATAAACATGCATATTACATGTATCTGCATCTACATTGTAGACCCCTCTAATTAGGTTAGACTAATCCTGCTCCTATCTTCTAAGGTACAGTGAAAGCCCTGAATCAGGTAAGTATATGTTGCTGTCTAGTGGCATTCTGGATGCCTTATTGTATCCAAATCATCTCTAATGGGCCGGCAAATATGGCAAGACCTACAGAAGACCAATGCCTTTTTGGAGCAGCAACTGGAAACCAAAAAGCATGCTATAAAGCATGTAGCATATATGCAGGACCACAGCAAAGGAAACCTTGTATGGAAATACAGAATTTTCAAAATGGAAAATACAAAGTTCTGTATCTAAGCCAAAATAACCACATATTTCAGTTAGGCTGAGAATCCATTGTGGCAGCCTTGATAAAAAAGACCTGAGAGTTATGGATGCCAAACTGAATAACAAGCAGCAGTCACTCTTATTGTAAATAAGACAAACTCTATTCTGGGCAACCATAAAAGTAGTATGGCTAGCAGATTGAAGGATGTAAAGATTGCCCACTATGCAGCACTCACATAGTCACACCTGGAATTCTGTGTCGAGTTTTGAGCACCCTGGCTCAGGTTGGGCTGCAAGAAATGGAGAGAGTCCAGCAGAGGCCTACCAATATGGCCAACAGTGGTCTAGAGTACAGATACTAAGAATAGGGATAGTCTTGTTTTGTCCGGTGAGGAGAAGGCTAAGAGGTGATCTAATACCAGCCTGCAACAACTCAAGGGGGAGTTACAAGGATGACAAGGTGAACTTCTCCGTTGTGACAGAAAGACTAACATAGGTAAAAGCCACAAACTGTAACTTAGCAGGGTGCATCAGGAGAAACTTTTTTATGCAGAGGGAAATGCAGTGTTTGGCAAGATCATATCCAGAGAGTGGCTAAATCTCTATACCTGTAGGTTTCTGGTTCTGTGATTTCAAGTGGTTCTAGATCCTTATACACAGGCAAAAGAGTTGAAGCCAGAATCCCCACACACATGAAGTTCAAATTAATTGATCTACAAATTACCAGTTATGCTCTCTGCAGTGTCTGAGATGATTGTCATAGCATTGATCTCATCTGGTTTTATATGTGTGTGAGCCGGCACAGGCAGGATGTAGGAACAACCACAAAACCACAGATGAAATGCAAAGAGTAAATTTATTTTCATTACCTCTCCAACTGGGGATTCCCGAAGGAGCACCCAGGCAGAGACACACAAGCAGGAACACAGGCACCGTGGAGCTCAGTCCATGCTAGAGGATCATCGAACCTGCTGGTTTAACCTGTATATCAGGGATTCACGCCGGCATAGTTTACCACTGTGCTTTGATCTTTCCCACAGCAGGGCAGGAATCTCAAGCATGTTCAATAGGGTGCCTCTGAGCCTATCACAGGCCTATGTTATCTAAACACAGATGTTCTACTTGTCAAGCACAGAAGACTAGCAACAATTAGTATGATATATGTGGTTTTCGACATCTCAGCTGCAAGTCACTTGAGCATGTTTACAATCCTTCTTGCCAATCCTCCATTATTTTCCCACATTCCACCTCCTTGCTCAGCGGACCACTGCCACTGGGGCTGGCAAAGCTGGACATGTCCATTTGGGCTTGCAGGGTGTAATGCAGAGTAATTTACAGAGGCATGCAATAAATGCATCTAGGAAAAGGAATAAACATATTTCTACAATAATGCTTTGAAACAGGTGTTCCACTCATCCTGTCAGGGAATTAAACCACTCAGCCAGCCAGGCGCCACCAGTTGATTGTTTCATTTGATGCATTAAGTCCTGGAGATGTTGAATTTCATCATCTATGCTGGCTAATTCATCACTTATGTTGAAGCAACACATGCCTTCATAATCAAAGCAGAGTTCATGGTGTTGAAGGAAGAAATAGTCCACCCCCAACTGATTTTGTAAAGTTCATTGGTGTACAGCCATTACCTACTCAGAAAAAATAGCAATGAGAAACATTAATATCAAAAGCACTTAGCATAGTATAATTCTGTAATACAGTTACTGGGGTTGGCATGCCAGTGAAAAACATTGTCAAAAGATCTGCAGCTGTTAATCTTCTCTTAATACAAAAGGTGGATGAGTTAAGTTACAGTAGAGGCTAACCAAATCCAAGTATTTACATGTTGATCTTATGCAAATGTATCCAGGGCATGTGCTTGTAGTACAAGACTACAAACCACTGTAGAATAATTGCTGGACGTGACTTAGAAATTAAACTTACATTCACACTGTTAGGTAAGGCACAGCATTGAAGAAGCTTCCCAGGTGGAGTGCGGCTGACATGCAGGGAATCCATTCCACAGAAGTTCCCTAGGCCTGCAACCTTAGATGTCGGTAACGCCAGGGGAACCTGGTGTGTTGGCTCTAAGAGGAACTGCTCGGAGGGTGGAGCAGTGTGGAGATACTGCAGACAGGCTCTGTGATAATATGGGTACCTGAAGGTATCATGGAACTGATAAGCTACATATTTACTACCCTGGGCCAACAGCCTGCCATGTTTTTGACAAAATGCTGTCCTTTTGGTGAACTTTGCTCATTATAACATCATTATAATACCAAAACACACCTCCATCCCAAAAGCTACCCACCTGCAAGGTGCAACCACCCCTCACTGAGCTTGTGCTTTGCATTTTTTTAGCTTATACCTTTAAAAGTGAAGCGAGAAAACTTTACACCAATCCTAAACAAAGGTATGTATGACTAGAGTCACTCAAGCTCCACCTGAAAGGTGAAAGATAGTATAAAATATCTTAAGAGAGAGAGAATATTAGGGAAGACGCCATCGTGTATCACTTTGACTTCTGGGATCAGTCCATGGGCTGAGCCTCTCTTCCCCCCCATCAGCACGCCTTTGGGTAAGATTCAAACACTTGGTTATACCAAGTGCCTCCCTGGGAAACTTAGAAATCTCTATAGAGTCGCTTTATTATCTTTTAATGCATTTGTAGCCAGTGGTGTTACTCATACTCTTGGTATTTGCACATGCTTTGCAGACAGTAAATTTATCACCGGTAATCCAAAGAATCTGTGTGTCTGTTGCTCCAATAAACTGCACTCTTCATTAACCTCGCCATGGTAGTTCTCATTGAACACGACCAGACTCTTTAAGTGTGGCCATGATAGTTCATGCAACATGACTAGACTGGGTGTACAGCACGTTATTTGTGAATCCGTAATTGTGAAGTTCCGTACGCTGAACACAACCGAACTTATAAAGTTGTCAAATTAACGCTGTCACCTTAATCCACTTTGCAAAGCTCTTTCAGCCCCCTAAGAGGGCTCTGACAGGCAAACATTGACTCTGATGGGTGGCTACATATACTGTCCTTAGAAAATAAACCGTTGACCAAGTCTGAGACTAAGACTGGACCTAGCCTCACCTAGACTCCTCTCTGAGAAGGAGTTTAGAAAGCAAGGGAGTCCTGTCTGAACCTCATGACTCAATGAGAGGGTTCCCCCCCCGTCAGCCACTCCTCAGACTCCTATGCGACAGTAACTCTTAACGCAACAGAAAAATTGGT
Source organism: Ciconia boyciana (assembly GCF_034638445.1). Classification (NCBI taxonomy): domain Eukaryota; kingdom Metazoa; phylum Chordata; class Aves; order Ciconiiformes; family Ciconiidae; genus Ciconia; species Ciconia boyciana. The sequence continues at coordinate 7,111,633 of NC_132955.1, forward strand.
GTAGTGGGCAGGATTACCATGGATAAACTGCTGCAAAAATACAAATGTGCCCCTTCCCAGGCTGGGAAGGAGTGAGCTCAAAAATTTTGGAAGGATGAAGAGAAAGTGGTAGAGTGCATTGAGCAGTGTCAGGCTGTGCAAAAGCTTGGAGTGAATAAAGATAAAGGTGTAATTTGTGTGGTGTTAGGAGCCTGTTTGTCTTGTGCTCAGCAAGAAGCTAAGAAAACCCTTGCTCCCAAACTAGTTTCCGATGCGGAATATTCAACTTTACAATCAGAAAATTAGGTGTTGAAGTCATCATTGGCCTTTGAGAGGGAGACAGGAAAAACACTAAGAACCTGAGCTGATAACCTTGTGAGTGAAAATTATAAACTTGTGAGTGAGAATAATAAACTTGTGAGTGAGAATAACAAATTCGTGAGTGAGAATAATAATCTTAAACAATTGCTGGAAAGAGTTAATCAGCTGCTAGATAAAATGCAAACTTCTGCTCCAGTTGAGCAGATTCATAGATGAATGTGTGGTGCAAACCCTGAAATTGGGGATGGTGATCTTTGGTTTGACAGTGATGATGATGAGGTCGAAGGTACCTCCGATTCCGAGCCTCAATTGATTTCCTTACAACCTTTGATTAAAACTGAGACTGCTGTTGATGACGATGACGAAATCCGCACTACTGTGCGAACAATTCCATGGTCACCATTGGTCCAATCTCTGGGTAAAAGAAATAACCCAGCCAGTGAGAATTGCCTAGCTGGAAAACCCCCAGTCCACAAGGAAAGTGCACCTTCTGCACCAGGCCTTATTGACAAGGCGGAATCTCAATAAAAAATCTTCCACCCCCGGGGAGGGCAGTGAGCCACCCTGCTCGGCGGGTATTAGCAATTCAATGTCTCTCTGATGAATACTCTGACCCTATCATTGCCATTCCCGTTGGACCCCGAAAAATATTGGTAAACTTTCTTATTGACACCGGGGCCCAAATGTCAGTAATTACCCATGAAACAGCACAAACTCTGGGCATAAAACCTGGCTGACGCAGGGTTAAATTCACAGGAATTGAAAAGGAATGCGCCACCGAAAAATATTCACCCTGGTTGCCAGAAGAACGAAGATTAACCAGGGTAGAGGCATTAGCCGGTGCTGCGTATACTAACATTCTAGGATTTGACATACTGCGTGGGTGAATGTGGAAACTCCCAGGTGGAACTGTGTGGAGTTTTGCAAGAGGTAAAAAGGAATCAGGCATGGTGAAATTGAGTCTGTTACAAACACCTGTACCCTTACCCCCCTCTAAAATCACTAATGTTTGGCAATATCTGTCTCCAGCAGCAGCGCTTATGGGGATTGATGGGGTGGTAACGGAACAGGAAGAAAGAGGCATCATTAAAAGGATTAATTCGCCTTACAATTCACCGGTGTGGCCAGTAAAGAAACCAACAGGGCAATGGTGTTTTACAGTGGACTACTGACAGTTAAATGCTAACACTGCACCTTTGACTGCCGCAGTTCCAAACATGGCAGAAATAGTGACACTGATACAGGGAGTTGCCAGTCCCTGGATGGCTGCCTTGGCATGAAAAGTACACTGGATTAGCACCCAGTGGATCTCACCCTCTTTTTAACCCTGCCGGTTAAATACAACTGAGCACGTTTGTTTCCTTCTTGTGTTCACAGGAATCCTGAAAGAAGAAGACTGTGATTGAAGGAGATGTCTGCAAAATGTGGCAAGAGGAGTTGTACTGGAATCAAAGTATACTTTAAATTCAGCAGCATTTTGCAGACAACTCCTTTGATGTGTAGCCAGAAAAACCCAGAATGGCCATGGTCCCGAGCCCACATTAAATACAATGGAATTATTGGAACACGTCCCATCAAAGAAAATTTAAATTTAGCTACTGTAATTATGCATGATTCCCATGTGTTCTCAAAACAGGAGTGGAGCTGGGATAACAGATGGCTTCCAATACTGAAGGGAAAAGCAGGAGAATAAATCCAGGTAGGGTGTAGAATGATCAACGGATCAACCCATGAAAAGGTCACATTCATTATAATATCCAACATTTCCAGAAATCCAATAGCAGCAAAGTCTTCTATCACTGACGAGTGAGATTGTTGGTATAGCTTTACACTGGTGGGACCCACTATTGTGGCTTGTGTATGACAACAACACCATACAGGGCCAGGGCTGTCAAAGCAACACTGTACAGGGCTGTCATTCTGGTTCAAAATAGATATGACTGAACCTGATCCAACTACACCACCTGACCTAACCTCACCCACTCCACTTGACACACTGCAATATGGAGTTAGGAATGTACCCATTCTCACCACGATATCTCACAATGACCCTTGGGACCATGCATTGTCACGATATAGTGCAAGCATTGGAACACAACAAAACAGAAGGAACATAAATCTCTCCGCTCTAGTTATGCATGGAAATGAAGTATACTCAAGAGATGAATGGAGTTGGAATGACTCTCTTCGGATGGCCAGACTTCAAGCCATTCCAGGGCAGACAATACAAATTAGCTGCCGAGTAACTAATGGGCCTACTTACTATAGGTCGACTGAAATTAAAACAGTCTATACTGACTCTTCCAGACCTGAAAATTATAAGGCTGAGTGTTACAAAATAACAGAACCAAATTCAGACTGCTGGTACAATCTTACCTTTACCAAACCTATAATTGTGTACTGCCTTTGGGGTTACTGAGGCACCGAATTACTATTTGAATTTATGATTGATGCAGCTACATCTGGCCAGTTGCAAAGGATAAGGAACCTCTGTCCCCACAAATGTCTGAAAATGTATCGACTTGGCCTCCCATTAGTCTAACTGCTTTCATCTTCAACACAGGCCCTTACATAATTAAAAATACAGGTCAGCAACAAGTGCTGTTTAATCCATCATACTCCCTCAAACGGGTGGAATTAGCAATGCAGACTAATATCTCTGCAATTAAACCTACCTGTTCACCATTCCTGGGTACATCTGATGCAGGATGGTCAGCATGGTTACATAAATGCACTCTCATCTCCCCAAAACCATCAAATAGAGATGTGACTGGTGTCTTAGGAACAGGACTGGGAGTCTTAAACAGCATAGATGCTGAAGTATTTGCTAATAAATTAGCCACAGTAACCAGTGACTTAAATGCCTTGAAACACCCTTTACAATCTTCTCTTTCAGCTCTGGGAGCTAACCAATGGCTCTTATCAGATATATTGCCTCCGTGGGGAGAGGTAAATGAGAAAGACCACCAGTTGATTGTGGATGCATTTGGTGTGACCCAAAACAATGTTTCTTTAGCTCTTAGTTGCATCCAAGCTCAACTGTGGATGCAATCTATAGTAGCTGCAATTATACAGGAAGGTGAGAAAGGCACCCTGCTCACTGAAATTCAAAAGGTAATTTGGGATAATGCAACTAAATTTGAGAAGGAATTCCAATCCTGGTGGTATCCAGTTAATTTCTACTACAACCCTACTGACAGCAAAGCCACAGCTTTTGTCTTAACAATACGCAATGCTTCAGTATACACCATATACCCAATCATTGCATTGCGGTTGAATCACAATGGAACTATACTCTATCCATTAGAACATAGAGTATGGGCCCAACAAAATGGGAACAAATGGCGAACTATTGATGTAAATGCATTTTTTGTACGGGAACAACAAGGATTTATTTGTGAGAGTAACACCCTCAAAGCCCAAGACATTTGTCTTGACACTGAACAAAATATTTGTCATTTTGAAATACAACCAGATGAAGCCCCTGAAACTGTACTTGTATAAGTAATCACTCGAATATTTGTGTTTGTAATTTTACCAAAATTATGGGATGCGACTTCAATTATTCAGCTCCTGTCACAACTCACCAACTGCTGCATGCTAACTGTACACCGTATCAAGACTTATTACCTGCCCCTATTGGAATGAACCTTACATTGGTGAGAAAACTACTACAACATGATGACGTGAATCAACTGCTGGAATGCATCCAAAATAATGGACATAAGACATTAGTCCCCGTCCACCATGACACCGAAGAGATACCTCACATCTTAGAACAAATGAAGCAGGATGGAGGAAACTATTGGTGGGACACTTTGCTAGGTTGGTTGCTGACTGCAACCGCAATTCTCAATAAGATGCTTCATTCGGTTGTTGTTCTGCTAATGCTCACTGTGTTATGCTTCATTCTAACCATCGCACTCTATGTTAAACTTTGGATTATGGTGAAGTGGTTGTCTCATCAAATATCCCCACAAGATGTATACGTACTTGATAATCCTCACCACGAGAACGTATGTGATACGCGCAAGGCATTCCAAATATCTTGAGCTGTTGTGAAGCTTGAGTGACTATAGTCATGGGGTGGATTATGTGGAATAATTGCTGGAGGTGACTTACTTAGAAATTAAACTTATATTCACACTTTTAGGTAAGGCCATTGAAGAAGGTTCCCAGGTGGAGTGCAGCTGACATGCAAGGAATCCATTCCACGGAAGTTCCTTAGGCCTGCAACCTTACATGTCGGCAATGCCAGGGGAACTTGGTGTGTTGGCTCTCAGAGGAACTGCTCGGAGGGTGGAGAGAATTTCAGTGAAAGCCCTGAGAGGGCTCTGACAGGCAAACGTTGACTGATGAGTGGCTACATATACAGTCCTTAGAAAATAAACCGTTGACCAAGTCTGAGACTAAGACTGGACTTAGCCGCACCTAGACTCCTCTCTGAGAAGGAGTTTAGAAAGCAGGGAGGTCCTGTCTGAACCTTGTGACTGAATGGGTGGGTTCCCCCCCAGCCACTCCTCAGACTCCTACATGACAGTAACTCTTAACGCAACAAGCACGACAAGCCAACTTGTGATAGGGGAGGAAAACAGGAGTGTCATCTCCTTCTATTAATACATACACTGTTGCTCCAGCTCCTTCAGCTAATATTACTCTGGGTTTGATAACCAGAGTGGGGTAATTGCCCACACGGATTGGAGAGCTACGGATTGTGCTTTTTCAGATTGAACTTCAATTTGATGTTGGGTTCGTGACACCAATAACACTGTTCCAATGCTATCTCCTCTAGATAAGGAACAGGTATTCATCAAGGATACCTGAAATACAAGAACTTGAGAATCTGATATCAACAAACGATGTAAAATAAGAGGAGAAGCTGGGGTACAGAACCATAAAGCATTCTCAGGGGGTTCTTGTATGAACCTTCATGTCTAGACTAATAGGTTGTGGCTCTGCCCCACCATGCCCCTCCCCTCACGGTGGTGCCCTCATGCCAGCGGCAGCCCTTGCTGCACCACGAGCGAAAGAGACATGGCCGCCCCCCCTGGACAGCATGGCAGAGGACTGGGTGGAATGTCCCGCCCTGGGGCCTGGCTGGCAGCAGTGGGAGGCTTTCTGAAATCCGGGGCCACCTGCGGCTGCACCAACACCTACTACCCAAGCCCCATGGGGGAGGAGTTCCGCAGCAAGATCAAGCTGAGCCGGTTCCTCGGCCCCAGCCACAACCACAGCAACTTCAACTTCAAGCATGGGCTGGAGCGCTCTGCCCCCCCCAAGGCCAGGAAGGGCCCTAAAACTACCCACTAACTTGTGAGAAGAATCCGATGCCGCTTTCCATGGCAACCCATGCATAGCCATTTCAGTTGTCTGGGCGGTAACCACCAACCCGGGTATTCAGCCCCCTGAGCTGGAAGACAGGGATGGAGAGTAGGATAAACCCCCCATAATCCAGGAGGAAGCAGTTAATGACCTGCTACACTACCTTGACACTCACAAGTCTATGGGGCTGGATGGGATCCACCCAAGAGTACTGAGGGAGCTGGTGGAGGAGCTTGCCAAGCCACTTGGCAAATGATAGCTTGCCAAACCATCATTTATCAGCAGTCCTGGTTAACAGGGGAGGTCCCAGACAACTGCAGGTTTGCCAATGTGACACCCATCTACCAGAAGGGCTGGAAGGAGGATCTGGGGAACTACAGGCCTGTCAGCCTGACCTTGGTACTGGGGAAAATTATGGAGAAGCTCATCCTGAGTGTGCTCAACAGGCATGTGCAGGCCAACCAGGGGATCAGGCCCAGCCAGCATGGGTTCATGAAAGGCAGGTCCTGCTTGACCAACCTGATCTCCTTCTATGACCAGGTGACCCACCTAGTGGATGAGGGAAAGGCTGTAGATGTTATCTACCTGGACTTTAGTAAAGCCTTTGAATGCTGTCTCCCACAGTATTCTCCTAGAGAATCTGGTAGCTTATTGCTTAGGTGGGTGTACTCTTAGCTGGGTAAAAAACTGTCTGGATGGCTGGGCCTGAAGAGTGGTGGTGAACGGAGTTTACTCCAGTTGGCAGCTGGTCACAAGCAATGTTCCCCAGGGCTCAGTTTTGGGGCCAGTCTTCTTTAATATCTTTATCAATGATCGCGATGAGGGGATTGTGTGCGTCCTCAGTAAGTTTGCAGATGACACCAAATTGGGCAGGAGTGTTGATCTGCTTGAGGGTAGGAAGGCTCTACAGAGGGATCTGGATAGGCTGGATCGATGGGCTGAGGTTAATGGTATGAGGTTTAACAAGGCCAAGTGTTGGGTCCTGCACTTGGGTCACAACAACCCCATGCAATGCTCCAGGCTTGGGGAAGTGTGACGGTGTGCTTCCCCTGCCCCCGACCTTTATCTCCTGTAACCCTGCTTAGGTGATAACCACCAGCGGTGATTGTAATGGATGCATCTGGTCATGATGGCTGCATCAGCTCAAAGTGAATTCAGGAGACAGATAACAACACAATAGCCTAGGGCTATTGTGCAACGCGCCCACCGAAGAAATTAAAAGCTGTGGTCGGCATGCAAATATGACTATGGGTCAATCATCTTATCCCCATAAATAGTGAGCAGCCCAAGAGCCCTTTGAGCTCTCCTGCACGGCAGCGGGCTGCACGCCAGGATCTCCCCTTGAGCAGGGACGCCTCTCAAGGTTACTCCTCGAGGTTGAGAGATTCCTTGCCGCAACAGATCCTCGGTAAGTGACTAACAGCATGCTAAACTTTGAAATCTTAGCTAAGTGATATAAAGGATTGATTGCGCATATATAATCCTTTAGATATAAACCGTTGACCAAGTCTGGGACTAGGACTGGATCTAGCCGCACCTAGACTCCTCTCTGAGAAGGAGTTTAGAAAGCAAGGGGATCCTTCCGAACCTCATGACTCAACGGGAGGGTCTCCCTGACAGTTTTGTCTGACCCTGTCCTCTATGCAGTAAATAATCAAGTGTGCCTCACTATCGAATCTTGTTAAAACACTGTCGCATTGAACTTTGTTAACTCCCTATTCTGTATCAATAAACTATATTTTTACTTCTCTCTTACGAGTGAAGTGCACGCTCACTCCATCCGCGACAGGAAGAGTGGCTGGAAAGCTGCCTGGCAGAAAAGGACCTGGGGGTGCTGGTTGACAGCCGGCTGAACATGAGCTGGCAGTGTGCCCAGGTGGCCAAGAAAGCCAACAGCATCCTGGCTTGTATCAGGAATGGTGTGGCCAGCAGGACTAGGGAAGTGATCATCCCCCTGTACTCGGCACTGGTGAGGCCGCACCTCAAATACTGTGTTCAGTTTTAGGCCCCTCACTACAAGAGAGACATTGAGGTGCTGGAGCATGTCCAGAGAAGGGCAACGAAGGTGGTGAAGGGTCTAGAGAACAAGTCATATGAGGAGTGGCTGAGGGAAGTGAGACTGTTTAGTCTGGAGAAGAGGAGGCTGAGGGGAGATCTTATTGCTCTCTACAACTACCTGAAAGGTTGTAGTGAGGTGGGCGTCAGTCTTCTCCGAAGTAACTAGCGATAGGACGAGAGGAAATGCCCTCAAGTTGTGTCAGGGGAGGTTTAGATTGGATATTAGGAAAAATTTCTTTACTGAAAGGGTACTTCAGCATTGGAACGGGCTGTCCAAAGAGGTAGTAGAGTCATCATCCCTGGAGGACTTCAGAAAATGTGTAGATGTGGCACTTTGGGACATGGTTTAGTAGGCATGGAGGCGTTGGGTTGACGGTTGGACTAGATGATCCTAGAGGTCTTTTCCAACCTTAATGATTCTATGATTCTATGATTCTGTCATTCTATGGTTCTATCTATTTCAGGTCATGCTTCCAGCAGAGCCAGCGTATCCAGGAATGTGGCCACAGGAGTCTAGTGCTCAGTACTGGGCCATCCCGGAATACGAGGAGTCACCATCATGGCCTCCCCAGTCCCTGACTTTTTTGCCAGCCATGGCATGGCTGTTCCTGGATCCTGCCGACTACACCAAATGTGTGAGCTGGCACAGGCAGGACACAAGAACAACCACAAAACCACAGATGAAATGTGGAGTAAATTTATTTTCATTACCTCGCCAACCAGGGGATCCCTGAATCAGTACCTGGGCAGAGGTACACAAGCAGGAACACAGGCACTGCAGAGCTCAGTCCATGCTAGAGGATCACCAAAACTGCTGGTTTTGCCTGTGCTAACAGACATCGTTTACTGCTGTGCTTTGATCTTTCCCACAGCAGAGCAGGAATCTCAAGCATGTTCGATAGGGTGCCTCTGAGCCTATCGCAGGCCTATGTTATCTAAACACAGATGTTCTACTTGTCAAGTACAGAAGACTAAACAATGATTAGTATGATATATGTGTTTTTCAGCACCTCAGCTGCAAGTCACATGAGTGTGTTTACTATCCTCCTCGCCAATCTTCCGTTATTTTCCCACAATCTGTCTGCAGTGTAGACAACTTCATAAAAGCAGCTTGCCCTGTTTTACCTTTACAGTCAGTGAGGGCAACTAAGCACTTCTGGAGAATAAACTGCTTTTAAAGCAGATGCCTGCCTCATGATGAGAGGAATTTCCCTCTGTAAGTACCTTATGACCTGGACTATATATGACCTGGACTATAAAGGGAACAGAGAGCAGCTGGGTTTGACTCAGTTTATGTAATATTTGCCTTCTACACTGGGCTGAATAAAAAAAAAAATCTTAAAGCCCCTTGTAAGCAAGCCAAAAGGAAACATCATTTTATTTAAACTGGGTAGGTTACCATCTGTCTTCTGCTGAATACATCTAGGATTCACAAAATAAGAGACATGCATACAGCATATCTAGTAAACCAATAATCACACTACATCACAAGGAAGAAGAGGAGACAATAACCATCTTCGCATGACAAACTTCCAGTGGTAGAACAGGATTTCTTCTTTCTACGTAGCTCTTCATTAGTGAGAGAAGACTCTGTTTCTTGTCTTTATTCTGATTCATGTTTAAACATACAGATACTGACTATGTGTGCAAATTAGTGGGGTGCATTGCAAACCTCTCTGCAGTAGCCAATTTATTTGGTTATTCTGAACTTCTCCCTGTTTTGTGTGTGCTAACTTAAATCTCAAGATTCATTTCTAGATGGGTTTTTGTTACCTGAGCATTGGGTGTCCACTGCCACTTTATGTTCCCAGGGCTATCTATCTCAGACATTATATGGTCCCAGCAAAGTTAAAAGTTTATTAAAGGGACCTGTTCCCTATTTGAGTGGCTGCTGGTAGCCAGATGAGATATTCCAAGAATTTAAAACACCGATAGCTGTCTATGTTGAGATAAACTCATCTGTTCCCTTTATGTCAGAACTACTTCTCATCTGTGTTTGAGCTAGCTATCTCAATTTGTGTAATAGACAAAAGGCATGTATACACTAGATCTAGACAGTAAGTCAGCTTCTACGTACAGTTCACCGGATTTGTTTTAGGTGTCTGCTTAAGACCATAGCATAACATGATGCTGTGGCAGATCAAAGACCTACTGGGATAATGACGAAATATATGTGCCTGAGCATTAACGCTGTTTCTTATATCATCATAACCAGAACATCTTTTAAATGAGAATAGTCCATCAGTCCTAGAATAAAGATAATTATCCAAACCATGTAAATAATTCCTACATCTTCTTTAAATTTTCATCTAACATGAAATAAATAATTAACTAAAGAAATAATCCTTACTCTGATACTATGTTTGTCAATCGGTTTCACACAGAACATGTACATATGACAGTAAACCACATAACTACAAGTATCCATGGCAAAATCAATGACTGAGGAACATCTCAAATGAGATTTCCCCACACACATTGTGTTAGGTGCCTACAGTAATAAGACTGACAGACAGAAGACCTTCTGGATAACTGCACCTTCTCACTCAAGAAGTTGAGGTTGAGCATCTCAGCTAGATAACTTTGTTGATGTACTTGTTAATGTGTGAATCTTATCAGTTTCAGATGTCTACCATAAGGAAAGGGTTAAATGCACCATAGAAGTTCCCCTCACTTCTCTCCATTGACAAAAAAAACCAACAAAAAACAAACACACCACCAAAAACCAGTTAGCTTACATGTCGACTTCTACACTGGAGAACTGTGATTTAGCTAGGTAAATATAAACTACTAAAAGGAAGGTGCTTATCTCTCAATCATTCTAGAGTTCTTTTCTGTCTTCAGAGGAAAAAAAAGAAGATAAAAAAGAAAAAAGTAGTCCTATGATGTCATTTGTCTTACCTTTATTCCATGTCTACCATATGATGAGAAAAACTACATCCTAGCTCTCAGCTGGCCATATCCCATAGGTGTCCACTGTAGTGGAGGAAATGGGCAGCTGAGCAGCTACGGACGACATTTCATTCCACCTCTCAAAGGAGGTGTCTTGTCTGAGTTGCCTTAGTGACTGTAAAGGAAGTGTGGGTATTCAGACCAAATACCAAAAGTTGAGGAAAAAGATGAAATAACTTCATCTTAGCACCATCACTCATCTGGTGACTTTGGTATTCTGATGTAATAGATGACATTTATTTTCTTTGCTTACTTTTTGCTAATTATGTTATGTTTATTTAAGTAAGGACTGTCTTGTTTAGGAAAAGCTCTGTGACAGCCGGTATGTTGGGGAGGATTCCTCTTGACATGGAACTCAGGTGAGGGCAGTAAAGAGAGAGAAGTTTCCACACAGCTAAATGACCCATGGACAAGAAAGGAAAAGAAGGGGACATGAAAAAAAAAAACAAAGGGACACCTTGCAGCATAACAAAGGTTGTGAAAATGCAGAGAAGAGCAGGGAGTAAACACATAGTCTAGCCTCTGATACTGGGGACAGAAGGACTTCCTATGAAGAAAGACAGGACAGTGGCCTGAAACCAACACTAGAAAAGAGATCCTCCTGCAAAGATACTGTCTCCTACAGTGAAAGGACATGTTTATAAACACATTGTACTTCTATTTAATGCAGATTATTTTGAGACTTTTTCTATTAAGAAAAGCTCATAGACGTTACGTATTTTGCAACAAGGTCTGTCATTTAAGTGTAAAAAGCCTGCTGTTCTTTTGGAGTGCTTAGTAAGTCCAGACAACAAAACAATGATGGGGGAAGATACCTGATTCTAAGGCAGTGAAAGGGGAGTATCAGGAAGTTCCCTGGGGTGAAAGATATTGAAAGATACTGAGAGAGGGCTGCTGACTTACAAGGTGTCATGTACTAAGGATGTAGTTACCATATAAGGTTGCAAAATCAGCAAAACCAAAGCAAATGTGAAAAAAATAAAATTAAGATGACTTGTTTATCTGGAGGAAGAAAAGGGATTATGCGGGGTAGCAAACAATATCATTAGGGTTGTTCTGTGATCCATGCTGAGCAGTCCTGTACTTAATCAGTATAGCTTGGTGTAGGACAGTAAACCTGTTATTCTGATCATATCATGTGTTTGACTTGATTTCACTGTCAAAGATCTGGGGTGATTTCTCTAGTGCTGGTGAGAGAACTCCCAAAAGGAACAGAGAACAAACTGAGCTTTCTAACAGACTGCCTCTGGTTCAGATGGGCCATGTGAGGCTAGAATTAAAACCACAAGCCTTCATACATATTCTGTTCTATGACCTTCCCTAGTCCGAGGATAGGGAGAAGATGAGGATTTTAGGTGCAGAAACGTCTGTGACCACCTGTATACATAAAGCAGAGCAGCTTCATCCTCTGTGGCTGGAGTACACCTTGAAGGTGCCACTTGGCATTTAAAAAGAATTGGAAGTGAACACTAAGGAGTTCACAGTGAACACTAACAGTCAAATTACAAGTGTGGAGCAGATAAGTGATATGCGTGAATGCAGCTGTCTTCTTGGGAGATACATGAGTAGTTAAAAGCTTGTGGAATTAATTGATCCTGAGTCTATAACTCCTGCAATGCAATGCAGGTAAAGCCTGACCATTCTAAAAGGAATGAGTGATGAACAGTATGAAATCTAGGCATTCTGGACCACCTAGCAAGAAGAACAGAATTACCATCTACAATATTTAAGAGTCAAATGTTGTCAAATAGTCAAAATAAAGATAAACTTTTTATTAAACAAATTTTAAAATAAATTTTGACTTCACTTAAAAAGAGAGGACTGTATCTGAGGGTGTGGAATCATAGCATCATAGAATTGTTGAGGTTGGAAGGGCTGGGCAAGCTTGGCAGTTGCATTGGGTCTACATGCAAAGGTTTTGGTAGTGGGGGGGGCCTGCAGGGTGGCTTTTGTAAGAAAAGACCAGGGGCTGCCCCCATGTCAAACAGAGCCAGTTTCAGCGAGCTCCAAAACAGACCCACCGCTGCCCAAAACTGAGCCAATCAGCGAAGCTGGTGGCACCCCTGTGATAGTGTATTTGAGAAAGGGTAAAAACACTGTGTGGCAGATTTGAGAGAGAGGAGTGAGAGAAACAGCCCTGCAGACACCAAGGTCAGTGAAGAAGCAGGGGGAGGAGGTGCTCCATGCACTGGAGCAGAGATTCCCCTGCAACCCATAGAGAAGACCATGGCGAAGTGTGTTGCCCCCTGCAGCCCATGGAGGACCGTGGTGGAACAGGTAACTACACTGCAGCCCATGGAGGACCCCAGGCGGCAGCAGGTGGAGGTGCCCTGAAGGAATCTGCAGCCCATGGAGAGCCTGTGCTGTAGTTGGCTCCTGGCAGGAACTGCAGCCAGTGGGGGACCCATGCTGGAGCAGTTTGTGAAGAACTGTATCCAGTGGGAGGGACCCCATGCTAGAGCAGGGGAAAAGTATGAGGAAGGAGCAGCACAGTCAGTATTATGAACTGACTGCAACCCCATTCTCCAACCTGCAGCAGCACTTGGGAAGCAGGAGGTAGAAGAGTCAGAAATTAAGAAGTGAAGTTGAGTTTGGGAAGAGGAGAGGTAGAGGGAAGGTGTTTTTAGTTTTGCTTTTGTTTCTCACCATCCTATTCTATTTTTAAGTGGTAATAAATTAAATTAATTTTCCCTAAGTTGAGTCTGCTTTGCCCAGGATGGTAACTGGTAAATGATCTCCCTGTCCTTTATCTCAACCTATGAACCTTTTAATCTTATTTTCTCCCCCTGTCTTGCTGAGGAGGGGGAGTGAGAGAATGGTTTGGTGGGCATCTGGCAGCCAGCCAAGGTTAAGCCACCACACCAATCTCTCCAAATCATCCTCTGAACTGAGGCACTGGAAAGCAGCAAATCTTTCTAGATAGCCATTCAGGTTGTCAGGTCAGGACTCTATGCCCAACAGAGGGGACTCTCCCTATTACTGTGACTTGCCACATCCTTCTGGTACTGCTGTGTGGTTCAGGCTCAGATGGCACTGATTCTTCATTGGATAGAGCATTCAGCCACCTGTCTACTTCGAGAAGAAGAGCCTTCCTCCTCTTGCCAGAAGTCACAAGCTTCCAGCCTTTACTGTCATGATGCTTCCATTACCCAATCTGATATGGATTCACTATGGCTCTCCCTCCTTCTGTACAGTTGGGGGTTCATGCTCTTGTATCTGCAGGGTCTCAGAAGATCCAGTCAATTGATTTTATCATCATCTCTGATATCATACAGTCTGCTGACCTCCTCCCATAGCTCCTTAACTTGTTGACAAAGATCCTCAATCAGCATACACCTCTGACAGACACAAACATCATCTTCCAGCTTCAACAAGAGACAATAGGAATTCCCTGAGACCTGAAGTGCTGCATGTCTCAGGGAGTGAGTCCCTTTCAAAGGGAGTCCCTTTGAATCTTAAATCTGAGTTTAGACCTCAGATCTCAAATCCCTCAAAGTGAGTCCCTTTGAATCTCAAATCTGAGCTGACACCTTTTTTCCCAGAGGTAATTGCTTCAGGTTTTTCCTTGCTTCAGGGCTAGGGAGATACCATTTTGACAGCTTCAGGACTAGGGAGATATAATTTTGACAACATATTTGCATAATTTATAGCTATCTGGCCTTGCTCCTTCTGTCTTTATGTAGATAACTCTACTCCTAAAGTTAGGATAGCTCTCACCCTAAGCTAGACAAAATGGGAATGGTTTCCTCATGTATTCAGTGAAGGAATGTAAGGTCCTCCAGAGAAAAATTTAGATAATCTTGCCTAACTTTGTCTTTCTGTATGAACTTTTATCTGTTGATTATACAGGAGATCTGACTGCTAAAGCAAAGCTAAGGGCATCTCCCCTGCCCTTAAAACAACATTTAACCTCGTCTTTCCTTAAAACAAGTTATTGGTGGGACTTAAAATGACAGAAGATCATGCATAAGACTGTTTCACTCATATCAGTTGGTACTCTGTAATTCCCAAATTTCAAGAAAAAAATGTTTGGACTATCTTGCTTCAGCTTCTGAAGCACAAACCAGAGCTTTTCATGAAGTGATTTAATCATAAAATCCAATTATTTCTGTATGGTTTTCTAACCTATAAAATCTCTTTAATTAGTCATTAAACCTGCTAATGTTTCTGCAAGGAAAATCTTTTTCTGAACAGGATCTTTTGGAGAGCATCCTTGATTTCCGGGTTCCTCAGGCAATAAATGATGGGATTGAAGAGAGGAACAACAACAGCGTAGAGAGCAGACACGATTTTGTTTGTGTCATGAAGTGGAAGTGTTTTGGGCCTCACATAGATGAAAATGCTTGTCGCATAGAAGACAATGACCACTATAAGGTGGGAGGCACAGGCGGAGAAGGCTTTTTGGCAACCTTGTACAGATGAAATATGAAGGACAGTGAAGATGATACAGGTATAGGATAGAACTACTGTGGAGAGAGGCATCAGGAGAATAAATAAGGCAGCCACAAAATCCATAAGAGCAGCTCTTTCCATATCTGTGCAGGCTACGTTCAAGAGAGGAGAAACATCACAGAAGAAATGGTTGATTATATTGGGTCCACAGTATGTTAGCCGAGAGATAAAAAATACTTTGCATCCAGAAATTCAGAAACCAGTCAACCAAGATCCCATAGTAAGGTAGACACAGACAGTGTATCTCATGATAGTAGAGTAATGGAAAGGCTTGCAAATGGCAACATAGTGATCATATGCCATGACAGCCAGGAGGAGACACTCAGTGTTGCCCAAGCTGAGGAAGAAGTACAGCTGTGTCATGCACCCCATGAAGGAGATTTGCTTTGTCACTGACACAAAGCTCAGCATTGTCTTGGGAAGTGTGACCGTTACATACCAGATCTCCAGGAAGGACAAATTACTCAGAAAGAAATACATGGGGGAGTGAAGGTTATAGCTTGTCCAGAGAGTCAGGATGATGATAATATTTTCTGCTAAAACTAAGAGATATAGAGTGAGAAATATTGCAAAGAAGAGCATCTGCAAGTGAGGATCAATGGGAAATCCAAGGAGAATGAATTCTTTGACCACGCTGTGATTGCTCACCTCCATGTCTCCCATCTACCTCTCTAAAAACAATGACATCAATCGCTTATTTTAGTGATTATAATACATTAGAATACCTTTATCTCTCTATCGTTATACAGTTGTTTTATATCTCTTTCACACTGCAGTCAAATTTGTATTAGTGTTGATACTGCTGTAAATACTAGTTTTATTAATTATTAAAGTATTCAAAGACATGGTATTTAGAACAAAATAACAATAATTCTGAATTCTCTGAGTGACATAATGTCTAACTTCTCCTTGACCTTCTAGAGGGAATTATCTGTTATTATGTCTAGTAATTTTCTAAATCATACAATGAACTTATTTGTGAATTTGTGAACAGTTGCCAGAAAATCAGTCACCATAGATACTTCTTAAAATAACAAAATATTGTCATCACCAATAGCAGTATTTACATAATCATCGCCAATGCATTATTATTTTGTAAAGGTGAAACTTTAAAAAGGTCAGAATTCAAACTGTAACTTTAACATAATTAAAATAATACACATAATAAAGCTTTTAAGATCCATAGCACATGTGTCCAGAAATTGTGGTCTTAATCCAAAATCCAATTTGAAAACTCCTTACGTTGTCTCACATTTTCAAAGAATTTTGAGAAATTTGCCAGATTGTTCTCATTTGTATAGTATATTCCAGTTCTTGTATAAGCAGGGTTCAAGCCTGAATAACTAATGAGTGTTGGAGTCCTCTTTCCTATGATAAGGGCAAGATTCAGTTGGATACACATAGATATGTAGTACCATTTAAGAAACCCCGGAATATCTGAGCTGTCCAAATGGGTATGAAGGATATGACACAAGACTTACAGTAGCCCTGTGCACTTCTGGAATAGCAGCTGGAGGCCAGGCAGAATAGCTAAGAGCTAAGTCTTGTTTCAGGCAATTGAATCGTGTGTTGAGGGATATCACTTGCCCATAAATAGTTGCCTACTACCAGTTGAGATACCACGTGGTACTGGAATTATCAGTTCATTTCAGGTAGACATAACTGAGGATCTATAGGGGACCTCTGCCCTTTTGAAATGACAGCTGGAGCCTGGGCAGGATATTTCTGGGCATCGCAAAAGCAGACAACATATTCAAGTCCATTTTGTTACATTAAATTGGTATCTTGACTTTCTTGTGAATACTGATGTAATCCTTTTCACTAAGAGTAGAAGTTCACAGACTTACAGACTGATTCAGTTGTCTAAATATAGTTATTTACTGTTATTTGAGATAGCCTAGGCTATCAAATATATGCCTCATCATGACCTTCTGAAACAATATTTGGAGGATATCATCTAGGATATCTCAAAGAGTACTAGACACCTACACTTAGGTAATTGAATCTTAACTCCTATTTCACAATTCTACATATAGACACAAAAATTAGGAATCCTTAATCTGACAGCTGAATCACATCACTGCTGTCTAATCAATGGGGAAAAAGAGACACCAGCAAAGTTAAATTCAGATGACATACTACGTATCTGGATGAGCAACCCTGAGGTTCTTTTGTGTTTTTCCTCAATTAACTATAAGAAAGCCAGGGTTGGATTTCCCAAACTTTAATTTCTAAAGTCTTTGAAGCACAATTTTTTTTGTTAATGAAATAAAATCATACAAGTAATAACATGAATAATGTCTTGAAAAAGGTTTCAAAACTCCCTATTCTTGTAGTGTACTATATTAACATTAACAATGCATTAAGTTCTTAAGTGCCTGACTATAGAGGCCCACAGGAGTGTCTTTCATAAGTGTAGGTCCTTTTTCTTAGTTATTATTTGAATGAATCATTATATTTCAGAGGGGAAGGGAAGGGAAGGGAAGGGAAGGGAAGGGAAGGGAAGGGAAGGGAAGGGAAGGGAAGGGAAGGGAAGGGAAGGGAAGGGAAGGGAAGGGAAGGGAAGGGAAGGGAAGGGAAGGGAAGGGAAGGGAAGGGAAGGGAAGGGAAGGGAAGGGAAGGGAAGGGAAGGGAAGGGAAGGGAAGGGAAGGGAAGGGAGTCTGACAAAAAGTATAAAAGATACTGCTTGAAAGATACTGTTGAAAGATACTGCTTCACTTTTTTTTCTTTGCACGAAAATTCACAGAGGTTCTGTGACAAGTAATATTTACTGTGTGGCACCTCACTAAAAAGATTCTATTAAAACACCACCTTTTCTGTAATTGTTTTCTTTTGCTAGCTTTATTAGCTAATTGTTGTGGTTTAGCCCCTGTTGGCAATTAAGTACCACACAGCCGCTCGCTCACCCTCCCTGCCCCCAGTGGGATGGGGGAGAGAATCGGAAGAGCAAAAGTAAGAAAACTCATGGGTTGAGATAAGAACAGTTTAATAATTGGAACAAAATAATAACAACAACAACAACAATAATGAACATTGTAATGAGAAGGAAAACAATGAGAGAGAGGAACAAAACCCAAGGGAAAAAAAACAAAACAGTGATACAACCACTCACCACCTGCCGACCAATGCCCAGCCACTCCCCAAGCAGCGACCGCTACCCCCTGGCCAACTGCCCCCAGTTTATATACTTAGCATGATGTCATATAGTAGGGAATAGCCCTTTGGCCAGTTTGGATCAACTATCAAGGCTGTGCCCCCTCCCAGTTTCTCATGCGCCTGGCAGAGCATGGGAAGCTGAAAAGTTCTTGACCCGTGTAAACACAACTTAGCAACAGCCAAAACATCAGTGTGTTATCAATATTATTCTCATACTAAAATCCAAAACACAGCACTATACCAGCTACTACAAAGAAAATTAACTCTATCCCAGATGAAACCAGGACACTAATATACTACTCAGCAGACTTAAAGAAAGTGTTATTAATATTTATGATAAGAAATACTAGATTAGTAAATACTTATATTTCACTTACAAATTTGAATCCTTATACCAACATTGAATGGACTGTTTGAAGTTCAGAGAGACTGTGCTGCAACATTTATTTATTATTTCTTCACTTTCATGAAGACTTCATCTGTACATTTAGTTTGTTCTTCCAAAGGGACCAATCAAAGAAACAAATTATTTCTTCTCTCTGGCAATAATATTTGTCATTGAGCTTAAAAAAAATACCTCAACGCTGAAAACAGAAGGTCTGGTAATATTCCAGTAGCCAGAAATAGATTAAGCAAATAGGCAGCATTACTGATTTTGATGAATTATTTTTTTCAAAGGGTTGTGACTAAAACTGTTGATGAGATTGCTGAACAAGGCGTACACCTGCTCATTAAACAGATCTTCTCAAAGGCTTCTCTTCTAATCATTGTGAGGCATATAACAAAAAGGTCTGTCATAATCAGCAGAGAAAAAGGGATTTGGGGCTTCACACTCTATTGGTAGGATTTGTCTTTGTCATACCTGACACTGCAGGTGTGACAAGGAAAATACTCATTATTTTCCTTGACATAAAGACCTGTCATGAGGTTGTACCTGTATAAGCTAGTTGTCTTAACAGTGGAGAGAAATAAGCATTGGGTAGGATTTAGCTTATCCCAAAGAAAACAGTTAAGACACAAATTACTTGAATTGTGCTCTAGAAGGGATTGACCTATTACAAAATGATCTTGTACAATTAGCTCAAATGGAGATAATTGTTAGTACTATTAGTGCTGGATGAGATGAATCCCAACCCTGTACAGATTTTCCTAAATTCAGAAGCTTAGCTGAGCTGCCTAGCTAAGAATTTAGTCACTGATCTTCTTATGTGTCAGCAATGAGAAATTGACGTCTTTATAGGTCATTCATTCTGCTCATTATTAGCTACTTCTATACTTCTAAAGTGATTGATTCCCAAAAAAACAGGCCAAGGGGTGCAGAGGGATTTACATTCATTTTGCTCAAGACTAATCCTCCTTAGAATGAAATGTCCAGGACAATTCTGCATAGCATTTCATCTAGATCTCCTCTTAAACCTCTCTGATGCCCTGAGGATCTCAGAAGAAGTCCTTCCTTGTTATTGCCTTTCTTTTCCCCCACCTCAAGTTGCCTGAAATAATTACAGAATTGTATTTCATCCAACCAGTATATTGTTTCTTATAGCATGATGTGAGTAGTATGCATTGTACATCATAGGGATATGTGAGGGTATCAAATCTGCTGGTATAGGGCTGGAATTCAAACTAGTATAATGGAGACCAAACCAGTATATTTTCATTTATATTGCCTAAAAGGAGGGAGCTTTTACATATATAATCCCTAGATCTGTAAATGTTTAGATCACTCCAAAAGGTTGTCCAGATATGAATAAACATACATGCAGTGTCTTGGGATCACACTTGGGAATCACAACTTGGGAATGAAGTGGTGGTAAAGTTATTGATAATGTAGAGTCATCCTTAAATACTTCTGTTAGAATAACCTGTATCATTTCAGAAGAGAGTGGTTTTTTTCCACAAGCACTCTAGAGACAGCCCAGATGAATGACTGTATTCTCACAAAAGGAATTAAGCAGATGTTAGAACAATTTGCATTATATACCAAGAGGTTAATTTTATTTTTAACAATATCCTGAATATTGAAGAGACCTGGCCTTGGATTCAGTTCATCTATGTAGATGTAGATGTCTACATCTCAGAAAATCATTTAGATTCCCTTTGCACTCAAGTAGACAGAGAGAGGCACCACCAAAATGTGATTCATCTGTTCTGTTTTGTTCTGTCTTGTCTATAATATGTAACTACTTTAGGATGAGATGGAGTATGTCCAGGAGTATGTCCTGGAAATAATTTTTTCTCTTCAGCAGCTACAAAGTGAACCTAGAATCAGTAGTTCAGACTAAGACAGTGAGAATTCATCACGTTTAATTTTAGTAGAGTAGATACATACTTAAATGCCTGGAGCCCAATACACCCAAGTTTATATCAGAAATCTCTGTGAGGCTGCCGTATAATACAAGACCTTTAGAAGATGCATATCTTCCTAGCTTGACAGCTGCAGGCCAACAAATTACCCAAGATCATCCAAAGCAACACTAGTCACTTGAGTCCCATTCTAGGTATCTACAGTAGAGGTGGACATGTGGTGGACATGTGGTGGACACGTGGTGGTCTCAGTGCCTGTCATAGTCAGCTGAAGCCTGGTCAGTGCCATCAGTGGAGTCTATAGAGTCATTCATCTCATCAAAAAGTAGATGTCTGTTTTGGACTCACTCATTTCAGTTTCCCAAACTGGTACTCTTTGAGATTCCTGATAATACCTGGGACTTCCATATGAAATTGGAAGATTTGATATACAACCTAGACGATGCCTATACCCTTGTGGAGTGCATTGGGATGATCTACTGTATCTCAAATGACATGAAATTCCTATTTGTAAGCAACTAAATTAGCTACTACATTTGTTCAGATGAATAATTCTTTAAACTTCATTGATTATTGATCATATCTCCACTGACTATAATGAAAATTTAGACTTGTAGTTGTGATGATGACAGATAAATTTGCTAACATCTACTGCAAGATTTAATTGTATAAATGTTACTTTCTAGTGTCTTATATGTCTCTGTCTCAAAACATTTTCATAGGACTGGCAGAAATCACTGTACCTTTCTTCAACTGGAGCTGGAGTTTTCTCTCAAAATAAAGATGACACTAGATGACTATGCAACTTAGTCCTGTCCCTAAAATTAGGTAGATGAATCTCACAAAGGAAATCTGAGTTCATTTCATGGCTCTAGCCACATGGTAATTTCAATACTGACTGATCTTCACTATAGATATAGTATCTAATACTGTATCACCTAATATACTAAATTTAGGGAAAAACAAAGGTCAAGACACATGAAAGATCCTTCACACAACTATTCTGCCATATATTAAAGCTGAAATTTTATTTGTGGAATTCTCCTCAAATAACTTTAGCAATCCAAAAGTTCCTGAGTCATGTCAAAGCTAGTTGTCCCTCCTTTCATAATTAATGAAGAAACAGAATTACCTCCAGAAGATGTGTTCCCCAAACCACCTAAAACATCTTGCCTAAGAAATGAGCCATCCTTCATATCTGGCTATTTGTATCCTCTGCTTACTAGTGACTCAGGGTGAAACAGCTAATTTTAATGGTTAAAACTGAGCAAGAGGAATCTCATGTCATAAGACAGCAGTATAAGACAAGGATAAATGTGATGTTAATGTCCCTGCTTTTCTTTGTTGACTAATTTAAGCTCAAGCCTTTGTATACCTAATTTAACTCAAATAACTAGATAACTGCAGTACATGAGGTAAATCATTCAATTCCTGTTGCTATGGATACTGGTTCTCTTTCCCTACCCTTTCCACCTGAACCCATATTCTCTTACTTCTTTCTACCCAACCTGAAGAAATCTCCACTCCTGGAGTGGAGATACCATACTCCTATGGTATTTTCTTCATCTGATAACCATAATGTTTCATTTTCATTATTTCCTTTGTTTGTCTTCACCTGTACACACATGAATTAGTGGTGACCAGTTAATTAACTTAAGTTTTTCTCCTCTTCATTCAAACCAAAGATCTCCATTATAGTCTTGTAATACCGTTTTTCAGGTTGCAAATGAGATACAAAGAAAGAAACAGCTTGACTAGCAAAACAATTAGAGAGTCAAGGAAATGATGAATTCTGAATTCAGCAACTTCTTTCTTGGACTGCGTTTGCAAAAAATCTTGTATCAACCAATAACATTCAGTTTTCAGCTGCCTGTATAATAATATGGGAGGGGAAGGGTCCAGGGAAGGCCTGAGCACTCAGAAATATGGACCTGGAGATTCAAAAATTTACCTGTTCTGTAAAATGAGACCCTTTGTGTTCTGATAGCAGGATCAGAGATAACATTGGTCTGTTACTTGATGAGGTCAGTCACGTCACAAATAGGGATGTAGATAAAGCAGAGATGTTTAAAGCCTTCTTCACCTCTGTCTTCAACACCAATGATGGGCCCTGGGACCCCCAGAGCCCCTTGCTGGAAGACGATGACTGTGGGGGTGATAAACTCCCAGCTGACTCTGAACTTGTTTGAGACTTGCTGCTCCAGCTGGATGCACATAAGTCTATGGGGTCCAATGGGATTCATCCCAGCGTACTGAAAGAGCTGGCCAATGTTATTGCGGGACTTCTCTTCATTATTTTTCAATGGTCTTGGGAGTCTGGAGAGGTCCCAGACTACTGGAAGCTAGCAAATGTTGTCCCAGTTTTCAAGAAGGGTAAGAAGGAAGACCCTAGTAATTACAGGCCTGTCAGTCTCACTTCAGTGCCTGGTAAAATTACAGAGAAGGTTATTCTAGGAGTTATTGAAAAACACTTGAGTGACAACGCAGTCATTGGTCATAGCCAGCACGGGTTCACGAGGGGAAATTCCTGCTTAACCAACTTAATTTCCTTTTATGACAGGTCACCCATCTAGTTTACCAAGGGAAGCCAGTAGATGTGGTGGGTTTGGATTTTAGCAAAGCTTTTGATACTGTCTCTCACAGTACCCTTCTGGACAAAATGTCCAGCACACAGCTAGACAAGTCCATAATACGTTGGGTGAGCAATTGGTTGATGGGTCGGGCTCAAAGGGTCATAGTAAATGGGCCTACATCAGGCTGGTGGCCAGTTACCAGTAGGGTTCCCTAGGGCTCAATTTTAGGGTTCCCCAGTGCTCTTTAATGTTTTTATAAATTATCTGGACACAGAAATCTTTCAGCTTGACTATGCCCTTAGGTTACACCATCATGCAATGCAGGTACATGCAATAAGTGTTTTCCTCTACATAGCTACTCCCTGTAGGCACATATAGTCTAACCTCCATTATCAAACTACCATGCTTTTTGTGATTCAGTGACTGCAAAATGGACACCTAACCCAATTCAGCTCCCTGTAAAAAACATATGTGTAAAGTTTCACATTCTGTGTGCACATTACACTTCATCATCCCCAGATCTTTGCTACACTTTCTCTGGCTATAGTCACGAAGACACGTCAAGACAGAACAGAGCTCCATTGTCACACTGAGATTATAGTGCAAATTCTCCTGGAAACCATACAGAGGCATAGGAAAGACAAAAAGATAGTTGTGAGCAGTCATCATGGATTTACCAAAAGGCAAATCATGCCTGACTAATCTGATAGTTGCCTATGATGGGATGACTAGTTCCTTGAATGAGCTGAGCTCAGTGGATTATTTTTACCTTAGCTTTAAGAAAACTTTCACCATAGCCTGTCATTGGAAAGATGGGTCTCAGATAGGTGAATTATAAATTGGCTGAAAAACTGACTAGACTGCAGAATTCAGCAGGTGGTGATAAACAGTACAAAGTTCAACTGGCAACCAGTATCATTCCTCAGGAACTGGTCTTGTGGCTGAAACTTTAGTGTTTTCACTGAAAATCTGGACAATTGCATGCAAGGAACCCTCAGCTAGTTCACAGGTTATACAAAATTAGGGAGAGTTTTGAATATGTTGCATGGCACAGCTGCTATTCAGAGGGACCTCAACAGTCTAGGGAAATGGGCTGACAGGAACCTCATGAAGTTCAGCAGAGAAAAATGCAACGTCCTGCATCTGGAAAAAACCCCAAACCCTCATGCAACAAGACAGGCTGGTGCCTGACTGACTATGAAACAACCTCCCAGAAAAGCATCTGGGGATCCTGGTTGACAGCAAACTGAACAGGAGTCAGTAGTGTGCCCTTACAGCAAAGGCAACCAACCGCATCATGGGCTGCATTTCTAAGACAGTAGCCAGTGGGATGGTGGAAGAGATTCTTCTCCTCTGTTAAACACTTGCAGGACCCCAGTCTGCAGTATTGTGTCCAGTCTAAGGTTCCCCAGAACAAAAAAAGACAGTGACACATGGAGTGGAGTGAGTCTAGTGAAGGACCACCAAGCTGGCTAAGGGTCTGGAGAAGAAGACATACAGGGAGAGGCTGAGAGAGAAGGGCTTGTTTATCCTTAAGAAGTCAAGGCCCAGGGGAGTTCTGATTGTCTACAACTCCCTAGCTGGGGGGAGGGGGCAGGGGTAGAGAAGTTGGAGCTACCTGCCTGGAGGTACTCAGTGGCAGGACTAGAGGCAATAGAGAACAATTTGGAACACAGGAAATTCCTATTAGATATAAGGAAATTCTGTTTTCACTGTAAGGATGGAACTTGGGCCCAGATTGGTGGTGGAATCCCTGATGAGATATTCATCTCCTTGGAGATAAAAATTCAACCTCATATGACACTGAGCAAGCTGAATTATCTTCAAATTTGGCCCTCCTCTGAGAAGGATGTTGGAATTCCAGGGGTCCTTTTGAACCTGAACTGTTTTATGATTCCATGATTCTGAAGTTAGCAAATAATCACATACATGTGCAGACATGCTTGACTCTTATCTGTGAAGTGGGACAGTAAGAATGAAGAGACCAGCAATGACAGAATGCATGCTGGGAAACTTTGAGAATAAATTAATTGAGCCAATGCAAATTAGAGAAATAAAGCAATAGCACAGAGGATTAGGGACAGTTTCAGTAAAGGAGTAAATACAGTTTGGGTAGCTAGGTGTAGATCTAAATGTCCCTGAGAAGAAGCCCTAGTTATCCTCTGAACTCTGAAGATACTGATATTTTTACATTTTGCCTGAATGTGCTTAGTTCAAAGTTCAAGTGTTTGAAAAATGTGAAGGCTTTACTGCAACCTTCCAGAATGGTGTTTCATGGTATGAAACTGAGAGCACGTCACACCTATAAACTCTTGAAAAACTCCACAGTTCCACAGAATAAGGAACAAAAATTAAAATAGTTTTATCTATTCTATGTGGAGCAGACCCTAATGAGTTTTGGCTGAGAGAGAATTATTTAGTTCCAAAAGGGAGCCTGCAAATGAATTTACATTTTAAACATATGTGTGATACTGGAACAAGTCCAAGTTATTTGATATAAAAAGCTTTATAAGCATTATAAATCATTAATATATAAGCAGTATAATGCTTATAATGTTTCCTAAGCACTTTGTGACCTGTCTTGAGGATTAATCCCTATTCCCCTGAAAAAATGGACTAGAATAGTATATATCCACATGGCTCACAGTGGATCACTCCTTTAGAGTAAATTCCCATCCTAAGTACCTAGGAGGTGATTAGAGTCAATGAAGCTCTGGGCAATATAAGCAACTCGGAGAAGCATCACGATCGCTAGCCATTGTTCTTGTGGGGGACTTCAACTTACCAGATGTCTGCTGGAAATACAATACAGCCCAGAGGAAACAGTTTAGGAGGTTCCTGGAGCGTGTGGCAGATAACTTCCTGACACAGCTGGTGAGGGAGCCAGCTAGGGAAGGGGCCCTGCTGGACCTCTTGTTCACGAACAGAGAAGGACTTGTGAGCCATGTGATGGTTGGAGGCCGTCTTGGGCAGAGCGATCACGAAATGATAGAGTTTTTGATTTTTGGAGAAGCGGCGAGGGGGGTCAGCAGAACTGCCACCTTAGACTTCCAGAGGGCAGACTTCGGCCTATTTAGGAGACTGGTTGAGAGAGTCCCCTGGGAGGCAGCCCTAATGGGCAAAGGAGTCCAGGAAGGCTGGACATTCTTTAAGGAGGAAGTCCTAAAGGCACAAGAGCAGGCCGTCCCCACGTGCCGAAAGACGAGCCGGCGGGGAAGAAGACTGGCCTGGCTGACTAGAGAGCTCTGGCTCGAACCCAGGAAAAAGAGGAGAGTCTATGACCTCTGGAAGAAGGGGCAGGCAACTCAGGAGGACTACAAAGGTGTAGCAAGGCTGTGCAGGGAGAAAATTAGAAGGGACAAAGCTGAGCTAGAGCTCAATCTGGCTGCTGCTGTAAAAGACAACAAAAAATACTTCTTCAAATACATTAGCAGCAAAAGGAGAGCTAAGGAGAATCTCCAGGCCCTAGTAGACGGGGGAGGGAACACAGTGACCAAGGATGAGGAAAAGGCTGAGGTACTTCATGCCTTCTTTGCCTCAGTCTTTAATAGCAGGGCCAATTGTTCTCTGGGTACCCAGCCCCCGGAGATGGAAGATAGGGACGGGGACCAGAATGGAGCCCCCATAATCCAGGGGGAAATGGTTAGTGACCTGCTGCACCACTTAGACACTCACAAGTCGATGGGGCCTGATGAGATCCACCCAAGAGTACTGAAGGGACTGGCAGATGTGCTCACCAAGCCCCTTTCCACCATTTACCAGCAGTCCTGGCTAACTGGGGAGGTCCCTGCTGACTGAAGATTAGCAAATGTGACGCCCATCTTCAAGAAGGGTTGGAAGGAGGACCCGGGGAACTACAGGCCTGTCAGCCTGACCTCGGTACCGGGGAAGCTGATGGAGCAGATCATTCTGAGTGCCATCACACAGCATGTAGAGAATAACCAAGGGATCAAGCCCAGCCAGCATGGGTTCAGGAAAGGCAGGTCCTGCTTGACCAACCTGATCTCCTTCTATGACAAGGTGACGCGCCTAGTGGATGAGGGAAAGGCTGTGGATGTTGTCTATCTAGACTTCAGTAAAGCTTTTGACATGGTTTGCCACAGCATTCTTCTGGAGAAAGTGGCTGCTCATGGCTTGGACGGGTGTACTCTTTGCTGGGTTAAGAACTGGCTGGATGGCCAGGCCCAAAGAGTGGTGGTGAATGGAGTTTACTCCAGTTGGCGGCTGATCACAAGTGGTGTCCCCCAGGGATCTGGGTTGGGGCCAGTTCTGTTTAATATCTTTATCAATGATCTGGATGAAGGGACCGAGTGCACCCTCAGTAAGTTTGCAGATGACACCAAGTTGTGTGGGAGTGTTGATCTGCTGGAGGGGAGGAAGGCTCTGCAGAGGGATCTGGACAGGCTGGATCGATGGGCCGAGGTCAATTGTATGGGGTTCAACAAGGCTAAGTGCGAGGTCCTGCACTTGGGCCACAGCAACCCCATGCAATGCTACAGGCTTGGGGAAGAGTGGCTGGAAAGCTGCCTGGCAGAAAAGGACCTGGGGGTGCTGGTTGACAGCCGCCTAAATATGAGCCAGCAGTGTGTCCAGGTAGCCAAGAAAGCCAATGGCATCCTGGCTTGTATCAGGAATAGCGTGGCCAGCAGGACTAGGGAAGTGATTGTGCCCCTGTACTCAGCACTGGTGAGGCTGCACCTCGAATACGGTGTTCAGTTTTGGGCCCCCACTACAAGAGAGACATTGAGGTGCTGGAGCGTGTCCAGAGAAGGGCAACGAAGCTGGTGAAGGGTCTAGAGCATAAGTCTTATGAGGAGCGGCTGAGGGAACTGGGGTTGTTTAGCCTGGAGAAAAGGAGGCTGAGGGGAGACCTTCTTGCTCTCTACAACTACCTGAAAGGAGGTTGTAGAGAGGTGGGGGTCGGTCTCTTCTCCCAGGTAACAAGTGATAGGACGAGAGGAAATGGCCTCAAGTTGCGCCAGGGGAGGTTTAGATTGGGTATTAGGAAATTTTACTTCCCTGAAAGGGTTATCAAGCATTGGAACAGGCTGCCCAGGGAAGTGGTTGAGTCGCCATCCCTGGAAGTATTCAAAAGACATTTGGATGAGGTGCTTAGGGACATGGTGTAGTGGTGGTCTTGGTAGTGTTAGGTTTACGGTTGGACTCGATGATCTTAAAGGTCTTTTCCAACCTATACGATTCTGTGATTCTGTGATTCTATGAATACAGTCTCTGTAAACTGTGGCCAAGGTGAGATACACAAATTCTACTAAAATTGCTCCAGATGGCTATGTTTAGGAGTCTGGATCCTGCCTTTATACTTAATCATCTCAACAGATCTCTAGACACTGTTTTTGTATTGTTTAGAGACCTAGTCAGTGTCCAGGATAGATGCCTATTATTATTTTGAGCATCCCAGAGTATCCAGGGCACTTTATAGCACTGGTAGATATGACACAGGTTCTGTGTAAGGCCAGTGTCTTTCTGGAACAACAGCTAGAGGACAGCCAGGGTATACAAGGTCATTTCAAGGGGCAGTAATCACCTATGAATGTGCAACTAATTCAGGCCCTAGAATTTCCTTGATAATGGTGAAAGCTGAGACATCTTCTGCTCCCACTTACATGTTTAAACCTGGAATCGAATCCCATTCATAAAGTTAGGTGAGATGAATACCAACTAGCTATGCTGAGTTGCAGCCCTACTATTTATCTGCATATTTAAAGGTAAGAATGAAGTTGAGCTTGTCCTCCAAGTGGCAGTTTCATAGTTATTAAACAGAGCTTGTCAATCAGGAATCAGATAATGGTTCTACTGAACTGAGCCCATACTGGGTTGAGTCTATGTTGTTACTATGGTTGTCTCTGTGTTTCACTATAAAGTGCTAGTCAGCTGACTGTCTCTGTAAAAAGTCTGTATTGACTATTTAGTGAATGTAGGTTAGGACTCTTCTGCAATGTAAAACTGGTTCTTTCCTCAGTTAGGGCCCATTTGCCTTCGCTGCAAAGATGAAACATCTCCTTTCTCTTGCTCTGTCCACATGGCCCAACACTCTGAAACTATTGTACCAGGCTTGGCATCTTTACTTGCCTCATTTTGCCTGCTCTCCATCCCTTACATGCAGCACAGAAACTCAGTACCATGTAGAAGCATAAACATCACAGGGTGTAAGGTAATTCTTGGCTGTATTACAAAAAAATGTGAACTTTCAGATTAACTTTTAAAACTATTACAGTATTTCCAGCCCAGTGACAAGCCACAGGAAGGCAATAGGACCTTGTGTTTGGAAATGCAGGAATCTTGCTTGTAACTGAACGAGACATCAACGTAGTTTCATCTGAAGTGTTTTAACCACAGTGTCATTCGAAATAAATAAATAAACAAGTAAATAAACAGATAAATGAAAAAGGGGCCTTTAAAAGCAGCGTATATCAAGATCCATGAGGGAAACTGAGAAGATCACATTGCTGTTGTGGAACAACAGCAGTGGCAGTGAATAGCACACACAACACACTGGCAGAAGACCTGGGTGAACAGATGCAAAAGCTTTTGGCTTTTGGCAAAAGCCACAATCAAGGGATTGCTCATTGGCATGGCCAGCCTGGTCAAAAGGGGTGTAGCCATGAACGTTATCAGCGTCTGACACTGTGATATATTCAGCAAAATGGCCACAGATCACTCCCTAGAGTAAATTAATTTAGTGGTGCAGATGTTGACAAAGGCAGCAGAGATGCAGCCACTGACTCCTAAAATACACAAAATTCCCAAACAACTGTATGTTCATTCATATTCAAACTAATACACAATGACTTCAGCAGAATTTATAGGAACAGAAATTAATGAAAATGTCCTACAAAATGAAAAAAAAAGTATTTTTTTTTACATGATCAGGATTTAAAGTCTTCAATTTATTTATTTATTTCAACCTTCTTTAAGAAGTTGGGCTTCTCCCATTCTACTGTGAACACTTTCTTTCCTTCTGCTGTTACTCTTCCAGGAGGATTGATTCAGGTTCCTAAGTACAGGCTTCTTGTAGAATATAAAATACTGTGGAGTGCCTGAGACCTCCCCTTTTAGATAGGCAGATATGATACAGGAACTGCAGAAGAGACTCTTCCTTTTATCATCATATTTGTAGATCGAGCAGAATACCCAAGGTCTTTAAAACATTAACCATGTGGCTATAGTTAGGCACATGCATCTCACCTCAGCTGTCAGATGTTGCCTGGAACTGGATCACATGCTATTAACAGAACATTGCAATTGTGTTCTCAAAGCCATTTATGTATGATAACCTAGACATGTCTTTTTGTTCCCTGAAGTGCCTGTGAGTCAAATCAGTAACTTCATTGTGCATAAGCCTTCATCAGAGAAGAAAGATCATTTGAAGGTAATAGATAGAAAGGTGATTTCTTGTTGAGGATAAGCGGTCATATGTATGTTTCAGTTTATTGAGTTACCAGCATTATGATGATTGCAGTTCTGACAATATAAATCTCAAAACCTTTCCTACTAACTCTCACACTTACACTCTGTTATAAGGAACTATCTTAAAGGTGGACAGCAATGGATTGAGAGACCTTGGGGGCAGTCTGTCTAACACTAAAGATTTTTTTCAAAGCCCCTTTAACCTCCTGGTTCCTCAGACAGTAAATGAAGGGATTGAGCATGGGAGTTACAATAGTGTACACAATTGACACCACCTTGTTTAAGTCAAAAGGGTGGATTCTCTTGGGCCGGGCATACATGAACAGAGTGGCTGAAAAGAAGATAATGACTACAGTGAGGTGAGAAACACAGGTGGAGAAGGCTTTCTTCCTGCCCTGGGCTGTAGGGATATGCAGGATGGTGCTGATGATGCATATATAGGAGATAATCGTGACAGAGAGGGGAACCAGCAAGATAAGCAAGGCCAGGATGAAATCTACTATTTCAGCCATTGTCATATCAGCACATGATATGTTCAGCAAGGGGCTGATGTCACAGAAGAAGTGGTTGATTACATTGGAGCCACAAAAAGACAGCTGAGAGATGAAAAATACTTTCAGCATGGAGGCCAAGAAGCCAATGAGCCAGGAGCATGTGACTAGTTGCATGCAGAGCTGGTGGTTCATGATGACTAGATAGCGCAGTGGATTGCAGATGGCCACATAACGATCATAAGCCATGACTGCAAGGAGGACACACTCAGTACAAATAAGGGAGCTGAAGAAGTAAAGCTGGGTCATACAGCCTGCAAAAGATATATTCTTGCTTTCAACAAGAAAATTCAGTAGCAGTTTGGGGACAGTGACTGAGATGTACCAAGCCTCCAGGAAGGAGAGGTTGCTGAGAAAGAAATACATGGGCTTGTGAAGCTGATGGTTCATCTTTATCAAGATAATTATGAGTATATTTTCCAAGATGGTCAGCATGTAGGCCACCAGGAGTATGAAAAAAAGCAACATCTGAAGTTCCATGATAGTTGGAAATCCCAAGAGGATAAATTCCTGGAATTTTGTGCTGTTTTTCTGCTTCATGGCAAAGGGCATAGCATCAAGCTTCAGAGAAAAAGTAAAGACAGTAAAAGAGAAAAAAAAATGGAATATTTTAAAAAACAAAGAAATAGTGAGAAGAATTGCAGAGGAAGAAAAGAAAAAATTGCAAGCTGAAAAGACGAAAGGAAGAATGATGATAAAAAAAACATGAGGAGAGGGAGAAAAGGAAGAACATTGTTACATTCAGATCACATACCATTTTGAAGATATAACAACAAATTCAATATGATATTTTGATATCTGGTTCATAATTAGTGGCATAAGTTATTAGTGAAATCCATGGGTGTTGAATGCCTCTATAAAGCTGGATGCCCAGTTCTCTTTAACTTGCAGAGGGTACTGGATATCCAGGATGCATCTGCATGACTTAGGCAATTTGGCTTAGTTCTGCAAAGCCAAGACATTGCTGTGCTGCCTGTAGAGTAGAGCTTGGTCCCCGCTACATTTTCCCAGCATAGAAAGCCTAAAGATATTAACTAAATATTAACTAAAGATATTAGATAAATAGATAGATTAGATATTAGATAAAAGATATTAACTAAATATAAAGCCTAGATATTAACTAAATGAAACAGGTATTTTTAGAGAGCAATATGTTTTATTCTAAATAAAGCTCTCAGGGAAGATGAATTACGTTTTAGAGGAATGTATTCCTCAGTCTGTTTCTCTTTCCCTCCCATCCCCTGTTTTTCTATTTATCTATCCACCTTTTTTAAAAATTTGACAGGCTAATTTTCATATATAATTCTCAATTTCTACAGGTCAAAACTGAAAAGAAAAAAAGAAAAACCTCCCAAACTGGAAAATGCACATTTCTCTCCTTTAACCTTACCATCCTCTAATCTAAGAAATGCTTTTTCAACTTGTTTTAAAGTTCTACTAGTGTAATATTTTATTTCATGTTAAAAGCAAAGAAACAAACCACCTCTTCTCCCCTCCCCAGAATTATTAGAGATAATCATATAATAAACTAGGTTTTCAGTGATGGAAGAACATTCATCTTCATAAAACAATTCATTGACACTGAAACACCAGTCCAGATATTGTTAATTTAAAACCTTTTATAGCTTCAGAAGCGGTAATATAAACCATGACTGAAGACTTGTAACGTGCAAACTCATATAACTTTGTAATCATATTACTGTTAGCTTTTACTACCATGAGAAATTCCACAGGTCTAAGGAGAAGCTGCAAAATTTTGTCTTTTTTTCTTAATCAGTGCAAAATACATTATTAACCAATTTGTCTCCATAGTACATGTATTCAGTACTTCCTGACCTGGCTACTATTAGTTCTACCTATAAAACCAGGAATATCTGAGTGTTTCAAACTTCAAATTGTTCATCTTACACATCACTCAAATCTCTAAATAAGCAGTTACAAGAGAGTGATAGTGATTCTCCTAAGTCAAATACAATGCTTACATTTCTCTGTCACTGCAACTGGAGTAAATACCACAGCTATCTTAACATCAGAAGACTATACTGAGAAGCTGGAATTCATCTGCTGAAATTTAGACAGCTATCAGTTTAGTTATCTAATATATGATATACTCAGCATGTCTTCTTTCTAGGGAATATAGAAATACAGGTACTTCCAGGTAATACTGCTCTCATTGAGAGGAAAAGGTCTAAAATAGGTCAGATGGATCATTCCTTAGCCATGTCTATTTCTCTTTTCCTTGATTCTATAAGTGCATGTCAACACACAGCTCAGAAGCCTTGATGTGTTGCTCGGTGTAGTTCATATGTATGCTGTAGATGTTGAAATGCCAGTGCATTAATTCCTCCTTGGAAGGAGGTGATTACCCTACAAAAATTCCTGAAGAAGAATAACAGTGAAAAACTTTCTTCTGCTCTTACCTTCACACCACTTCAGCAGTGCTTGTGATAGCATTCATGGACTGGTTAGGGAAGACAACCCTTCTCTGTGATTTAATTGAAAAAACATAACCCAAGTGGTGGGAGTTCTGCAGAACATACTGATGTGATTGCTTTTTACCTGTTCATAAAAAAGCAGTTCAGTATAAGATTTCATAAGATATAAGTAATTACTCATGGGATTTCAGTGTTTACTTTGCTTTTGTATAACTGAGGTACCCAAGAAAGAAACTCATGAAGACTAATTCTAGCTTTCTGAGGCTCTCTCTGCAGCACTTGCAGTTCATGAAACAAAACAATAACCTAACCTAGCTGCTGTGAAACATTTTCTGGAGGTGACTATTCCTCAGTTACCTACCAGTGATTCTTCCTATGAACAAGCTACTGACAGAGGTTCCTCAGGAAACTACCCAAAACTATATAATACGAATCTGTACCTGAGTAATTATCTGTTACTGTGCCTACATGATCAACTGTATTTTCACAAAGCATATCACCCTGCAAATGGAACTAATTTGTCTATACAGTCATGTTTTGTGGCCATTTCAGAAACATGTATGAGTCTGGCAGATCTCACTCAAGACCTTTGGCAAGACCCTAACCTTTCTGGGGAGAAGGAAGGCTACCCTACCACATCTAAACTATGAATAGGCAACTCTATCCATGTAAGGAAATGTCTTTGTGCAAGAGCCGGCTTCTTTGTTAGTTCATAACCTCTTTGTCTTTTAGCTGTAGCAAAGCCAACTAGCTCCCCTTTAGACCAGATCAAAATATAACTCCATGGCTAGTTTTCTCTAACTATTGTTTGCTATAGATAGTATGGGCAAGATTTCTCTGGCCTGCAAATTCCTCAAGCACGGTATCATCAGTCTTTGTTGCTTCATACCACTTCACAGGATACACAACATCTAACATTATGCTGAAAAACATAACTAAGAAAAGTTCAGTACAAGTCTGTAATTATTTGGATTTTTCAAATTGAACACTAAGGAAAATAAATTCCTCAGAATCACAAGGAGTCCATGTAGCCTGGGGTGCCATGCAATGTGAATGTAACCTGTCATCAGGCTAAAGCCATACAGGATGGATGTCAAAGATGGATCCGAGGAAACAACAGACTTGGAGCAGTCTGGAAAAAATATAATAATCAATGGAGAGAGCTGGAGGCATCCAGTAGTTAACACTGTACTACACTAGTGTTAGCAGACAGCCCAGCACTCTTTCTCAAAACTAAAATCTAAACTCCTGAGATTCACTTAAAATTCCATAGACATTTATCAGATATATTATTTGGATTTGAGATGAAGATCTATTTTGCTTACTGAGAGAATAAGATTCATACTGTTTATAGAAAAATATGGGGTTTGGTGGGTTTTGTGTGTGTGTGTATGACTGCAGATATCACCAGAATTAATCTAGACCATTACCTTGTATTAGTTACCCAGTTTTATGATGTCTATATTAGGTGATATAACTCCTATCCTTAGCAGAATTTTAATAACTCTTAGGTTGTTGCTGCTCCACCTCTGTTGATTGCAAGGAAATTTAAGTTTTATCAAAGACCAGATTCGACAATTAAAATATGCAACTAAGGTAGGTCAAAGTCACCTGAGAGCTCAACTCATTCCTGTCTCTAAGCCCTGTTGTTCACCCTGTCGTAATGGAAGATAACACTAAATTTAACCTTAGTTGGTGGGCACTATCTCACCTGCAGACATACACATCTGAGGTAGTCAGCAAGACTTTTTCACTGTGTCTTTTGCCTCCTTGTTCCTCATGGTTAATGAATGTATTTAGCATTGGAGTGACTATAGTATAAATTATGGAAACGTGTTTGTTGAGATCCAAGGAGTGTATACTCCTGGGTCAGACATACATGAAGAGGGTCATTAAGAAGATGATGACCACAATCAGGTGAGAAACACAGGTGGAGAAAGCTTTCTGTCTATACTTAGGAGCTTAGACAGCTACACAGATCACCCTACCATGTATATTTGCATTTACTCAGCTGAATAGATTTCTAGAGTCTACTGACTGCCCTGACTAGTTTCTCATTTCATCTGTGTACTGTTGAGCTTCCAATGCCATATAATGGCCTCAGATACATGAAACGTTGAAATAAGGCTAACAGGTACGACACAAAAATTATAGCAGATATGTTCCCATCTGGAGTAGCAGCTGAAACTCATAAGGAAGACCACTGAACAGTTTGAATGACATTCTGGATCCAGCTTTTTCACCTGAATCAAAAAACTAGAGCTGAGTATTATGACCCTAATGGAAATGTAGGTACTTAGGAGGCGATTCAGTTGTCTAAAGAGAGGTGTTTAATTTCAGATTCTGTGGTATTTTATGTACTTTTCAGTAGGGTTTCCAGAAGTTATATGTTTCCTATAAATTGTGTGAAATCTGTCATCCCATGAAGGTGTGTTTATTACTTTAGTGAGCTCAGATTATACTAACTGCCAATGCTGAGGTAGTTGAACTCCTAAGTAGTATTTACAGATTTACAGTAGTAAGTATTTACAGATTTACAGTAGTAAGTATTTACAGATTAGGTGTAATAACTAAACCCACCCCTAGAGCTAAATGAAATTATTCCATTTCATTACGGAGATTCTAAAATAACTTCTTTCATTTATCTTCCTCATGTAAATGTCTGCTAAAATAAATATGGTTGTCAGGCAATTTTTCAATTCCATATATCCCCCTCAAAATATGGGGACTGTACTGCAGGTCACCTCAGCGTTTTTTTACCAAATAGCAAGAAGGTTAAATGTTAGATGTCCTGGGGTATGGCGGAATGGAATTTGAGGATCAAAGACCTGCTGAGGTACTGTTGCAAGATTTTGTAGCACAAAGAGTACAAAACCTGATCTGATCTCCTCCATACTGCCAAGTGGAAGGAGTCCCTGGAGTCAGCTATTTGTAAAACCACTTTGGAGTTGGTCTTTTATGAGTCAGATGCCTTACTTAAGCCAAAAGCATGATTCAAATGATATTCATAAAGTGAGATTAAGTGGAAGATTAGCACCTAGGAGAGCTGGAGTTATAGAAGTTATTTGGCTGTTAGGACATACAGTTTGATTTAATTTGCCAATATATTAGAATCTAGTGACATTTGGCATGTGTTAAGGTATGTTGGTTGACCTCTAGTTAAAGGTTGGCCTCCAGTTGTTGGACAAAGCCATATGTGCATGCTTAGACATCTCAGGGCATGTCATGAAGAAGGCATCTTTAGAATAATGTAAGTGCATAGAGAATGAAGAGTAGTGTTGCCAGGAGAAAAGGGGTTAATTCTTATCTCCTTCTGTTGGGCTGGTGAGCCTCCAGTTGGACTACTGTGTCCAGTTTTGGGATTCCCCCAGTTCGAGGAAAATGTGGAGAAACTAGAGAGGTTCTTACTAAGGCCTACTAAGATGTTCATATGTGTCCTAGAGTACTGTGAAATGAAGTTGAGATAGCTAGGTTTGTTTAATGTGGTGAACAGGAGACTATGGTGTGGTCTACAGTTAGCCTACAGAAGCCTACAGTTACAAAGACAATGGGGCCAAACAGTTCTTGGTCATGACAGATACTATGAAAAGGGACAAAGATAGTGACTTTCAACTCAGTAGTTGAAAATAGGCCATTAGGAGAAGCTGCTTCACTAGGAGGTCAGAACAGCACTGAAACAAGTTGCCCAGAATGATTATAGTATCTCTGTCTTTGAATGTTTTCAGCTCTCAGCTAGACTAAGCCACAGCTGGCATACTATAGAGATGGTGAGAGTTGTGCTACAAAAGGGAAGTCAAATTCTAGATATACTGACACCTGGAGTACTGCATCCAGTTCTGGGCTCCCCGGTATAAGAGCAATATATATGGATATACTAGAAATAGTCCCATGAAGGGCCACTAAGATAATTAAGGGGCTGCAGCATCTCTACTATGAGGAAAGGCTGAGAAAGCTGGGACTGTTCAGCCTGGAGAAGGGAAGGCTCAAGCAGGATCTCATTAATGTATACAACTGTTTCTGAAGGGAGACTGTAAAGAAGATGTAGCCAGCCTCTTCTGTGGTGTCCACTGACAGGACAAGAGGCAATGGGCACAAACTGAAACACAGGAGGTTCTCTCTGAACATGAGGAAACACTTTTACTGTGCGGGTGACCGAGCACTGGCACAGGTTGCCCACAGGGGTTGTGGAGTCTCCATCCTTGGTGATATCCAAAGCTGTCTGGACACGTTCCTAAGCAACCAGCTCTAGGTTTTCCTTGCTTGAGCGTGGGTGGTGGACCAGATGACCTCCAGATGTCCCTTCCAACTTCAACCATTCTGTGATTTTGTGATATTCGAAGGTCCCTAAAAAACATTTCTATGAGTCTGTGATTCTATAATGCCAAATGTCACTAGACACTTCTGAGCGGAGAATAGAACTGAGCTCCATTTTTCTACATAAGTTTGAATGGGTGTCTGTAAGCCATTGAACATATTGCCTAGATTGTACTGAAGGTATTGCTCAGTCATATGTTGAAACCTACTCAGTAGGTAGCTACAGTGAGATTCAATTGCCTAAACATCAATTTCTATTGCAATTTGAGACCCCACAGCCTTTTCCACCTGACATCCAAATCAAAGAATCATACAAAAATTTAAGTTGGAAGGATAGAGTTTCAATTCTGGAATTTTTTAGCTCGTTCTGCTGTCAAAAACATATTTCAGTCAGGTCAGTTTTTTCAGGGACTTGTCTAGTCAAGCTTTGAAAAACTCAAAGGGTGGAGATTTCATAACCTCTCTGGGACTCCTTTGCAGTGCTTAATCACTCTGATTTTGTTTGATTGCTTCTTTCTTTTTTGTACTATTTAATCTGAATTTAATTTGTTGCAACTCGCTCCTGTTGCCTCTTGTCTTTTCAGGTGTGCACAACTAAGAATTGCCCCTATCTTCTCTGTAATACCCTTCAAGTATTGGCAGACTGCAACTGAATACCTCCTTAATGTTCTCTTTTCCAGACTTAAAAAATTATTTCCAACTGTCTCTCTTTGTACGTCATGTGGTCCAATCCCTCTGCTGGTAATCCTGTGTTGGTAACCCTCTGCTAGACTCTGTCCATGTTGTCTTTCTTGTAGTGGGAAGCCCCGAAGTAGACGCAGCATTGCAGATGTAGTCTTACAAATATATGCAGTCTCAGGTGACAAATAGAGGGGAAGGATCATTTGCTTTGGCCTCCTGGCTAGATTACTGTTAATACAGTCCAGGAGGCAGTTGGTCTTCATCACTGCAGAGGCACACTGCTGACTCACGTTAATTTGCCTGCCAGCAGCTCCAGGTCCTTTGCTGTAGAGCTGTTGCCCAGTGAGTGCCAAACTTATACTGAAGTATTGGGTAATTCTTTCCTAGGTGAAGGATTTTGCATCTGTCTTTGTTGAGTTCCTTAAAGTTCTTCTTGTCTCTCTCCTTCTGAATGTTACTTTAGAAAGGGCTGGGTCTCCCATAGGTCCAGTGTCAAATTTGCCAGCTCTGTATGGATACCATATGGCATCAGAAATGCTGTTAGATGCCTATGTTTAGACAATTGATTCTTCTCTTAGTTCTTATATCTCCTCATGTAATATAGAAGGATCAAAGGAAAATTACATTTGAAAATCAGGAGGCTCATTTAGCTTTTAAAATGGAAATTAAACTATTAACCCTCTTCCCCAAAAGTAAAGGTTTGTTCTGTAAAACTCAGCCACTTCACAAAGTTCTATTTGAAGTTAATGAATAGAAGGAACTTCTCAGTAGTCGTTCATGTTCTCCTATGACAGCTATCTAAAATGACTGATATTATCTGAACTACTGAAGTTTCCATCTTAACCCCTGTGAAGAAAGTTGACATAACTATTTATGTGGTGTCTCAAGTTCTTTGAATCCTAGTTTCATATTAGCTTGGATCAAGGTCAGAATGTAATTGTGTTCTTTGATACAGAACAAAAAAATACATTAAGAGAAGATGATGATGTTTATTGCCTTCTCTACTGGTCAGGAATGATGTGTGATGTGTTCAGTAGAAACACCTTATTTTACATTCACACAGTGTTAGCATTCATTGATTTTAGCTTAACACGCAGATTGACTCAGGAAAAGCAATCCTTAACAACTGATGTCTAAACAGAACCATAATCTTCATTTTTGTGCGAGTGAAAGTCTTATTAGACATTAATAGGATTCAGACAAATTCAGCTGGAAGATTATCTTCCAAGTATTATATTAATGATCAGACCCAGAAACTCTGGAGACAGCACCCATGCAACACAAGACCTTCCATAAAGTGTCTTTTACTTCCTGGCTCTTCAGGCAGTAAATGAATGGATTTAGAATTGGAGTCACTATAGTATAAATTATGGAAACTAGTTTGTTGAGATCCAATGAGTGTGTACTTCTGGGTCAGGCATAAATGAAAAGGGTGGCTGAGAAGAAGATGATGACCACAGCCAGGTGAGAAACAGATGTGGAGAAGGCTTTCTTCCTGTTCTGGGCCATGGGAATGCATAAAAAGGTTATGCATATGTAAGAAATTATGATGACAGAGAGGGGGATCAACAGAATAAGCAAGGCAAAGACAAAGCCCACCGTCTCTGCAACTAACCGCTCAGTGCAAGAGAGGTTGAGCAAAGGGCTGATGTCACAGAAAAAGTGGTTGATGACATTGGGGCCACAGAAAGACAGCTGGGAAATGAAGAAGACCTTTAGCACAGATGTCAGAAAGCCAACCAGCCAAAACCCATGGATAGCTGCATACAGACTCTGTGGTTCATGATGACTGGGTAGTGTTGTGGTTTAGCCCCACTTGGCAATTAAGTACCACACAGCCGCTTGCTCACCCTCCCCACCCCCGGTGGGATGAGGGAGAGAATCGGAAGAGCAAAAGTAAGAAAACTTGTGGGTTGAGATAAGAACAGTTTAATAATTGGAACAACAACAAAAAAAATAATAAATGGGTCTCCCTTGGTTTGCATGTCCCTATAGTAGCCTACTACAGTGATGCTTTCATAGTATGTGCTCAGTGCCCTGGAGCCTGGCATGAGAACAAGGGGGGATATTTGGGAATGCTGAGTTTGCTGGAATAATATTGGAGGACTGTTCCAAATAGAGGAACTAGGACAAGCTTTTCATCCATATACTCTGTCTGAGGCAGAGCATCCATCACAAGTGCTCGCATTTTTGTTGATAATACAATTTGGCTCACATCAGAGGAGATCCCACATACTGGCCAGAGCAGTGCCAAAGTGATGGTGTAGACACCTCACTCCAAAAGGGGACTACACAGTCAGTTTCTAGCAGCAGCTGAGAACAAGCTCTGATGTAAAGCAGACACATTTCCTTTGGCATGAGTCGTCTTGGGCCTCATGAAATGCAAATTAAATCATCCACAGATCTTCAGAGTTAATGGATCTGCAGGTAACACCAGGCTAGACAGCTCTCTTGAAACAACTGAGCTTTGTGCATCTTCATCACCAGTTTGGCCCCACAAATATGTATTCTGTTAGCTTTATTTTACAGTTTCAGTCATAAAGGGGGTGGAGGAGGGGTTGATTTATTGTTTTTATGATTGACTCATTGCTTTCTTATTCTATCCAAGGTCCCATCATCCTTTCTCCCCAGCCAGTGACCAGGAACCCACAGCCTCTTCTGAATAGGGTATATTGCTGTAAGGGACCGAGTTTCATTCTGCATGCCTTGTAAGATCCAGCACGTGTGTCATTCTAGGCCACTAGGATAAGACTCATCTGATAAGACTAATTCTTAAGCAGAAGAGCCATGCCTTAGAAGCGCTTATTTCCATTTTGGGATAAGTCATCCTGCAGTGACCAGCTAAGATGCAGACATCTCTACTGTGAATGCCTTGAGCT
Organism: Ciconia boyciana; assembly: GCF_034638445.1. Classification (NCBI taxonomy): domain Eukaryota; kingdom Metazoa; phylum Chordata; class Aves; order Ciconiiformes; family Ciconiidae; genus Ciconia; species Ciconia boyciana. The sequence continues at coordinate 7,153,039 of NC_132955.1, forward strand.
GGGTGAACAGACTCAGATTCCAGAGTTTTAACATGGGGACTCTGAAGAGGAAAATACAAATAAATTGGTCCAGCTCCCCCAAAATAATGTAATGAAAAGACAGCTTAATCCCACCTGGTTTAGACATCTAAAAATTGACTACCTATTTCTAAGGAAGTCATCTGGGCTTCCTCTGTAATCATTAGAAAGAAGTGAGCCCTGCCAAAGTCTATTAATCCCATACTTAGTTAGGGATCTAGAGATAGTTAGTCTGTGTCATGTTCTTACCCAAATAACACTCTGGACAACTAACTATATTTCTAGATCTGGGGTTGCTGTTATAAGATAATGTAAATACAAAGACAGGACCACTAGGATTTTTTTATTTTCCTGTAAGCCAGAAGTAAATCCTTTGAAATCAGTACAGCTGCATTTTGAATTATTTAAAAAGTGTGTGTGTGTGCACATGTGCATGTATGTGCATGTGTTAGGAGTAACTTAAGTTAAAGGAATTATACAATTAAAATAGGTTTGAGTTGTAGCCAAGTATAGGGAAAAAACTACTTTTATTTTGTCAGATGTGTGTCTTCAATCACTCTATTACTTTCTGAACAAAGGATATAACTATGATTCATTGCCTTGAGAAGTGAAACCTGGGATGTACACTACTATATAAGGAAGTAGGACCTGCCTTATGTCCCTGATATTCTTTTCATTAACCTGAAGTTCTTTTCTGTGTTTTGTTTTGTTTTTAGTATGACCAACATGAATCAGAGCTTGTGTCAGCTTTCACAGTAAGGACCTCTTACCTCTGCTCTCCCACAGCTCTGGCCTATGAATATGTATGGATATCATCATATGTATGAATGTGTAAAGAATATCATCAGTCCTATTCCTTTATCCATGTTGAATAACACCTAGTGCCAAAGCTGGGTCTTCTGTCCTATAAGAACAGCTAGCTTGTCAAATAATTTAATTCCTGAGTTTTATTCTTAATGACAATTTCTGATTGTCCACCATAAGAATATGTTGAATGCTGGGCTGTCCTTTAATGGGAGGCAAAAAATATGGGTTCAGTACAGGGGACAGTTCACTGCATTAACTCCTTCCTCTAGAAAATATAGCACAGACCACATTAGAATGATTTATCTTAACTTTTTCAGGGGTTCTGTAAAGATATTCAGAATACCTAAACATGTTTTTGCCAGAAGAGGGCAAGATTCATCTACAAGGTGGAATGCAACTGCTACCCTTTGTGTGAAACAACAAAGATAACACTCTTATGATCTGTGGCACATATTACTTTTTTTTTTCCTGAATTTTGAACCTGAATAGTCTCAAAAGTCAAAATTATGTCTTGATAACACGGGAACTATGTCAGACTCAGTGGAGACCTGGGTTAGATGCCATTCACACTAGACACACTTGCTTAAGCAAAAAGGGATAAGAACATAGCAGATATATGTGAGGACGTAGTGGACAGTTGCTAGGGCTGTTAGACCTGAAATAAGAGTGGGAACAGTAATACCAGAATGCTCAGTTCATCTATGCTGGGTGTTCCCCTCTTAGGCATGGGAGGTACCTCTCTCCCCCAGTGGTTCTACTGACCATGGAAGCAGATCTTCCACATCTTGTTCTGTTAGCTTAACCTCAGGGTAGGGCATAGCCAGCAGCCTAGTCATTTGCCTGGAGTCCTGCCAATTATAGTCACTCTACACATTTGGGCAATTTTTGCTGGAGTGTCTTAAGCAGAAGGATGTGGCCACTGACATTAATTCTGCCCTGAAATTACAGGCACAGTTGAAAGACCAGAATATTCTATTAGAGAAAATGCAAAGCAAGGAGAATAAACACTTTCACAGAATGATAGAATAATTTAGTTTGAAAGGGACCTCTGAAGTTCATCTAGTCCAATCTCCTGCTCAAAGCAGGGTCAACTAGAGCAGGTTGCTCAATGACTTGATTAGTAAAGTCTTAAAAACCTCCAAAGATGGAGCTTCCGCAACCTTTCTAGGCAACCCATTCCAGTATTTGACCACTTTCATCACTTAAAAAAAAAATTAAAATTCCTCATATGTAATTGGAATTTCCCAAGTTCCAACTTATGTCTATTCTCCCTCATTCTATTGCTGTGCACATCAGAAAAGAGTCTTGCTCCATCTTCTTTGTGTCCTGCTGCCATCAGGTATTTCTAGATAGCAACAAGATCTCCCCTTAGCCTTTTCGGCTTAAAGGTGAACAGGTGCCATTATGTCAGCCTCTCTTCCTGTTTCAGTCCCCCACTAGCTTGGTGGTCTCTGCTGGACTCCCATCTCTATGTCAATCTCTTTCTTGTCCTGGAGACCCCCAGACAGGACACTGTACTGCAGATATATCTCCCAAGCGTCAAAGAGAGGGGAAGAATCTCTCCTGTTTACTAATGGCTACACTCTTACTAATATAGCCCATGATGCTGTTACTTTTCTTTGCTGTAAGTACACACTGACGGCTCCTGTTTAACTTGTTGTCCACCAAGACCCCTTTTTAGTCAGTCAGCCCCAAGCCTGCCCTGTTGCATAGGGTTACTCTGGACCAGGTTGCATTTGCCTTTACTGAACTTCATGTGGGTCCTGTTAGCCCATTTTTCCAGCCTTTCCAGGTCCTCTGAATGGCAGCCTTGCCCTTTGGCATATTGTCCACTCCCTCCAATTTGGTGTTGTCCACAAACTCTCTGCGAAGTAACAGATTCTGAATATGGAAGCAAGAAAGAGTTTAATCTGTTAGTTTACCAGAATGAAACACTTCCATAATTTTAAACAAAAAATGCTTCATTTCATTTAACTGAGCGACATTTCATCAGTTTCTTTTATTGCATTATGAATTACGCATTTCTGATCCCCACTGCTTCTTTGACTTAGGCTTCCCCTCTTCATCACCTCTCTTATAATACACACAGTTATGTGACTCTAGAAATGCTGCTCTAAATACATTCACAGTGGCACACACTATTCTTTAAGGAGTCTAGCATGTGTGACTAAAGGAGAAATAAACTTTAAATCAAATAAAACAATAAGACAAAGAGAATGCATTATTTTTGTAACTGATTTGAAATTTAAAAGGGTCCAATATGAGACAGTATTTTCACCCCCCCAAAAAAAAAAGAGTTAATATGGCTAAACATATCTTTCTGAGTATGTGTATATGTGATTCTTTTTATATCTCCCTCTCAGCCTGCTTAATCTATTACTTTTAGTAAGTATTTTCACTTTATATAACCTGTTTTTCCTACTGGAAAAACTGGGAATCAAGACTGGTGGGTTCCCATTTGGTGACCCATCTAACAGGAACCTGCATAGACAATGAGAATGAACAGCAGTGTCATCTTCTCTGTGATGTGTCCTATCTACTCTAGAGTGCAGGCATGCAGACATACACCCATGATTAAACAAGAAACTGTATTGAAGATATTTGGCCTTATTGGACCAGACGCTCATCATGTAGAAGTAAAATCAAATTTCCTGAAGATGCACTACAGGAATAAACCTGCTGAAAATAATCTTAAAATAGATTATTTTGCATTCAATCCTAATTAGACCAGCTGAGTGGTATGTCTGAGGAACATTACTTAAATGTACCTAACATTGTATATAGAGGTGAAGTAATATAAATCATATCATAGTATTTGTGATGGAGCCTAACTGACTGGATACCCATTGCCGTTGGATCAAGGGGGAGTACTGCTGAAACTCATAAGGATTCATCCTGGCATGAAAAAAAATCCCTGAAACTCCTGTGCCATGAGGTATTTATGTGTCTTTCATTCTCTCTCATTTACAGACAAACAAACTTAAATGAAACCTCTCTAATGCTTCCACGGTAAGGATAAGTTCTCTGGCTTAATTAAATATGGTATTACATTGTTCTCATGACTGTGTTTCTGGCACGTACAAGACAGGACAGCTGAGAACAAGGCTGAATGAATAGGAAAGGATGCCTATTTAGAGAAGGTACTTTCCCAGAAACCATTAAAAAATGCATAGATGCAGAATCTTATGTTTGTTTGCTTTCAGAAAGGACACTGGGAAATGATGGTGAATGCTGAAACATTTTCAGTTTACTCAGAGCTTAATTAAATTTTTCCCTCCCCTGCCACCACCCATCTCAGAAGCTAAAAAAGAAGAGTCCCTGGCTGATGCTATTTATAGTGGTAAAAATCAGGCTTCCAGATGATTTGTAAATGTCTGTGAAAGGGACATTTTAAGTCAGTGGGATGAATTATTTTCTGGAATTGCCTATTCTAGAACCATTGGCTCTAGGAAAACAGTAGAAGAGAGGTGGACATACTGGAGAGAGTCCAACAAAGGGTCACAAGGATAATGAAGGGACTGGAGCATCTCTCCTATGAGGTAAGGCTGAGAGAGCTGGGACTGTTCAGCCTGGAGAAGGCTCGAGGGGTAACTTATCAATGTATAGAAATACCTGAAGGGAGGGTGCAAAGAAGACAGAGCCAGGCTTTTTTCAGTGGTGCCCAGTGCCAGGACAAGAGGCAATGGGCACAAACTGAAACACAGGAGGTTCCCTCTGAACAACAGGAAACACTTTTTTACTGTGAGGGTGACTGAGCACTGGAACAGGTTGCCCAGAGAGGTGGTGCTGTCTCCCTCCTATATTCAATAGCTGTCTGGACATGCTCCCGGGCAGCTGGCTCTAGGTGTCCCTGATTCTGCATAGGGGTTAGACCACATGACCTCCAGAGGTCTTTTCCAATCTCAAGCATTCTGTGATTCTGTGAAAAATCATAGATGACAAATTCATATTTAGATGACTGAACTCTGGTGCTTATTTAACTTAATTTCAGATGTATAAATTAAAATATATGTATTCCACATTAATATTTATTTAATTATTTTTTTCCTCCCAGATTTTAAGTTTCACCACCTCAAACCTAAAAGGAGGTAGTTCATTTTTTCTCCTGGGAGTTTCTGAGGAATTTTTTTCTTTGTTTTGTTATTTGTTCTGTTCTTGGCCTTCTCTAGTCATATTCAGGAAGATCCTTCTAAGCTGAAGTCTTCACCTGACTCTCTAACTACTGATAATGTTTTTTTGACAATTCACATTATACACAAACTCATACACACCTAGGCACATAGCTTTCCACTATTAATATGGAGACTGTTTTGGAGCTATTCAGATGCAAAATAATCTCATATTATCCTTTACTGTTGTCTCAAATTCTCCTTTTGCATGTAGTGATCCACAGGCCCTCTGGACTGCATGGATTGCTTCCAAATAGTGTCTGTATAAAGTAATTCAGAAACACATTCCTGTAAATGGGAGGACTCTGTTTATACATGAGTCAGTGTATTGAAACAAAACCCCAAGAACATCCTGCAAGGGATTACCCTGAAGGATTTCTCCCTTGGCCTCTTATGCCATCTTATTGTCTGTGTGAAGAACAGCTTTAAATGCAATATAACACAGCTGTCCTCTTCCAGTTTCAGAGAACTGCCATGGTCTCTTTAGTGTAAAACATAGGCCTGTGTAATTATTATTCTTGTTAAAGCAAGCTGAATCTCAACATCTTTAAGATTCAAGGATTTCTCCTTCTCAGTCTGTATCTCCAACCTATGTTGAAACAACACAAACAGGAAAGATGCAAGCACACATAGAATAAAAGCACAGTGTCCACCAAGATTAACCCAGACAGAGCAGAGAGCAGTGTTTTTACGTACGCAGGACTCATGTAAACAACTCAGACTGCCTGATCCTATTACTCTTTCCTGCTCATCAGAGCTATAGTTCACAAGTGGACAAACACACCCCCTCATTCTGTTGTTCCACAGGGATGCATGTGCCTGTGAGCTCCTTGAAGCCTAGACCAGACAGTAGCTCTGTCCAGACTCAATGCCCAGACCTTGGGTCTCACTTATCCATTTTCCAGCTCCGACCTCAAGTTTTTCCAGAATCTGGTCTCCTCCTACACACAGGCTTGATCAATTTGACATTTGCTGACATATCCATCTGTATGCACAGACTAGAGAGCAAGGTCACGTGGAAAATAAATAAGCACAGAGTCCGAAAAGAAGATGGGACAGACTGCAGTGATCAGGCTCAGGGCTTAGACAGATTAGCTGAGTGACCAAAAGCCTGTTTATACAAGGCTGGACCTTATTATCCACCACCTTCTCTCCATTTTCACACATTTGGTCTCCCCAATCTATCTCTATTCCTCCCTTTCTCTGCTTTGGCTCTTCCACTAAACATAAATATTCCACATTCCCACAATTTGCCTCAGCCCATCAGGCACTGACTTAAGAGTTCCTTTCTTTGTTATTGTTTTAATAATCTACCACCCATTAAGGTTTGTGTGTCTGAGTTTTAATTGATTACGTCCTTTGTTTCTTGTCTTTGCCTTTGATGATGAATAGCCATTAACTAGATATCCTCTCAAACCAGAAATCTTTACAGTCCATATATCCTTACAGTCCCTGCTATTCTTTTTTTGTTGTTATTATTGAATTATAGCCATAATGAATGACCATGTACATTATTCCAAGGTCATATATATTTTTTCTTTTCTACAGCATATTATATCCTCAGCCGCTTCTGACAAAATGACGGTAAGTTTGATTTTTTAAATCTAAGTATTGAAAAGAAAAGCTATATCGAGGATGATTCTTCTCAGATAACTTCAGAGGTTTGTCACTCTTTATGTTACGTGATAAAAGATTCATCTCTACACCACACAAAGGAGCACAGAGGGACAATGGGAGGCAGGGAACCCCCGTAGCCTAATAAGAGAAACAATCACAGTGTAAAGGTGCCTACGAAGGCTGTAACAGGAGCGCAATTGGCCTCATTGTCCAGGGATGAAATCTATTAAGATGAGTCAAAGGGAGTGGGTCTCTAGAGCAACTTTCAGATTGAGAGGAGTTACTGCCTACAAGGGCATGAGATGGCAGGGAAGAGCATTTTAGGATTATGCAAGACTGATTATGGGATTTTGAGAGGAGGAACCACAAGTGGAGAAAGGGAAGCATCAAGGTGGTTTGGGGAGGAACAAGCATGAGAAAATAAAGGGATAAGGTTATATAAGGGGGCGGTTACATGTAAAGGCACGCTGGTCAGTATGCTTGTGTGGCAATGCCCTGTACCTGGTCAGCACAGTCTGCTCTGTCTTCTCACTAAGCTCTATTTCTACCTGTCTTCCTAGGTAAGAGGTTCTTCTGTGTGCATGTATTTGTATGGAGGCCTAAACACCAGCAACTGTAGTCAGACAGTTGGGGACCTGTGTGCCTGCGGTGCCTGCATTTGGAGAGACCAGAGCAAGTGAAAATTTAAGTTCTAGCAACACTAGTTGAACCACAGATCATAGGGGCCTGTGCATCTGTGGTCCCAACAACTGGAATAAGTGAAGTGAGGATGTAAGTGCCAGCAACTGGAGTGGGGACCACAGGTCATTGAGGCCCGTGTGTCTGGGATGGCAGCAACTGGAGACACTGGAGTGCATGCATATTGTGTGGGTACATATGTCAGGGTGTAATAGCTAGCAAATGCCAAGCTGTACTTGCTGGCAAGTAGGATAAGTGATTTGGGAGGTAGGTATCAAAGTGGCCATAAGCCTGCTTCAAATACTGGAGAGACCAGATGGTCTGAGATTCGGCTATTGGAGGGACCAGGAAGTCCAAGCCAACTACTGGAGCGACTGTAAGGTCTGGGTGTTGCCAAAGAGACCCATTTGCATGTGTGTGTCTGTGCATGAGCCAACTGGAGATGAGAAGATCCACAGGCCAGCTACTGAGTAGACTGAGTGTCTAAGGCCAGTTAATAGAGCGATCTACTGTGAATGTGTGAGCATGGGGGATCAATACTGCATATGTGTCAGTGCCAGTGAGCATGTGGGCTTGCAAGGTAACTGGGAGGCCGGGGGTCCAGGGCCAATTACTGGATAAATTCTGCAAGGCCAGCTGCTGGAGGGATCCATGTTATATATACGTACATATATATCTGTGTGTAATATATGTGTTTATATATATTTTTTTACTAAAGGGATTTCATCCTCAGTAGTTGAAAAGGGGGACAGGAGGACACTGTTGGGTGCTGTTTGTGTTTGTGTGAGTGCTGTGTTTTCTGTCTGTGTTATCTGTGTGGCCAGACATATATATTTGTATGTTGCATATGTGTGCCTGTGTGCGTGTTTATTGGGAATATATTCTCAGCCTCACTACTGGTTGCACCAGGGGACACTGAGCTGCAGCAGCTCAGTTACCTCTACTGGGCTACCAGATTCAGCAATGCCCCTAACAATATCTACCTTTAACTAATGATGCTAGATTTCCCCTTTATACTCAGTAAGTATAAACAGGCTACTCTTAGGTGTAGTTCATCCAAATATTTAAAATTATTTGGAGGAGTTTCCCTGGAACTGCCTATTTCTTGCCACTGACTATGAATGTGGCCAAGGACTTGTGAGCCATGTGATGGTTGGAGGCTGTCTTGGGCAGAGTGATCACGAATAGAGTTCTTGATATGTGGAGAAGCGGCAAGGGGGGTCAGCAAAACTGCCACCTTAGACTTCCGGAGGGCAGACTTTGGCCTGTTTAGGAGACTGGTCGAGAGGGTACCCTGGGAGGCAGCCCTAATGGGCAAAGGAGTCCAGGAAGGCTGGACATTCCTTAAGGAGGAAGTCCTAAAGGCACAAGAGCGGGCTGTCCCCACGTGCCGAAAGACGAGCTGGTGGGGAAGAAGACCGGCCTGGCTGACTACAGAGCTCTGGCTCGAACCCAGGAAAAAGAGGAGAGTCTATGACCTCTGGAAGAAGGGGCAGGCAACTCAGGAGGACTACAAAGGTGTAGCAAGGCTGTGCAGGGAGAAAATTAGAAGGGCCAAAGCTGAGCTAGAGCTCAATCTGGCTGCTGCTGTAAAAGACAACAAAAAATACTTCTTCAAATACATTAGCAGCAAAAGGAGAGCTAAGGAGAATCTCCAGCCCCTAGTAGACGGGGGAGGGAACACAGTGACCAAGGATGAGGAAAAGGCTGAGGTACTTAATGCCTTCTTTGCCTCAGTCTTTAATAGCAGGGCCAATTGTTCTCTGGGTACCCAGCCCCCGGAGATGGAAGATAGGGATGCGGACCAGAATGGAGCCCCCATAATCCAGGGTGAAATGGTTAGTGACCTGCTGCACCACTTAGACACTCACAAGTCGATGGGGCCTGATGAGATCCACCCGAGAGTACTGAAGGAACTGGTAGATGTGCTCACCAAGCCCCTTTCCACCATTTACCAGCAGTCCTGGCTAACTGGGGAGGTCCCTGCTGACTGGAGATTAGCGAATGTGATGCCCATCTTCAAGAAGGATTGGAAGGAGGACCCGGGGAACTACAGGCTTGTCAGCCTGACCTCAGTACCGGGGAAGCTGATGGAGCAGATCATCCTGAGTGCCATCACACAGCATGTAGAGAATAACCAAGGGATCAAGCCCAGCCAGCATGGGTTCAGGAAAGGCAGGTCCTGCTTGACCAATCTGATCTCCTTCTATGACAAGGTGACGCGCCTAGTGGATGAGGGAAAGGCTGTGGATGTTGTCTATCTAGACTTCAGTAAAGCCTTTGACATGGTTTGCCACAGCATTCTCCTGGAGAAAGTGGCTGCTCATGGCTTGGACGGGTGTACTCTTTGCTGGGTTAAGAACTGGTTGGATGGCCAGGCCCAAAGAGTGGTGGTGAATGGAGTTTACTCCAGTTGGCATCCGGTCACAAGTGGCGTCCCCCAGGGATCTGGGTTGGGGCCAGTTCTGTTTTATATCTTTATCAATGATCTGGATGAAGGGACCGAGTGCACCCTCAGTAAGTTTGCAGATGACACCAAGTTGTGCGGGAGTGTTGATCTGCTGGAGGGGAGGAAGGCTCTGCAGAGGGATCTGGACAGGCTGGATCGATGGGCCGAGGTCAATTGTATGGGATTCAACAAGGCTAAGTGCGAGGTCCTGCACTTGGGCCACAGCAACCCCATGCAACCCCATGAAATGGCCTCAAGTTGCACCAGGGGAGGTTTAGACTGGATATTAGGAAATTTTACTTCACTGAAAGGGTTATCAAGCATTGGAACAGGCTGCCCAGGGAATTGGTTGAGTCGCCATCCCTGGAGGTATTTAAAAGACGTTTGGATGAGGTGCTTAGGGACATGGTGTAGTGGTGGACTTGGTAGTGTTAGGTTTACGGTTGGACTCAATGATCTTAAAGGTCTTTTCCAACCTATACGATTCTGTGATTCTGTGATTCTGTGATTCTAGATTGCTCATATGCAGATGTCTGCACTGAGGAAATTAAAAGTTACCAGACAGTCTCCCACGCAGTGCAAGGATAATATGTGTCCGCATCTAATCTCTTAGGCTCCCTTTACCGTAAATTGGGAATTATAAATATGTCTGTGACATAAACATATACTATATACTTGTGTTATGAGAAGATTGATTATACCATAGAAGTGCTTGTTTCTCTTCGCTTACAATAATGGATCCCTGCCAACTTGTTCAGATGTGCACATCTACAATATAGACATTTTCATTTGGGCAGAAAAATGCCTTGAGAAATATATTGGTTCAATTTTATAAAATCTGAATAAGCATACAGATAATTTTAATCACTGTAGGGGCTAAGGGGCTTAATAGTCAGTGGCACCTCCAAAAGGTGATCCAAACCATTTCAGCAGTAAATTGCATTCTGCTGATTTTGGTTTTCTCCATACTTTCAAATTGACTCAGGACTCAAGCCCATACTTGTGTCTAAATCCCCTGACTGTGTGTGTTGTTTACACAGTTGCTTGCACTCTGGATATATGCTGGACTGAGCCAGTAAACTCTCTGGATGTTAAAATTGGATGAAAGAATGAAATGCTGTGTGGACACAAATGATTCAGTTCACATGGCTCTGTGAAGCTGAGCTTGCAGTCAGGTATGGCTATATACCTGTCAGGTGTAGCTATAACTTTCCTGTCACCAAAGGCTGAATTCGTAACACAGGTTCTAAACTTACTCCAGTTCTCTTGCAGTTAGATACTTTGTAGAGAAGCAAATATTTTAGAGGCATATGACTTATTTTAGGTGTCTGCTCCAGGGTAAGATGACTCATATCTCAGATTTCACTGACAGTACTTTCTTGACCCCTAGTGATTTCAAAGGGAGTCTGGGATGATTAACTCAAAGGTAGACATCTGTGCTGAAGAAGTTAGTGTTTGTCTTCATGAATTCTATAGGCCATCTAAAGACTACCTTCATTGTCAAACACCTTGCAGGAGGCGGGATGTACTGGTGCTGACACCCTGGTTGGCTCCAATTGTCTGGGAAGGCACATTCAATAGAGACATCCTGAATGCCCAATATATGCAGAAGAACCTGGTCACTGGAGTGGTCACTTTTGCTGTTAAAAAGTATTGGTTTGTCATTTATTTCTTGTCAAATACTTAAACCTCTCACCTGCCAGCTGTGCTGCAATACTGCCGGTGGAGCAGGTGTGAGAAAGGTTCTAAAGACAGAATATGAGCAGCTTTAGCCTGGGAGAAAAGTGACATGTGAATGTCAATTTCCCAAGTAAGGCAACTGGCTGTGAAAAAGCAGGAGACATTGTCTTGCAAAGGGCAAAAAATATCCTTGGAAAAATAACTAGCATTTTGATCCCTTGAGAATAAAATTCCAGCACCTGCTATGTTTCTAACAACAAACTTTGCCTCTAACCTGGGGGTAAAAATACAAAAATTCTGCAAAGCTGAGATTTTTAATGGGTTCCTATTAGAGTTTAGAGTTAAAATATTAGCTCCAGTAAAATTATTAACCATGCCATTGTAAGTTCTGGGGGAGATTCGTCTTTGAGTTTCTGAGTGAGTAAAGAACTATACTCCCTCTATCTCCACTAAGCATCCCAGATTTAAATAGAGACTTCAGGTACCTCAAGGCAATCAAAATTATTTCATTGATAATTTTGATCCTCTCTAGAACAGTAAGTTAAAAAGTTAAACTGCAGAAAGAGTGCCAGGGAACCAGGGAGCGTGTAAGAGTGAAGGGTGAGGAGAAGTATTTATACTGTGCAGTGATATTACGGAGCAGCATGGGGTAGAAGGTATGTGTTCAGTACAGTGAGCATGAAAGATCAATGGAGTAGAGAAGAGTGAAAACTGAGAAAAGGTATAATGTGCAGCAGCATGGAGAAGGGTTGAAGGGATAGCAGCTATGTTAAATAAAGAGCAGTAATGTAAGAAGGGAACAAGGGATAGAAAAGGAGAAACAAAATGAACTTGAAACACCGCCATTCTTCAGCAGGAGGAATCCCTCCTCCACTCTTTACCTGTGTCTTTATTTCTGCATTTCTGATGCTAATAGGAAAGGCCAAATTATGGTGGTTTTGGAGATTTTTCTCTATTAACCTGATTTTTATTGCAGAGTACTGGCAATAAGAAAGCAATGACCTGTATGCCTATTTCTCTTTTCACTCTGCTTTGTAGTCATGATACTACTGTCTTCAGTGCTCATGACTCCTGGAAGCCCAGGGCCAATCTCCATGTCCCATCATGTGTTCTTGCCTCTAGATTTTATAATCATTTAGAGTCATTAGTCCAAGCACTTCTTCCTTATCCTCTAATATATTCAGCATTGTTCTAGCTTTTGCTTGAGTTATGCCTCTTTCCAGCCTCTCACACACCAATTTGCCACAACATAAGGTCAACTGTACCCACTCATACACCACTAGCAAAGTTAATATTCCCAACAAAACATATTTCCATGCTGTCTTAATCAGCTTATTTTAAGAGGTCTGGATGTATTGAGGTGCCAGGAAAAAAAAATCCTAATGTACAAGTGCCAGTCCAATTAACAGGTCTGTTACGGACCTTAGAGACACGTACCCCCTCATAATCTTTCATTTTCTATGGTCTTATCATATAACAATTCTTCCAGGTTAGTATATGACCAGTAACAATATAAACCAAAATACAAAATCCCAGTGCAAACAAAGCTGCAATTTCTAAAAACAATCAGGTTCAGATTATAACAATAGGGTCATCAAAGTCTATTTGCAGGGTTGTAGGTTGTACTTCTGTTGACATTTGATCAAAGAAAGTTTATCCAGATCATCCAGCCCTGCTGTGACAGGTGATGCACTCTGTGTTGTCTCTGAAAGTGGTGTGACCCTTCTATACTGTGAAGCATGGATCCAGTTGAGCAGCCCTTGCACATTATTGCAATATTAGTAATTACCAGTACCTGGTAAGGTCTCTTCCAGCCCAGCTGAAGTGTGTGTTTTCACTGGTATACCTTAATGTAGTCCTAGTCTCCTGGTTTCAAGAAGTGACGGACTTCAGTGGCAAGTTCAGGTGAGGCTTCTTTAGGCTGTGTATGGAAAGTCCTTACACATTTCATTAATACTTGATGTTATTTTAGAAGAATATTATCCATCAATTTTAGGTTTGACTGTATGGGAGTTCAGGGTGCTGTGTAAGACAGTCACATGGGTTTGCCCATTAAAATCTCGTGAGGTTACAGTCCATATTTTCTATTCAGAATGCTTCTTACATACGTCAATGGGACAGGTAACACACCTGGACATTTCAGGTCAATCTCTGCACAAATTTTTGCTGATTTGTTTTTAAAATCAGAGGTTTTCCTCTCTACAGCCCCATTGGATTGGGGGTGATGAGCAAAATAACACTTTTGTTCTATTTGTACAGTTGCACAAATTTTCTGCACTACTTATCCAGTAAAGTGGGTCCTCTTATCTAGTGTTAGGGAAATACTAAACCCAGAAATTACTTCTCTCAGCAACTTTTTTTCAACGGTTGTTTCATCTGCATGTTTACAAGCACAGGCTTCTAGCCATCCTGAGAACATATCTATAGTGACAAGGACATACTCAAAATGACAGCATTTAGGCATCTGAATAAAGTCAATTTGCAAGTTTACAAATGGTCCCCACAGTTTAAGGTGTGCAGTTATAGTTGTTGTCTCCTGCTGTCTTACATTATTTTGCTGAAAAGGTGTCCTAACAAGATGAAGATTTAAGAATTTGAATAATACTTTGCTAGCAAGCTTCAATCATTTACACCTTAATTTCTGACAAAATGAAAGCCCCTTCCTGATCATTCAAGCTATAGAACTATTTGATTAAATAAAAATGTGTAGGAATTTACAAATCCTAAATGTATGTGGACTATTAAAAGAAAATGAAATAATATTTAAAGTTCTTCAATTTTCCTTTTTCAGTGTTAGCTGTATCTTCAGATTTACCAAGATTTTAATGACGCAGTCATTAGCTCAGTGACTTCATTAAAGCTTTCTGTTGCTCTCATCCAATTCCAAAAAAAAATTTGAGAATAGTGAAATAACTGAGAAATATGTGCACAGGAAAATTTGAGGCAAACCAATCCTGTCATATAGCTGCAATCATCCCCCCTTTCCTGCTGTGAGCCACTGAATGGGTCGCATGAGCAAGAGCAAGCATATCTGTTATTATTCTTGCTGTAATCCTGTCATGAATGGGTGATTTAGACTGCTTAAAGAACCACTGTCAAAGGTATGAGCAAGAGGGGTTTTATTGAAATACGATGTTGTAAAAGTGCGACTTACTTACAAAATTCAATGGCAAGGTTCACTCTATTACTTACTGCTCAAAGGATATAACTATGATTCAAATCTAGCAAGACAAAATCAAAGTCACCCAGACACAAATCATAGTTATCATAGTAGAAGGTTTTGCGCGATATCGGTTGCTTACCAAAGGTCTGCCATTGGTAAAATGTCTCTCTGCCTTGAGAAGCAACCTTGAGAGGTGTCCCAGCTCAAGCGATCACTGCCATGCAGCCAACTGCTTAGCACGGAGAAGGCTCATCTAGGCTCTCTTATTTATGGAATAAAGTGGTTGGCTGGTTGTCAAATTACACGCGATGGAAAAGGTATGCATGAGACTCCTTGTACCCACAACTTTCTTCGTTCCTTAATAAATGAGTCTTGGAAAAGCCACCTGCTATTAATGTGTTAATTGCATGACCCAAGCTCATATGCATCATGCTCACTGTGTCACTCTGTTCCTTTATGGGTTTTCAAAGAACAGACTGGAACTAGAGGAGTTCTTGGCCCAATTATGGCTTAGGTCTTTACCTCCTTTGGAGCCTGTACCAAACTACTGCTAGTTTGGTTAAGGAGTCGAGTGCATCTGTCACAACTCCTAAAGCCATTTTTCTTGCAGTTTGCAGGGAGCTGTAAATCACTCCAGCCAGGGTCACTGCAGAGTATGTCTTGCCTCTTGGGTACTTGTAGTACAATTAGTGTTAAATGATCAAGTGAGCTAATGTCTGAAACCAGGGTGGGGAGAGAAGTTTTTCAAGCAATAGGAGAGTCTCCCTATCTCTCCTTTACTATCTTCTCAGAAATATCTCCCAGGGAGAAATTCCTGGGCACACCACAGGAGCTTTAACAACTCCCCCTCAGCAGTTTTATGGGGTTAGGAGGTGTCTCAGTTGATGGACCCCGCCTTCTTCATCCTTACATACCTAGTCTCAATCAATGGTGGTTGAGTGTTTAATTTAGAGCACATTTAGTACGAACTGAAATATTTAAAATAAAATTCCTGCTGCTTTGGTGAACAAGCCTGGTGTCTCTGGCAGGGGGGAGAGTCTGAATGTGATCTCAGCCCCTTTGCCCACACTGTCCCCCCGTTTGCCACCAAGTACAAGAGTGCAAGTCTCTCTTGTACTGGGGAGCCCAGCACTGGACACAATACTCCAGGTGTGGCCTCATGAGTGGTGAGTAGAGGGGAAGGATCACCACCCTTGACCTGCTAGCAATACTTTGCCTAATGTAGCCAGGATACCATTAGCCTTGTATGCAGCAATGGCAACATGCCTTCTATGTGGCTTGTTCTTGAATCAAATAACAGCTAACACAAGAAATATTGAATTATTCCATCCTTTATTCCATTCCCAAGAAGGAGCATGATGTCACCAGTGGGAGGGTCTCTTCCTCCTTTTTTTTGTGTACACTCAGTGTTATTTTATGTTTCAAACAGCCATTTTGCTGGCACTTATTTCTGTTTGGCTCACAAACTTAGTTCTGTGATTGCTTCAGTCTGATAGTTCTTTTCCAGTCACGGTTTTATTTGTTTTGGACTGATAACATGCAAATGCACAAAGCTAAGCAAAACCTAAATAAATAAAAATATAATAAAAATTATGTTCATTAGTAGCCAGACAATTTGCTCTAAAAAAACACACAAAACCTCTGGCTAGTCATAAATACAAGATTATTAAGTATTTCTGCTGTTACAGCTGGGACAACTCTGATCCAAAAGCAAGTTACAGGCACAGTCAGTTTCTTAAATAACTTCACATATAAAACTAAGAGTAAATAAAAATAAGTTCAGATCCAGATAAGACCTGACATATTCTAAGGTATGATACATAGTATTCTTGTATGCCTGGGGTCTATTACTGGCACTGGCAGCTCCAAATTAGCTGGGCTGCAATAGCAGGGGTTAGCAATTTTGTTTGAGTGTCTCCACCCAAGGCAATCTGTAAAGTATTCTGTTGGGGCTGAGTGAAATTAATGTGTGAGTATAACTGAAGCACTGTATGTATCTAAGTTAAGATGGGTGGACCAGGGCTGGACATAAACATACACGGACAAGAGGAAGTCAGTGAGTTAATATGCATCTTGACTTTTCTGCATCTTTCAGGGCTCAATCTGTTCACTTGAGGATTAATTCCTAGCCGTGACAGAGAATGAACATAGGGCTATTAAGATAAGAAGCAGCTGGAGCAATGTGTTACAATGGATCCATCAGTTTGGTGCTGTGCTTAAATTTCCCAATTAAGATACAGCATGGGGCATCATGACTGAAATAGATCGGGGTGAAGCCTGAAGATTAAGCCCAGATTAGGAGAGTGACTTAATTTATGCTAGGCAGGTTAGGCTTGAAGGATCAAATTGAAATTGAGTTAGCACTGATATATGTAAGTGGAACAGCACAGTGTCAAAAATGAACTTGTCAAGGGAAGTAATTTAACAAAGGTGGATCAAGACAGGACATGGAATTAGGGAGAACTCAGTTGTCCTTCTCTATGGAAGTATTCAGTCTTCCTCTGCTTATTGGGTCACTTTAAAACTCAACCATTTTCATGATGATTTTCAAACCCACATAAGGGGTGATGTCTCAAAACAGAGGGGTCACAATGCCGTAGGTAATTCTGAGATTTATGGGAAACTTTGCTACAGACAAAGAAAACACTCAGTGATCTTTCTCCCAAGTCTGTAGGTCTTGAAGCTAGTCCATCAACCCTCCCCACAGTGTCTCACTTTATTTGTTCCAGGATGCCAGTTGTACAACGAGTTGTGAGTGTGGAAAGAGGGAAAGGGGTCTGTGGAAAGAAGTCCCATACGCTCTGCCCAAGTAATAAGCCTCTTGCTGAATGACAATCCAGCCTCTGCAATCAGCTGAACAGCACAAGTCAGAACGCAAGATAGCATGGCAAGACTTGATCCATATACTTAGGACACATGAATAGGCCAGGCTATGCAGAAGGTTTAGGTGGGTGGGACAATGTCTCACAAAGGTCCATTTGTCTGGGTTTTCATAATATCTGTTATGAATGTGTTGCTCTTTGCTCTGTAAATCTTGTAATTTCAGCCTTCTGATGCTGTTATCCGTTTTATTGCAACTATGTTCCTTAAAAGTGATTTCGCAAATTTGAAAATAGAGCAAGAAAGTGACACCATACTCAAGCCTCGTTTGTCCAAGGGGTGAGCAGTAAAAGATTACTGAAGATGAGCCAGACAAGAGGAATCTGTGTGATACTGACAGCTTCCTGGTAAAGGTTAGTGAGGAAGTGAGGCTGAAGCAATCTGGTGAATTGTGTTAGTGTAGTTAGGCCAAAGTAATCAAATCATTTAAGGTGAAAAGAACAGGCCACAGATTGAGTTAGAAGAGTTAGAGAGAGTCAGTCTCAATATGAACTGACCCATTTGAATCACTTTAGCAAGCATAGACCAGGACAGTACAATGAAATAATAGTGCTGAACTAGGTGAGGGGACTGATGTAAGATTCTTTTTGCAGCATTTCCCCTCTGCGAGACTTAATACTCTGCTGCTGTCTGATTTCTCAGCCATACTCTGTGCCACCGACAAACCGGTTTTACATGTGAAACTCAACACCTTGGGAGGCATAACATTGCAAGTGCCTCACTCCCACATTTCAGTGAAGAACAAAGACCCCCACAGATTCTACAGTCCCAGTCTCTTGCAACGTCCTGTCTGAGGGCTGGAAGATCTCTCTTATCCATGCCTGCTCACTCCATGCAACTTCTCCTCCCTGGAGACTGGAGACAAGTTTTCCACCACCCTCAGAGGTGGGATTGAACACACAATGCACAGAGAAGAGCTGAGTTGGTAACTATGAATAAGGACTACCAAATGTGCTGCCTTAGCAGCCCACATCATATTAAGGTAAGAAAATTTGGCTGATCTTTAAAAATCAAAGCTCCATTAAAATTACTTCCTTGTGCTAAGGTTAAACCTGAGCAGGATAGAGTGTTAATGGAGCTGGGTCATGGCAAAATGGACTATGTCTGTATGAACAGAATAGACTTCATCATTATTGCAGTGTGATTGAATCAGTCTTAGGCATCAGATCAACATGAATGGAGAAAGCTGGGATACAGTAATAAATTCAGACAGAGCAAGCAGGATTAGTAAATTAAGGTGGACTGAACAGGTTAGCATACTAGGATAGCTTGGATAGACTAGAACAGGCAAGAGAGAAAGCACGATGGGATAGGTCAGGCACTGAGCCAGTGTGGATGTCACATGGGCTTGATGCTGGTCATCATGGTGAACATTAAATTAGATTTAACTCAGTAACACAAGGGGTTTAATACGGGTGGACCACACCGGGGTGGTGGAATAAGATGACCTTAATGTTTACCATTACTCACTGCCAACTGGCTTCAAGATTCAGGCCCACCTTCAAACACACTTAGCTCATGACATCCAGACCAAAAGAAAGCTTGGAGTGGCCTTTGGCTAATTTCTAGAACCTAGCAGGGGTTCTGTATGGGCCATGTATATTTGTATAAATTCTCTGTCCTGCAGTGACAGGTTTCCTTCTTCACAGTAACAGTCAGTAGCACATTTTGGGCTCTGAAACTCAAGACTGAGCTGAATGGGCATGGGCTAAATAAGGGTAATGAGATGAGGTTAATCTTACAGCTTCTGCTTCTGCAGGACTCTTTCACTCCTTGACATTTGAACTCCTCTGCATACACTGCACCACCTTCAAATCTGGTAGCTTTTAATATCTGTTATTATAGGAGGTTCATCATGGCCAGTCATCCTCTGATGTTTAACAGGAGGAACTAAGTTCTGTGATCTGCATTTAATTCCATAGGTAAGATGATATGGGAGCTGCCAATAGTAAAGGAAACTCCAGCACTCTAACTGAAATCGCAGCTCAGACCAGGGAGAGCCCTTTGAAGCCAGGTTCTCAGGGTAGCTGGTGTGAACCATGCACACTAACCTACTTTCCTGAAATACTCTGCTGTGGGGGAAAGAGTATCATGTCTTGCTTGTTTCTTTCAGAAGGTTGGGAAAGGTTGTCAGAGCAATGTAGCAGAACCAGCCTGAAGCAGGGAGTTAATACAGAGAGATGAAAAATAATGCAGCAAAATTGAATGCGTTAACAGATGTGGAACAGGTGATGATCATGGCAACAGATTGTAGGCAAAGATACTAGAAGAGAGCAGTAATAAATGGTGACTTGTATAGCATTTCCTCCCTACAGTACTCAGCCCGTTTGTCTCGTCCCACTCGGAAGGTTACGAGATGGGTGAATCTTTTTGATTCCCCAGGGATTTGTGTACCAACAAAGGCTGATCTCCACTTGGCAGAGCCGCAGGCTGGTAGAGTCACGACAATGACTCAGAGGAACAGTCAGACTAGCAACTTTATTAACTAGCAAACTAGACAAATGGACAAACTTAACGAACTAGCAAGCTCAGCAAACGAACAGAGGCAATTTGGCAATGGAGCTATTTTCTGGGCAACCCGTCACAATTAATCCAAAACTCATATGCCCAGATATGTATATAGTGGAAGAGTAGAGGAAAAGAGAAGTGAGAAAAGGAAAAGAGAAGAGAGGAGGATAAAGAAAAGGAAAGGTAACACCACTCTTGCATCCTGCGATGACGGTGACAGACGTGGCAATCCTCCGGTGACGGGCGCGCCCTGTTCCCTGGGGAAGGTGTCTCTTTATACTCTAATCCCTGCCTCAGGTCACACCCCTGGAGGACTTATGTTGTTTTGGTCCTCAAAAGTTCACAGGCGCTGGGGGAGGGGGGGTGGATGCGAGGAGTTTCATTCCAAGTTTCGGGTGGTTGTAGGCCCATTCCTTAGATAAAACTCTGTGTGACCTCTGGCCATAGACGGTAACTGTGCATCCTCCGACGCGCTCTTCTCATCCCGTGCTAGCCGACTTGCTGCACCTTATCTCGCTACAATGTTTGAGACAGTACCTCTTTCAGTGTCTCACAAGACAATACCTCTTTTAGTTTCTCCTCCGAAGAGCTCTCCCCATCCCATGCTAGCCGACTTGCCATTGCCATGCAAATTGTGCCTCATCTCTCCACAATGTTTGAGACATTAACTCTTTCAGTCTCTCACACCGTTACTGCCATTTGAACTCTCAGTCATTCAATCTGCACCAGATTCTGTCTTAGCTTATGACACCCACCACAAGGAGCCACAGCAGTGAGAGCTTCTCATCCTGCTATTGAGAAGTGGCCTTTATTGCAGAAGAGCCATACAACTCAGTTTTGACTGTGCCCCCTCCCTGTCCCCCACCCCCCAAACCAGAGCAGCTGCTCTGGTAGAGGGCTCTTCTCCTTGCTCTATCTGTAGTTAGTATCTTTGGCTGCTGTCTCTGGGAGGTAAAGATAAAATTTCTTCCCCTAATGGGAGATGGATTGGACACAATATGGACAGTATGGTACTGTGGATAGACAAGAAGTCTTCTGCAGCTCTCCCCATGATCCATGTTAATTATCTGGGATCACAGCAAAAGAAAGCTTTTCAGCTGGATGTTAAAAGAAAACTAAAATAAGCACAAGCTCTCTGTCTGTTTGATTTAATTTATCCACAGCGGTGAGTAGGGAGCATGTATGAGTCGATAAGACCAAACCCCTCTCCATGTCACTGTGCAGGCTGGATGATGATAGCATGAGTAAAGGTGAGTGTAAAGCTGAACTGGTTTCAGGTATAGTTTTCGCATGAGTAAAATAGGCCAGAAAAATGTCATCAAAAATGTAATAAAACAGAGGAATTAATAATGGGGTGGACTAGGGTGAGGCAGGAAAAAAAGGACAGGTTTGAACTTGCTGCCTAGGCTGAGGCTTAATGGGAATATAGGGGCTAGGGTACAGCTAAAATGGATAGCTAGGCTGAGTGAGGTCCATCACATCCAGGACTGTGATTTTAACAAGAAAAAAAGCAGGAAATGCTGCGTGGATGAAGCAGTTCAGGTGATTGAGAAAAGCACTGGCAAAGTTGTGTCAGCCACAAGAGGGCAGAGAACAACAAGCAGACTTTGGTGAAGCAAGCTGGTGCTGTGCATTATACAGGAATGAGCAGTGAGGACAGTGATCTAACCGGACTGGCCATGCCGTCACAGTGGGATAAGGGATCCAGCCTCTGCTTTCTCCTGCTGACCGTGTGGTTTCAAATCACATTCAAACCTGTTTAAACTATGAAAGCTGACACAAGAGGAGTCTTAGCATCAGAAATCACACACTTTTGAAGCTTAGCAGGAGATTTTGGTGGGCAGCGATCCTCTCACCGCACACTCCCACTGTTAAGCATATTCTTATCTGGTAGATTGAAGGACTTGGGGAAATCCTCCTATGCCATCTTGCTAGAAGGAAGGCTGCTGCTTTTCCCCGCTCACAGGTCCAGCCAGTAGCAACAGAGCACATATGGCAAACGTGAGCACTGGCACAGGAAAGCCAAGTTACAGGCATGGCTCCCACATTGATCAAAACAGTGAGGACACTTCCTTTACTGGTACCCACACAAACACAGGCAGCACTCATATAAACATGAACAGAGAAAGCCTGATCTTCTTCCTGCTAATTAAGCTTAAAATATGCTATTGGACTATACGTATATGCTAATTCACTTAACTTACACATATATGTCTGTTTGCGGGTATCTCTTGATCTCTAGCTGAGACTTCAAGTCCCTCCAGTATCTATCCCAGACCCTGGGCTTTTTATCCAGTCTCCAGTACAGGCCCTCGGTCTTTTCACATTCAAGTTTCCTACCTCTCAGTTAGTCCAACTAAACATTCACTGGCAGAACAAGCACTTACACACACAAACACGTGCACACAAACAAGCTAGAGCACAAACTCTCACGCGTACATACAGGTAGTACTTAGAAATAAAGAAGATAGAACAGATTGTAGTGACTGGGGAAAGGGCTGGCCAAGCAAGTACACTGACCAGCAGCCTGCTTAGACACTATTAGCCCTTTTTATCCAGCCTTCTCTTAATTCTCTTCGTCCTCACACACTTTTCCTCCTCAGTTCACCTCAACTTGGCCTCTCCCTACCTTTGATAATTCCCCGGAACATCCTACAATGGATTTCACGCATTCCCACAATCCTCTAAAACATCCCATAACTTTTAAACATGCCATAACTTTTAAACATCCCATACTAAACTGTCATTTGTCAGTGAGACCCATTCTAATCCTGTGATAATCTTGTTTCCTTATTATCAGTTACAAAGTTACTGTTTGAATGTCTTCAAGGCTACACTTGAATTATTAGTATTTAGTTTTGGACTTCGTTACTATATCCATTATCTGCTGTTCATTATAGTATGCATATGTCCATGTTTAATTTATTACTTCTCCTATTTATTGTGTTGTCTTTTAAGTTGAATAGCCTGTAAATGGATGTCCCTGTACACACACACACACACCCCCTCACACCTGCACACCTCCTCCCTAGGCTCTCCAGTATGAAGTGGCATTTCTCACAGCTGGAATATCTTCCATCTAATCTTCACAGAAGGAACAATCACAGACTGTCTGATGGGCTCCTTTCCTCTGGGAACTACAGAAAAACACTCTGGGGAAGCAAAAGAAGCTGATCAAAGCTGTAAACAAAGTAAATCTCATATGGTCTTCCTTCAACTAGTGGGCAGGACTGACCTAGACAAGACAACTCAAGTAGAATTTTCAGAAAAAGCTCAAGGAAACAAACTGAAACCTTGATTCCATCTCCCTTGGACACCTTCAGTAATCCTTGTTTTCTGATACAACTAATCACTTTATTGCCTCAGAATGAACTAATATTAACAAACCGAATATAAATTGTGAGAGCGCAATACCAAATCTGAATGCATAGTCAGGATTTTTGGGGCCCCATTACTAGCTAGGTAAACGTATATCGCTCTTTTGGCATTTCTGCCACCACAATGTCCCATGGTGCAAATTACTACTGTTCAAATAGAGCTAACCAGACATTTGTCTTATTTTTATTGCTGGGTGTTGTGGGTTAACTGTGCTGGGCAGATAAGCACCACACACTCACTCACTTCCCCTCCGCCACGCCCACTGGGACAGGGGAAGAGGAAAGGAAGAATAAAACAAAGAAAACTTGGGGGTCAAGATAAAACAAACAAACAAGATACTCATTAATAAGTGAAGGATGAGTGAAAGAAAAGGGAAGAAAACAAAAGAAAAAAAGATGATGCAAAGGCAATCACTCATCACCTCCTGTAGGGAGACCGATGCCCAGCCTGTTCCTGAGCAAAAGATGGCTAACACCCCTTAAAACCTTCTCTTTTCCCTTTTATGTCTGAGCATGACATTATATGGTATGGAATATCGCCTTGGTTACTTTGGGTTATCTGCTCAGTTGTGTCCACTTCCAGCTTATTGCGTACCACCTGTTCACTGGGGGTGGCGGCAGAGTGAGAAACAGAAAAGGCCTTGATGTTGTGTAAACACTGTTCAACAAAAGCTAGAACATTAATGTATTAGCAGTACTGTTTTGGTCAAAAATGTAAAACACAGCACCATATGAGCTCCTATGAAGAAAATTAATTCTATCCTAGCAGGCCCAGTACAGTGGGGTAAGTGCTTTGTAGATTTTACTGGAATGAAGGCCCTGACCCTTGTGAATCTCTATCACTGTGATCCTATGACAATGGAGCCAAACTGTGTGCTGAAGTGTAGGCAGTAAGCTCAGTCTGACATAAGAGCCCAGGCAGTATAACTTTGAAGAGAAAACCTCCGTCCTGCTGTGCTCAGTTCACAACTATCTCCTGTCCCAGAGTGGTTTTCTATCCTTTGGTCAGTGGGTCCGCACAATATCCTCTGCTAGAACAATCTGTGCCACCAGGTGATGTCAGCAGAAGTGGTTTATCATGGAGTGAGAAATGAAATTCTTGACTTAAGGGACATGGAAGATACTGATGCAGGTACTGTGGAAAGGCCTAAATATTGTTACGATGTTCAAGGAGATGGATTCACAGATCCAAGCAGAAAGCATGTTCTCATTCCCCTAGTCTCTCATAGAAACTCCTGCCTTCCTGTACAAATACACAGTTCTGTGTGTCAGTGTTCTAGATTGTCTTTATTCCCATGACAACTAATACAAGGAACATGTTATCAGGTATAAGGTACATTCCCTCTCCTTTATGGTAAATATAAGGACTGATGATTTTCAAAGGACTCTATCCTGGTTAGCAGATCAGTGTTGTTATGACCTCTACAACCTTCAAATATGGGGGTTTTTAGCCTGCTGACAGGTGATGCTAAAGCAGTTTTGAATCTGCAGGCTATTGTGCTTAGCAGTGGCCTCATGCACAGTGAAAAGAACAATCTAGTTCTTTTCATTGTACTATCTAGTACTGAGGATAAAGCTTGAGCAGCTGGCAAATCTCTTATCTCCACGGCAACCACTGCAACACAGGCTGCTTGCAGGGGTGGAGGAGACAATTCTTTTTTATATCAGAGTTAGCAGTATCATAGCCAAGCTGTGAGAGGAGAAAGAGATACAGATAAATTTTCCTTAGGGCTGGACTTAAGCAGGGTAAGACTTGTCAGCCCAAGTTTCAAAGTGTGCTCAGAAAACAAGTCTGACTTTTATATCCCTTTTTCTTTAATCACTTTTGGAGACTATTCAATAGCAATAAACACTTATTTGTAGCCCTGAAAATTTGAAATAGCATCCTAAATTCAAAGGGAAGAAGGACTCATACTGCTGAGAGATTGTCAATTCATAACAACTAAAGAATGTCAGACTTCTGCAGCCGAAGATGGTACAGGCCAGTCATGACTCATTACTTTCTTTTACTTTCTAAAAATAATTCACTGCATGCAGGTGAGCTATTGAGAATGGTTCCTGGCCAGTGCTAGGTTTTGAATAATACTCATGAACTGGGAGGACTACCTAGCTCTAGCTGTTTTTGGAAGACAGTCATGCATCAACACTGTAAAAGTAGACAATTTTGTTGTAGTGAACCTACTATATACACAGCATAGCCAAATCAACATACAATATGAATAAATCACTGTGGTCTCTGGAAGGAAAAGAGGGCTAGAAGACCATAGTCTATTAGTTATCATTGTTCCTATGAACTGAGATGCCAAGGTGAAGTGCTAAGGAGTAGCTCAGTGGTTTTCACTGAGACCACATGTCTAGAATAAAGCAGCAGCAGTAAGACGGGATTCAGCTGGAGTTTGCAGTCTCCACCCTCTTCTGCCCACTGCTCTTTGTTTTCATATTGAAGAGAGCTGACTGCAGTCTGAGTGACAGCCAGGTCACTGACCTCTTGCAGCTTGCAGTAGCCTTTGTTAGAGAGCAATGATGACCTCTTTCCCCCATGAAACTCCTATTTTGGAGCGGCAGCTCTGGAGACTAATATATATATCATAGCCATGATAGCCAGCTATGGCTCTTTCCAGGCCACTGCTCCACTCTGGACGAGGACAGAACACTGGGCAAATGTGTGAACCACAACAGGCCCAGCCTGCAAGTCAGTTACTCCTGGGACTTTGCACAAGGCATTCCTAAAGAAAGTAACAGACACCTCTTATTCTACAAAGACTCCACTCTATTTCAACACCTCTGACAGCTGCAGATCATGGCTCCATAATAGCTATTGGCGATCATTCACAACCTATGCCTGCAAAGTGCAGCTTCAGTGGCCGGAGATGAAATTCCCCTTACCCAATGAACGGAGTTTTGGACATAATATGAGGAAAAAAGAGATATGGACAAGTGATTTGGGAAGGGAACCCTAAATACATTCGGCCAGGGATTACACTTAGTAAGTCAGGCATTTCCACTCTGCATTCCAAGTCACTTTTGACTGTCATCTCTTCTAGTCCCTGCCTTTCATTATACAGGGAAATATCAGAGTTTTCACACGAGTGGATCAGTTGAGCAAAGTGTATGTGCTATTATATGAACATAACTTTATTCATGAGGAGTGATCATGGTCTTGAAAACATCTTCAAAGCCTATCATAGAATCACAGAACGGGTAGAGTTGGATGGGACCTCTGGTCATCTAGTTCACTCCTCCCTGCTTAAAGTGGGTCAGCTAGAGAAGGTTGCTCAGGACCATATCCAGCTGCGTCTCCAAGGATGGAGACTCCACTCCACTCTTTTCTGGACAAGCTATTCTAGTGTTTGACCATCCTCACTGTAAAACCTTTTTTCTTATGTTTAAGATTCCCTGGGAATCCTATCCCTATTAAGGGCTGAAGAGGATCCTACATACACTCCTCCCCCCACCTTGTAAACTTTTATTTCTTTGATTTTATGATTCAATTTCAGGAGGACATCAGCATGGCCCAATGAGAGCAAGCAAGGGCCAGGTACCCATACACTATCAATTAACACATTTTCATACTTTCTATAAAATTCAATGTGTTTGCTTTAATGAGAAGAATTCCTTTGCTCTAAGTAAAATCATACCTCTTAATTCTATAAAACTAGACTGTTACAGGTTTTGCTGTACTTTAGTTTTAGTAAGTATGGAATAGCCTGACTTGACACAATCAATAATGACACCTTTGCTTTGAATAGACAGCATCAATTAACAGAGAGTTTGAACTCAATTGCTAGACTGAATTCTGGGGAAAGGGAATGGAGAGGTACCTGGTAAATAGTAGAACTGCTAATGTTTGGTTTATCTGTGCTGAACTCAGTTTACAGAGCTCCTGTTTCCATTAGTAACCAACTACCACGGAATCTGGGCTGCCAGCCAGCCCAGCTCCCATGGGGCTGCTGAAAATTTTTCTCCTTGAAATATCAGAAGTAAGATAAGGCCTGGACTGAAAACAAAAGGTTCCAAAGTTGTCCTCTCCTCTCCTCTCCTCTCCTCTCCTCTCCTCTCCTCTCCTCTCCTCTCCTCTCCTCTCCTCTCCTCTCCTCTCCTCTCCTCTCCTCTCCTCTCCTCTCCTCTCCTCTCCTCTCCTCTCCTCTCCTCTCCTCTCCTCTCCTCTCCTCATGAGCCAGGCTCAGACAGAGCCTGGACTTCTGATAGTATTATCCAAAGTCCCAGATGTTACCAATGCTCATCAAATGAGATGAAAGTGGATGAACTGAATGCAGTATTAACATTTTTTAGATTTATTTAAATCTCCAGATTTCCGGAGGAAAGTCTATCAAAACAGAGCTAGAGATTGATACAGATCAATGTCCTGGAGAGAAAGGAACCAAATCAACAGAATAGTTACCTCAGGTGGCTTAGGCAAAATCATCTGGTTACAGTGGATTGAGCAGGCTAAGATGATGGGTTATCAAGTGTAGAATGGATTGTAGCTGTATGTGGTCTACCTATGCTGAGTTAGCATGAACAGCCAAACCAGGGCAATGTGTTAACTTGACTGAATCAGGCCAGACCAATGGTAATGGAATAACACAGAAGACACAGAGACAGAACATTAAACTGCTCTGATGAAGTTTCAACACATCAAGCCAGGGTGCAAGGCAGTGCAAACTCATTATACCAGTGAATTAAGCAATTCTGATACCGTTGTTCCCTGCACAATTCAGACATTTGCTCCCATCCCTTTTCCAGGCCAGGCTGTATATGAACTTCAAATTTGTTCTTCCAGTAGTATATAGCATCAGACAGGGTTCAATGGCCTGTTAACTCTGTGACTTAGCAGGGGCCTGCCCCTATGACATATGTTTTCTATTGCATCAGTGGCAGCAGATGGAGCTCCATCTTCCCTTTATCTTGGGACAGCTCTCCCTTCCAGAACTCAACAGAGTTCTCCCTTCACCAGTACCACTAGGTTCAGCACCACAGTGGCAAATACCAAAATACGTCCAAGGAAGGCTTCTATTTAGGACCCAGCTTACACCTATGCAAGTACTTTTCTCTGAAACATTAAAAATCAAACATAGGGTCATACGGACTGAAACTGCTTTGTTCCTTCTATCTAAATGGGAAAAGTTCAATCTGAAGGGTGAACAAGGGCATAACAGCCCAAGGAATTTGCAGGTACCAGAAGATTTTGAGGAGCTCCTGTACCAGATTGCTGGTTGAAATATCAATCCATCACTCCTGTAGAAGCAGTGTGGCCAAATGACGTGAAAAGAATTTATTAATTCCTCTGGTACTCAGTGATAAGATGGAGAAGTAACTCAATCCAAGAGCCTAGCAGAGGGCTTAGTAGGAGAGCTAATAATTCACTTCCTGTCTCCTTTCAAGAACAGCAACTGTGGCACTTCCTAGATCACTGTTTCTAGAAGAATCAGCTGCAACATGTATGAAGTAACATACACATTATTTACTGCTGGCACTGGTAATAGAAATTTCCCCCTTCATCTGTGGATAGATGAGGGGGGACTCTGAATTTACTTTTGAAAACTGGGAAGACTGGAAAATAGACACAAATTATACTCCGCAGGGCTGATACTTCCATGGATCAAGGTCTTTCATTTCGAAATTCAAAGAAGTTTTACTGTACTCCACATCCCTATGCTATACCCTGGTTTGTCCATGCAGAGGGAATAGAGAATTAATATTGATGGGCCAAACCTGAAGAATCTACTGCTTCTGCTGTTGCTGTACAGAGGCTGGAAGATGTCAGTGAAGAATAAGGGTGAAACATCCTGCAGAAAAGCAATAGTTTGCTGAAACCTGGTGGCTGAGGTCTAGAGGTCAGAATTCCCACCCCTCGTCCAGTTGCTTGAAGGCAGATAAATGAACAAGCCCAGAGAGCAACCCTGAAGCAGGCTGAGACAGTTGTATGTGGGTTTTCTAGCATTTGAGAAATATTTCTGCTAAAAAAGAAATCTTCTCATAAAGCAGAAAAAGTTTGTAGGTTCAATATTTAGAAGTCAAGGGGAAATAATACTGTGAATAATACTGTGCATTTGTTCCTGAGTTGTTACTGGTCATGCTAATCAAAGCAAGAGTGATCATCAATGAAATGAAGAGGTTACAGTCTGAAAAAGGACAGCAAAATGCAAAGGATTTTGTGTAAGAATCATCTTTAAAGTGTGTGAGAAGCTGTTTAAGAGTCTTCTGAGCTGGATAATAGAAGAGCCTATTTATCCACATCATATACAGCAGTTGTCTGTATAGCAGTAGTGCTATACACGCTCTTCCAAGAGTCACATTAATAGCAATGGTTAACTTGACTGGAACAAAGCAAGTGGAGCAAAGAAAGCAGTGCAGCAAGCTAAGGGCTATAGCTCATGGAGTGAGAAACACCACAAAGCAAAGCCAGCAGGAGCACTGAATATTGGAGGGTACAAATACTCATTCTACTATCTGCTCCTGAAACCTGCACTATCACTTGCTCTGCTAGAAATCTAATTTCTGCAGCTGTGATAATAGTTGTTGTTATTATAGCTCCTAGAAAAGTAGAAGCACTGAAAACTAAGCAGGAAGTAGTGAAAACTAACCACAGTCATTCATGAATTCACAAATGACTCAAACAGCTTCTCATACACTTTGCAGGAAACCCTACTATAATATTGTTTAAATTCCTCTATTCTAGGATCTAACCTTTGTATTCAATGCTGGAGGCTGTGGCCTTAGATTGGTGTTAGCAATCACTCCCGGAACACATAGACAGAATCAACATTCCACACTTCCATACACAAGCATAATTACAGTCCCTCACCCCACCCCACCCCACCCATGCCACCTCCCTCACCCCCCACCCCTCCAGGAATCAATTGGAATTGGACACAGTTGCTTTTCATTTGAGACCAACCCACAGGGTTTCTGAATCAAGTCAAAGTATCACATGGAACCATCACGGTGCAGCAAAGTCTGAGCATACACGAGTCAGGACACATTAGTTTAAGGTCCTTGAGAAGACCAAGGTGCTAAGACAGAAAGGACGCAGATGGACTCAGGAATGCATAACACAAATAGATCAGGATGCGAGGTATAACATATTGTAAATCTGTAATAGAACAAATTTAGATTTGCTGTTTAGGCTGAGACAGTGGGTAACAAGGTAGTACAAGCCACTGCAAAGGATTCAGTTGGGTACATCAGGACAGCAGGTTAGGTTCAATGATAGCATTAGTTCAGCATTAATTACAGAAGCCAAAATACTTCAGAGTTTAAAAATATGCATCCTTTAAAACAAAAAAAAAGTAATTGTGAACCCACAAGAATGAACCACAGCTAAAAAGAAAGATGGTGTGGATTTGGTTGTTCCTGTGATATCAGGGTTATTGCACTGCACTGGTGTAATCAGGGTAGTATCCCTGCTCTCAGTTAGTCCATGCACTTTCCTGCTAGAAACTGAGAAACCTCTGTGTCTGGCCCTGCCCTATTAACTTACATAATATGCTGTCCTGGTTTCGGCTGGGATAGAGTTAATTTTCTTCCTAGGAGCTGGTATAGTGCTGTGTTTTGCATTTTAGTATGAGAATAATATTGATAACACACTGATGTTTTGGATGTTGCTAAGGGATGTTTACACTAGTCAAGGACCTTTTCAGCTTCCCATGTTCTGCCAGGTGCACAAGAAATGGGAGGGGACACAGCCAGGATAGTTGATCCAAACTGACCAAAGGGCTATTCCATAGCATATGATGTCATGTCCAGTATATAAACTGGGGCAGTTGGCTGGGGGGTAGCGATCGCTGCTCAGGGACTGGCTGGGCGTCGGTCGGCGGATAGTGAGTGGTTGTATCATTGTTTTTTAATTATTATTATTATTATTTTCCTTTTTCCCTCCCTTGGGTTTTGTTCCTTTCTCTCTCTTGTTGTTTTTCTTCTCATTACAATTCATTATTATTATTACTATTATTTTGTTCCAATTATTAAACTGTTCTTATCTCAACCCACGAGTTTTCTTACTTTTGCTCTTCCGATTCTCTCCCCTATCCCACCGGGGGGGAGTGAGTGAGTGGCTGCGTGGTGCTTAGCTGCCAGCTGGGGCTAAACCACGACATATGCTGATATAATTCTGCAAGATCTTGCCTATATGCTATATTTACCAGCACCTAGGAGGACCTTAGGCTGTAGTTGTAATGACATTGTTAGCCTCCTTTACTGTGGGCTAGAGTTTATATCACCTTATCCTGTAGAAGATCCAGGCCAGCAGGCCACTCAAACCTGGGGAGTATCTGCACCTGTGAGGCAAATGGAAATACCTTTAGAGCACATTAAAGGTTACATCTCTGCTCTCTATATACTAGGGATGGAGAGAAAACCCTTCCTACAAGCAAAGCAGGATAGTGTTTGAAATGTGTAGTACAGCAATTCAAGAAGAAAGAGGGGGAGGGAGTCACAGATGCTCTTTCCCAGTGCTAATCTCATACCTAGACAAGGACTTTTAAATCCCATGTTTAAAGGATACCACCTCTCCATTCTTCCCCAGTTACCCTCTGATAGGGTAGATTTTGTATTATTTGTTGCATTTGTATGACTACTCTGATAGGGTAGATTTTGTATTATATTATTTGTATTGTTAGACTGGATATTAGGAAATTTTACTTCACTGGAAGGGTTATCAAGCATTGGAACAGGCTGCCCAGGGAAGTGGTTGAGTCACCATCCCTGGAAGTATTTAAAAGATGTTTGGATGAGGTGCTTAGGGACATGGTATAGTGGTGGTCTTGGTAGTGTTAGGTTTACGGTTGGACTCGATGATCTTAAAGGTCTTTTCCAACCTATACGATTCTGTGATTCTTAGGGGAATCTGGCTGAACGTTTGTAATACTCTGTACTTCCTTTAAAATAGTTTTCTTCAATACAGATAAAATTCAGCCTTTTGGGTTACTCACTGGTATGTAAAAGGCCCTTCGTTAAAGAATGAATATTCCTCAAACATTACCCTGTTGAGACAGGGGCACTAGGAGACTGCTGTATCAACAGTAACCTACTATAATACAATACTGGTTGTCAGCCAGCCCAGACACCACAGGGCTGGTGAGAAAAATTTCTCCTCACCCCAGCAGCAGCACAGTGTTGTCCCAAATGCATAACAGAATAAATGGAAGTAATGTCCAAAGATAGGTGTTTAATATTGCTTTAGGCACTCAAAAAATTCCAGGGCAATTGTCCTTACTGAGCAGGCTCATGTCATGACATGCCCTTCTGTCTTCAAAGTCAGGAAAAGACTGAAGGATCCAGAATGAACATGAGTTCATCACCATCTTCTTAGATGGTGCAATTCAGCTGCAATTCTTTTCACCTGAAGAGAGGGTGCAAAGAGGACAGAACCAGGCTCTTTTCAGTGGTGCCCAGTGACAGGACCAGAGGCAAAATGAAACACAGGAGGTTCCGTCTGAACATCAGGAAACACTTGTTCACTGTGTGGGTAACCAAGCACTGGAATAGGTTGCCCAGGGATGTTGTGGAGTCTCCCTCCCTAGAGATATTTAAAAAACCCCATCTAGACACAGTCCTGGGAAACTGGCTCTAGGTGGCCCTGCAGGTGGGTTGGACAAGATGACCTCCAGAGTCATCTTCTTCCAATCTCAACCATTCTGGGATTCTGGGATTCTTTACACAGTATCTGTTTCCAAAGCAGTGGATCTTCTTTCCAGCCTGCTCTTACAGTGACAGGTGATAATCTTCCTCCTTAGATTAGTAGCCATAGCAGCCTTGGGTCCAAACTGTGGCTAGACAAAGGGAAACTCAAGAAGTCTGCCCCCATGGAAGACTCAACAGAGAATGGCCTTTAGTGAAGGAACTCAAAGGGATGAATTTGGGCTGTTTACTCTCCTAAGAAATCCTTAGACCTTGAATCAATTTACCAAAATTAACATTGAATAAGAACTAAAACTGTGTCCAAGCTTTGCAGAATGAATGTACACAGGCAGGAAAAGAATCTCAATTGCTCTGTCCTGTAACACTCATACCAAGGCTGATATTTTTTGTTGAGGTAGTCAGAGGAGATGCAGATTTGATATCCATTGGTCTGCTTTGGGAATCCCAATCTTTGAAATCCCAAGGCAGCATGGTTTCTCTTTTGAGTCAGTTCAACACTGGCTGCTATGAGCATGGCGGAGAATTGTCCTAATTCCTATGGTATCTGATGCCAGGTTGATTTTATCCTGTTATCAGATAATGTCATTGGTGTTACTGAACTTATCCTACCTCTTGGTAAATCTTAAAGCTGGTTTCCTGTAAAACTCGGTGCTTGTCTGCAGCCCGTTGCCTGCAACACTTACAAACCTCCTTTGCTGATGCCAATTAATGGCAGAAAAAAAATCACTTGTGTGCATCAGAGCTAGGTCTGTCGTGTTGTATAAGGACCTAATACTTCAAGTTACCTCCTCTGGGTTATCTCCAGGTCAAATACACACTACAGTAACTACGTGCTGGATAATTCAGTCTATCAGACTGAATGAAAATAAGAATAAGCAGATTAGCTTGGATGGTTCAAGCCAGTCTATGGGTCAGGGGTGTTCCCTTAGTAAGGATCTATAATAACTGTGTACTACATTTGGCTAAAAATGGGGAAAGGGGGTTAACATGGTTAAGGATATGCAGATTATGCAGGAAAATGAGACAGTACAGAGGGCTCAAGTACATGCACCAGACTGGGACAATGAGTGACATTGGATGGAAAAGACTGAAGCAGTGTGTTGGTGTGAATTTTCAACAGCTCCCTGAGAAACTGAATCCTTTCCCAAGCTTTGCTCTGTCTCCAAACCTGTTTTACTGGTGCCACCAAATAACAGAAGTAACTGTTAGGATGCTGAGCAAATCCCCCTCCCTGGGGTTTGGGTCCCTGGGCTTAGGACCAAATTTTGGATAGTGCAGCTGAGGGCTGCTCTTCTTTCCCTCTGGTGACCTTGGAGAGAGGCTCCCAGACATTTCTGGCCTTGCCTGAGTTACAGTTTCAGCTGTACTGCAGCCATGCCTATGGCTTGCTATGGACCCCACTGACCCAGACCCGAATGCTAACCCTAACTGAATTTCTGGCTTGACCTTGGACCTGCCTCATCACCATGAATTTGTCTGATGACTAACAGCTGAAGCTGGCTACCATCCCTGGGGCTGCCTTGTCTTACTTAAGTACTGTAGCACTGAGTCCTTACTGGTGAGGAAACTGCCCTGCCAGCCATATTATCATGTTTGCCTGACAGCTGCCCCTCCCTTAGGGGGTGGCCATCACCTGTTGCTCCCTGACAGTCACTCTGCAGGTCACTTGTCCCAGATGCTTAGGAGTGGCCTTTTGCAGAATTATCTTGTCAGATTCATAAATTCCTAATGATAGCAGTTGCCATAATGTTTGTCTCCATAGGAACAGCCTGTAACACAGTTTAGACGACCAGCCAACTCTATTCCTATGGGCTTGGTAAGAAAATTTCTGCACATAGAATAGCACAATAATTCCTAGGATGCAGATATATAGAGGCCTTAGTTATCTTCCATGTCATCTGGGTATAGTCTTAGCTATGGCAGTCTTT
This sequence comes from Ciconia boyciana, assembly GCF_034638445.1. Classification (NCBI taxonomy): domain Eukaryota; kingdom Metazoa; phylum Chordata; class Aves; order Ciconiiformes; family Ciconiidae; genus Ciconia; species Ciconia boyciana. The sequence goes on from NC_132955.1 coordinate 7,187,955, forward strand.
GAAAGAGGGTGTCTCAGCCTTCCAAAACAAATGGCATTTACCCTGCGTTCATGAAATTTAGGAGGAAAGAGACAAATACACAGTGTTAGTGAATGGGTATCTTTGAGGAGATTTTTAGTGAGCCCACATATAAGCAGAATGGACCAAGTTTTTAACTGCAGTAAATTGATACTGTCCCTTTAGAGCTGTGGGCAAATCACCACATAACATAAGTGAATACCACTCCTTTGGAATGAGCTAGCTGTGTCTATGCCAAGGATATATTGTTATCACTTCTCTGACACAAAGAAGGGAAAAATATCAGCTAGCATAAGGTCACATAGCTTGTCTGAGGCTGATCAAGCTGATCCCCAGCATGCACAAATTGCTGTGACACTACTGGAATGCAAGAAGTTAATTTAAATCTGCTTACTTCCCAGACACTTTTGGGAATGCCAGCCCTCCACTATGTACACGTGTTTTCCTACATGGATTTCAGCTGCAACTGGTGACCCAAATTCAGTGTGTGTGAAAGAGTACATAATGCTTAGAATATAGTACCAAGAATACCTTAGAAGTTTATAGGGGCAGACCTTCAACTCTGAATTAAATCAATGGTACTGTTCTGAAGTCACCAGAGACTACATACGGATATCTAATAATTATATGCATGTATATATTATATACATACTCTGTATAGTGGAATCTCATGAAGTTCAACAACGGGAAATGCCAAGTCTTGCATTTGGGGAGAAGTAATCTCAGCCACCAGTACAGGCTGGGAGCCAACCAACTGGAAAGCAGCTCTGCAGGGAAGGACCTGGGGGTCCTGGGCAACAACAAGCTGACCACGAGCCAGCAATGCACCCCGGCAGCAAAAAAGACCAACAGCATCTTGGGCTGCATTAGGAAGACCATTGCCAGCAGGTCAGGGGAAGTGATCCTTCCCTCTAGTCAGCACTGATGAGGCCACATCTGGAGTGCTATGTTCAGTTCTGGGCTCCCCAGTGCAAGAAAGATGTGTAGCTATTGGGCTGAGTTCAGCACAGGGCCAAAAAGATGATTAAGGGACTGCAGCAACTTTCATATGAGGAGAGGCTGAGAGAGCTGACATTGTTTAGCCTGGAGAAAAGAAGGCTCAGGGGATCTTATCTGTGTGTAGTGTCCAGTGATGTGACAAGAGGCAAAGAGCACAAAATGAAACACATGAAATTCCATCTGAACACAGGAAAACACTTTTTTACTGTGAGGGTGGTCAAAGCCTGGAACAGGCTGCTCAGAGATGTTGTGGAATCTCTGAGCTTGAAGATACTCAAAACCTGACTGGACATCATCCTGGGCAACTTGATTTAGCTGACCCTGCTTGAGCAGGGGGGTTGGACTAGATGGTCTTAAGAGATTCCCTTCCAAACCTAAAAGATTCTGTGATTCCATGATTCAGTATAGACAGAGACCTATATTGACTATACAGTTTACAACTAGAATTATGTCTACATTATAACTGTATTATTAACTGTTGTGTTTAAAACAATTTCTTGTTGCAGGTGATGAAAAACTGCCATAGGGAGGTGCTCTGCTGTACTCATTGCTCATGAAGAAAGAAGAACTGGTCAAGGATTTGGAGGTTGAGGGCAACTTTGGCTGCAGAGTCTGTAAGGTTATGGAGTTTAAAATCCTGAGAGCAAATTAGCAAAGCAAATAATAGAATCACAGTCCCACACTTCAGGAGAGCAGATGTCTGCTTATTCAGGATGTTTCTGGCAGGATCTCAAAGGAGATAGCCCTGGATAATTCATCAAAGGGATCCAGGACAGCTGGAAAGCCAAAACAAAATTACCCAACTGAAACCAGCAAGGGTTGTGAGAAGCAACAGGAAGAGCTTCTAAAATGACACTGGCAGCAAAAAGTCAATTGTGATTTTGCCTCTGTTTTCATTAGTAAGGTCTGCCTTCATGTCTCTGTGGTCCTCCAGCTTACTAGCAGAACCTGTGGAGAACTACTCACAGGAGAGAAAGACAGCATTCAGGAGCACTTAAGACAGTTGGACATACACAGGTCCACAGCACCGCATGGGTCTCATTTGGGGGTACAGTGGGAGCTGGCCAATGTTGTTCTGAGGCTACTCTCATCCTCAAAAAGTCATGGCAGTTGTAAGAGGTTCCTTATGACTGGAAAAGGCAAACGTTACTCCCATCTGAAAGAAGAGCAAGAAGTATCCAGGGGACTATAGGACAAACAGCCTTATTACAGTCTACGTGAAAGTTATGGAGTAAATCCTCAAAGGCATTTCAAGCCATATGAAGAAGAAGAAAATGACTGGGAGGAGCTAGCATGGACTCACCAAAGGCAAATCATGCCTGACTAACCTGATTGCTTTCTGTAATGGGATAATTGGCTCTGGGCATAAGGGCAGATCACTGGATGTTGCGTACATTGGCTTCAGTTGGGCCTTCGAAACAGTTTCCATAGCATAGTCAAATTGATGGGGTATGAACTGGATGACTGGACAATACAGTGGGTGGAAGACTGGCTGGACAACTAGATTTAAAAGACTGTGATAACTGTTTTAAAAGTGTAGCTGGTATCTGGTTACTAGTGGAGTCCTTCAGGGACTGGTACTGGGGCCAATATTGCTTCATGTGTTTATTAAAGACCTGGACAATGGGTTGGAGTACATACAGCAAATTTGTGGGTGATACCAAATTGAGGAGAGTGTTGATACACTGGAGGGCAGACCTTCTATTCAGAGGGTATAAACAGCCTGGAAAAATGGGCTGATAGAAACCTCATGAAGTTCATCAAAGACAAACATAAAGTCCTGCACCTGGGCCAGAGTAACGCCATGCAACAGGCTAGGGTCTGACTGACTAGAAAACAGCCTTGTAGAAAAGCATCTGGAGGTCTTTGTGGACAGCAAGCTGAGCAGAAGTTGGTAGTTCTCCCTTATGACAAAGGCACTCAACTGCATCCTCAGTTGTATCAAGACTGTAGTCAGCAGGTTGATAGCAGCTATTCTTCATGCCAGGGAGTGACAGGAGCAGTGCTACTCCCTAAGGAAGGCACCCCTGAGCTGAGGGTGACCACAACACAAGCCCAATGACAGGATACAGTCCTGTGGACCTAGAGACAGGTGAGCAGAGCAGGGTGGTGACAAAACAGCCAACAGCCAATGATCCTCAGGCAAAGACAAGGTACAAACCATGTCAAAAGTCAGCTCAGGAAATCCAGACAGCAACTCAGGAAGAGGGCTGGGGCAGGCACACAGAGGTCCTGGTCAGGGGGTGGGGATGGAAGCTCGAGGTGCAGCTGGTCAGAGCAATTAAGGCCTATTAGTGCACTCAGGGTCCTGGCACTCACCCTCTGTCTTATGCTTGTAGCATCATGGGTGACAATATTCTAGTGGCTAGCACTGGTGAATTTACTAACATAGTTGCAGCCATTGTCACCAATTCTTCATGTGATGCAGAGAAGTACAGTGTATAGAAGTGAATTAGTCATATCTGTGGGATACAGATTAATCAATTCCTAGGCATTGGTGGATACGACTTATCTCAGACACTGCAAAATGCTCTACACATCTGTGAAACTTTCTCCTATTCTTTGTAAATCAGTTTGACCCTCTGAGAGTGAATGTAGGCCAGGTACCAAAAGGCCATAGTAAATGTCATTTACTATGATTTCCATTTAGTCAAACACCTGGCTGCAAAGGATAGTTTAATAGGATGTCTGTGCTGAGTTGCAATCCAACTTTTAAGGCACCTGGTGAGATTTATCCTCACTAGCTTCCCAAATCTAGCCCCACTGGGACTAAGAGGTCAGTCTCTAAAGGCTATCAAATAGTTTAGCCTCCTGGACAACCTGACACACATTAGAAGGTCATAGCGTGTTGACAAGGCCTAGGCCTTCCATTATCAGAGACGGAATGGGTTATGGATATTGTAACCCACTCCTGTGGTCTATTCCACCTCTTACCCAGGAAGAGCTATAAGGACCTAGTAATGAGGATATATATGGACCAGATGGAGTAGTTTTGCTTGAGACGTCAGGCAAGAACAAGGAGCTGACATAACCGTGTCAGGCCAGACAGTGAGTTGGATTATGCCAATGAGTTACACTGAGATAATGTGGGAGAAACAACCCAGGACAGAAAGTTAAAATGGATAGGTTAGAACAGTGCAGAAAGTCTTCATTGCTCCTAACCTAGTAGTAAGGCTCAACCAGGATGCCTTTCAGCGCTTAAAAGGGAATTGAAGAGGCAAAATGAAACCAGTCTCCTCATTTCCTTAGGTTCCTTAGTAGCCCCAACCATCTAGAACAAATGTCTGGGATCTTTTTAGCTCCATGTGCTTGTCCACATTGAATCTGCAAATGAAAAACTTGTGTTCAGATTTCCACCAAACTTGAACATGTGTCAGGATATTATGGCTCAGACTGGGAGCTGGAGTAGATTGCTGTCACTCCCTTAGTGTCTTTGTACTTAAGTGCTCCTGTGATATAAATTAGGTAGAGTAGGTCTCTTGAAATACATTAGTGATACCTCTGAGGTATATTATTACTAATTTTTTGGCATGAGCGGGGTAAGATCTCACTGGTGTAACCCAACATACCTCAATGGGTGACAAAGTTGCTGGTCCCTGTAAGAGGAAAATAGACTATTTAACTTGAGTGAATGAGAGCCAGGCACACATGTTTGTATGTTAAGAGGTTCTTACTAAATCTCAGGATCAGATAATATGGACAATCTACTGCTATCACAACATTCTTACTTTTGTTCTCCATCCACACTAAATCTTGCTCTACTTGTTTTCTTGAAGAGTGGATAGGAACTGAGCATGGATAAGTCAGCCCAGAGGAGACTGTATTTTGTTTTGCTGGGGCTGGTGGATATCAGTGAAACAACAGGTTTGAACCAGATTGAGACAGTGGGTGTAAAATGGACAGAACAAACTAAACTAATGAACTAAGGGTGATGGATCTGGGCAAGAAATGAGTAGGATAGTTGACTGACACATAAGAATAGTGGATTAGGCTCAGGTGTTCAAACTTGGAACTAATCCTGATGGATTAAAATTGAGCACAAACAGTAACAAACAGGACCAGGCCAGAGCAGGAAGATAAAATTTATAGATAAGGCCAGGACATAGTTTTAATCTAATCTCACAGTTCTTGCTTCCAACAGGAATGAAATAAGAAGTAAATAATTTTCATCTCAAGGCAGAGAATGCGCACCAGATATCCAGATCCCATTAACTGCCTTTACTCTAATGAGGGAAAATGTCAAGTTAATGTGATCAAGGTAGCTCCGCTGCTTTCTCTGCACTCATATCTATTACTGATGTAAAGTAACAGTGTTATGATTTTCACCTTGCCTATAATTAGACTTATATAGGGCTAGAAGATCTTGACTAAGAGCTCTTTCTTAGAAAACCTTTGTCCCAGATCACCCATGATTAGCTTGAAGGACTTTCAATCATGACTAGACAGATTAGTCCTCAGGAAGGAATTTGGATCCACGTTCAATCTGTCTTAGGGCCAACAAGCTGTCCCCATTTCTGGAAAAGTGAGGGTAAAATTTCAGATCAAAGAAGTCCCAGATTATAATAATGGACATCAGAGACCAGCTTCATACACTTTGAATTAACTAGCTAATCAATTAATCCTCTATCTTAACTTAATCAGCTTCCTTAGAGAAGAGTGTTGACCACAGACAGACAGGCTAGGGACTAGTGTACCCTGGGTGGGATAACTCAGATCATCACAATAAGTTCCATGTATCAGGCCAAGGTACTACATGATTAGGAGCAGACAAAGCTATAACAGTAATCTCTTTTTTTTTTTTTCCCCTTTTTTTTTTCTTTTTGAATGAGGTCAGGCAGTTGATTGATTTTTGGAACCATGTTTGTATAATGTCTTAGTAAGATCTGTCAAGACCAGGAATTGCATTAGGGTTCAACACACCTAATCAAAGGGCTATTGTAGGCCAGTTCTGTCATTTTGTTAAACTGAATGGACCAGGGCAAGGCAGCAGTATAAGTTATGGTCCATGCTCCCACTGGAAATCAATTATTTTCTGCTTGTTGGTCTCCTTATTGAAAGTTGTGCCACCTTCAGAAATCTTTGGCTTTTAACACCTGACACTAAGGGAGGGTTGGCCCTGTAAGACAAAGGCTCGTGAAGCCTCAGGATTTTTTGAAGGAGAACGAAGACTCCTATGTAAACTCCTCCTCCTGGAAAAATAAATCTCTCAACTAGCACATTAGCTGCCTGTTGCGTATTTTAGGTTATAAGCTCCACCTAGAGCCTATACAAGTTTATTAGAAGTTTTTTTATCTGTTGGCTGCAGGAATCTGAAATGCAGGTGGATCCATAGGCAAGGAACATAAGACAGGACACACAGCTTGTTGCCTTCAGAGGTCAGGCTCACTCCCTGGTAGAGTCTGTCAGCCAAGTGTTTGAAGGAAATTCAATGCGATGCATCCAAAAGAATTCCCAGGCATGAGCCAGTTCTCTCACAAAGGAAACGGAGTGAACAGGGGACTGTGGATTTTCATTGGCACTTGGGGAAGGAAAAGGCATGTATCTGAACCTGTCTAGGGAAGTGGAATACTAACAAACCAGACTAGTCCAGCTGGTGAATGTAGAAGGACTGGCTATGTCAGGGAATTGCGGCAGCTGGAACAGGCTAAGTGTCAGGCTGATAAGGTGGAGCAGACCAAGAAGTCAGTGACAAGTATGAATCAGAATGGAGCAGTGTGATATGACCTATGGACTAGTCTATAGCACGATAAATCAGTGGCTTAAGAGGGAAAGTATGGACTTTCCCTCTTAAAATAGAGATACTAGGCTGTGGGTCAGGCTTGATAGGACCAGAGCATGGGATATCCAGGCTTATAAGAAAATATATATGGATCAGGCTAGGCAATGAGTCAAAATAAATGTACCAGAACACAGCAGCATTCATAAAGATTGGGGTAGTGGCCACACTATTCTCCACTGCCAATGAATTTCCCAGAAATAACTTTTCTTCAGAAATAACTCCAGCAGCGCTTGTGGCACAATTCTGCAAGTCTGATGAACAGCCCTCCCCCCCCCAACTCTCCCTTCTGCAGTAGCAGCTCTAGTAGTTGGCACTCTTGTATTTGGAAATGGTGCCTGCATCACATACTCAGGCAACTGCTTCCATCTGCTGCCCATCAGCATTCATTGTAAACTACTTCTTGCCTGTGAGACAGCAGGAACAGCAGAAAGCAGCAGCCTGAAGTAATGTTCCCCTAGCCCTGCTGCACTGGGGTTACCCAGCAGAAGGGAGCAGCTGAGAGTCACTATGGATGTATTAGATCAAAGAAGATGTTGCACTGCTGTCAGGCATCTGGAAACTATTGGTTTCCAGATGGAAACTATTTGTGCATCCAAAGAAGGGCAACAAAGCTGATGAAGGGTCTGGAGAGCAAATCCTATGAGGAGCGGCTGAGGGAACTGGGGTTGTTTAGTCTGGAGAAAAGGAGGCTGAGGGGAGACCTTATCACTCTCTACAACTACCTGGAAAGGAGGTTGTAGCAAGGTGGGGGTTGGTCTCTTCTCCCAGGTAAGTGGTGATAGGACAAGAGGCAATGGCCTCAAGTTGTGTTAGGGGAGGTTTAGATTGGATATTAGGAAAAATTTATTCACCAAAAGTGTTGTCAATCATTGGAACAGGCTGCCCAGGGAAGTGGTTGAGTCACCATCCCTGGAAGTATTTAAAAGACCTGTAGATGTGGTGCTTAGGGACATGGTGTAGTGGTGGATTTGGCAGTGTTAGGTTTATAGTTGGACTTGATGACCTTAAAGGTGTTTTCCAACCTAAACGATTGTATGATTCTATGGTGATGGAATGTGACTGAATGAACCTGAGGGATGGGCTTGGGATGAATGTAGCATACCAGGGGTCTCGGTGAAGAGGGGAGGTCCAGGTCAGACAGCTGGCTACGTGCTCACATGGTTCAAACATGTCATGATCATGACCAACGGTAGCTTAGCATGTAAACACCATACCAGAGCAGCAGGAAAGTGCTTGATCAGGCAATGGGTTAGATGCTGCTAGTCTACAGAGTGGTGTAATGTGGAATGTGCAGGCTGAAACAGTGATGTAGCAAGCTATGATTTAGGAAAGGCTGTGATTTATGTTCAAGAGACCAAATCAGAACATAATACATGATTGAGGAATGAGGCAAGGCTTATGACAAGACACTTGGGGAGGACAGCAAACAGTAGGACATACTAGGTAAGCCAGAAGAGACCAGTGTGTTGATATTGATAAACATGATCAGGGAAGTCAGTTACATCTAAAAGGCCAGTCTGGGAAAGTGGTTTAATGTAAGTACTCTGAATATGCCAAGCTGAATCTTACAGCTTCCTACAATCAAATTAATCAAAGATCTTTTGCTGCAGGTCTCTTCCCAGGCAAATCTGGAGATGCTTTCAAATGCGATTAGCTCATAGAGCTGGAGTGGGCTGTGTTCTGCAAGTCAGATACTGCTGGGTTTCAGCAGGAACACTCTCCCACACATACATCTTCCTGCTGTGCACTTATGCTTCCACTTGCCCCAGACCATCAATTCAGGCAACTAGTACCTCTTTCATCTTCCTGGTAACCTCTTACATGTGAGAAGGTTCAAGGCCATTTTCCTAATCTGTGCCTACAGAGTTTGGTAACAGTTTTCTCCACACAACAAAACATCAGGAGGATCACACTGTAGATGCACACAGAAAATTATGGATAAAGGAAAGATGTCCAAAGGATTTTGCATGTGTGGTTATCAATAGAATAGAGCACAGCTGATGCTGACTGTCATAGCTCCATTTGCTGAAAAAGACCTTGATTTCAGTAAGTTTTAATCCAGTGTGGTTTTCTAAGGGGTAGGAGGAAATGGAGGAACTAAGGTATGGAAGAGGTGTTTCAGTCCACCGTGGAACTATGATGGACTCAGCTGGAGTAGTGGGTAGCAAAAATGGACATGGCTTGGGAGAGCAAGGTGAGTTGGGATATACAGCACAAGGGCAGATGGTTGAGATGTCTTTGAAGGCTGAAGGTCTCATTCAAAAGACCATGATGCATGATGAAGTAGCAGCTGTCCGAGTGGTGTGGTAAACATAGTTGGAGCGGGATAAAGGCATACCTTAAAGTGGATAGGCCAAGTCAAGACAACAGAATAACATAGGGGGAATTTTGGAACCGTGATTTAGGGTCAAAGGTCAGGTATGACACAGGAATCAAATGTGTTCACTAGACAAGAAGGTGTTTTGACAGGGGTGGAAAAGGCCACATCAATAAGTTAACTCAGATGTGCCGAACCAAGGTAGTGAAGGAATGAAAAATGGATAAGGCCATAGCAGAGTTAGTGTGGTTAGTGTGGACAGTACAAAGACAGAAGGATGAGGAATATGTCCAAGGTCAATGGACAGAACATAATGGTTAGGCCATGCTGGGGCAGTAGGATAAAATAACATGAAATGAATAGAGGGGGCTAGGGAAATGCTTAGAATGGGGAATGGATTAGTTCAGACTAACTCATTGGCAATGGGGAATGGTGAATAGGCCAGGCAAGGGTATTACAGTAATTCAGACAGCAGCTGGAGGAGGGGACACCAAAGTTGGGTAACACAAGTCAGACAACTAAGAACTGTATTTGGTACAACAGACCACGTGAGGGAGTGGGATGTCATGAGGAGTTGGAGACAACAGTGAGATAACATCAGACTGGAGTGTGGATAACATGGTTAAGACAATGGTTAGAATGGATAAAGGATAGAATGGATAATCCAAGACAGAACAATAGTTTAATACATATGAAATGTGCTGTGACAAGAAGTGTAATGAATAGGACACTCGAGCAAAAGGTTCAGGGCTTGAATAACAAGCTGAGTTACTGGGGTACAGGTGTGCGTCGGACCAGCATGGTTGAGTCCAAAACTCTGGGTTCCTGTTTTCTTGGAACACAGTTGAGGTTTACCAGTAAACGCCATGTAAGGTCACTAACTGCTTTGAGGTGGCAGTCTCCTTTGACTACTTTAATGGGGCCTAGACTGAAAGTTATAGTCTTGAAAAAGGGCCGTTCTTTACCTGGTCCTCCTATGCCATGCATTGGGTATACTTTGACAGTACAGTGCTTCAGGACTGGAAAGGGAAGGAGTCTGTGACTCAGAATGGTATGGCCCCATTCCCCTCTCACTCTGAGGCACTCTCCTAATGTTTACTTGTAGATTCTGGTGGGAAAAAGGGAATCATCACATTGATAGGAAAGGAGCAATTTTTAATAAACATCCTTATGTACTGGTAACGGTGAGAAAGAGGAGATTTAGTCTGAGGGTTTCCAGGGCACTCATGGCTGTTTTACACTAGGAAATACAGGAGGACATCCTACCCTGCTGGTTCTAGTGGAGATATGTTTGTTTTACACTGGAGCATGTGGATTTGAACTTCTGAGCCTGACTCAGTAGGAGTGCGTTAGCTTTGGTTAAAGCAATTTACACCAGCCAGGAAGATTACCTATGTTCTCTGTCCCTTGCAGAGAAGCGATCTTTGCTGCCTTTGGTCCTTGCTCCTGGGAGTTGTTAAGTAATGTTATGCTTTCTCTGGCCAGGGTTAAGCAAGGCCTTACTTGCATGCAGGTGCATGTTGGCCTAGTGACTCCAATGCAATGTCCTGACAGCTCCTGGAGCTGTTCAGAAGTGTTTGAAAAACCCTAACTCTCTCCAGCTCTGATGATGTTACAAGGCTGTAACATCAGAGAGACCGCTGTTGCCAGTTTCATCTAGATTTGGATTGATGTGATCCTGCCTTTCCTTCAGGCAAAGAAATATTTGTCTTCATTAAAAAACTAAGAGCAATTAACTGGAGCTAACAAGGACTTCTGGGATAAGACTCACTCCTGAGATTAAAAACTTTCCTAGCTGGTGATTGGCCCTCTCCCCAATTCTCTACAGCCCAGTGCCTCCCCTGGGAGGGATTCAACTAAACACAAAGGCCTAGTTAAAACTTGGTGAAACTCTAGTGCCTTGGGATGAATGCACTCAGCATCTTGGAAAGAAACTTCATTGTCTTGGGAAGAGGGGACAAGAAGCAAGGGATGTGAACAAAGGCAGAGGGGAAGAGCTGGACAAACTGAAAGACAGAGGCAAATTCAAGATATTTTTAATATCAATGGGAAAACCTGAAGTGCTAAGCCTGCTGTCATTTGCCCTGTGTCTAAAATACATCCTGCTTATCCATGGTTCTCAGTGTAGGTCTTCTTGAGACTCAGTCATCTGTGTGAACACTGACACACTGCAGTTAGTTCCTGACCTGTCCCAATTTGAAGTCAAAATAATCTGCTTGTTAGCACAAGAATGATTGTCTTGTTTCAGAGCAGATAGGTTAATTCATACTATCTGTGCTCCAGGAACAGAGGACCATTTTGGACTCATGATCTCCATATACTTTCTCAGAAACAAAAGAGACCGATTTTCCTTTTACTCACTGCAGTATGTATCAGAAGTAAGACCATTAGACTCACTATGTGTGCATGAGAAAGGATCATGGTAAGACACAAGTATCTATTGCTCATCCCTGTACAAATCAGAAATAGCTCTGCTTCCTGGCACTACACTCTCGAACAATGGTGAAAAACTTTATTAAGTTTCTTTCATCAAAGGACTTGAATCTTTTAAAGGAAGATTTTCCCAAGACAGAAAATATAACAAAATCTGAGTGGCTGTTCATGATGGGACACTGGGTTGCAGGAGTAAGAATATCACTGGGTAGGATTCACCCCGCATTGGATGCTGTGAATAATATACTGATTGGATGCTGTGGATGCTGTGAAAGAGTGATTCAGGTACCTGCAGGAAGGCATCTATAGCCATTTAGATGCCTCAGGATATCTGATACATCTGCAGAGTGCTTGCAATTGGAAAACAGTATCTTGTGGGAACTCCACTTCCCCAGAGCAGAAAGAATTACTCTCGGGTTTTTTTTAGTGGTGATGCACCAGAGTGTCAACATGTTAGGCAGTTTATACCAGCAAATAAAATGTAACAAAGACCACTTTCTAGATTTGAGACCAACTGGCATACCAAAGAACCACATCTCTAAAACTAAAGTCTTTTACACTCCTAAATTAGATACCTACTTCCAAGCTGCCTATAACTAATGTATCCTGGAATTTCCTAAACCTCCGTCCACCATCTGCTGGAATTTGGGCTGTGCCCTGACTGATTTCAGCTCACAATTAGCAGACATGAACAAGTAGCTTATCAGAGAGGGATTATAAGAGCTGATTTTAATTTCCTGACATCCGGTGCTACTTTTAGCTGCAATAGAGTCTCTAGAAAAGGGATTTTGAAAAAAATCTTTCCCCTGTTCTCACCCACTCCAAAATGGAGACCAGTCATTAATAGTGGGGTTGATTGATAAGAGGAACATTTCTATAGCAAACTGTAAAAAAGCCTGCTAGAAATACATCACAGTAGATGTCCTACATGTTAGAGAGCAAATGTTATCATGAACCCCAAAGGGGATGCTAGGATTAGAGTATCTCTGGTTGATCCCAAACATATTAATTTTTGAATAATACAATAATTTAGTTTAGAAGGGATTTCTGGAGGTTGCCTGGTTGAACTTGTACTCACAGCAAGGCGAACTAGGTCAGGTTGCCCAGGCACCTGTTCAGTAAAGTTATTAATATCTCTAAGGATATGTGCCTCTTTATGCACAAGTTCCAATATTTTGAGTGTTAGAGAAAAAATATATTATGCTGTATTTAATAGCCTGAGAGAGACAAGCCTATTGCCACTCCATGTCCCCTAGGCTGAAGTTGTGTTCCCAGCAGGCACAAGCACACAGAGCACACATATACACCACGTATGTAGATACAAACATACATACATATCTACATGTATACATATATACACACATATACATGGCTGGCCATACAGATCACGGACACTCAGAGCACCCACACAAACACAGCACCAATGGCTTCATCTTGCTCCCCTCTCTGGCTGAGAAGAATGTATGTCCACCAGTGAGAATATATGTGTGTGTGTATACACACATGTACAAGGTGTGTGCCTCCAGCAGCCAGGTTCAGACACTCAATGTGCCTAGTAGCTGGCCCTGGTTTGCTGTCTCCCCAGTTGCTGGCATCTAGACATATGAGCCCCTGAGACAGCAATCCTACTCCAGTTGCTGTTACAGACCATCACAAACACACACGTGCAGCTAGCTAGGATTCCTCCGGTCCTATAGCAGACCTCCCTGTGCTCTTGCCCCTATAGACACACTGATGTTCTCACATCCAGAGCCCACCAGGACTCCCTTCATCCCATAGATCAACTCAGTGCGTCCCACACCGCTAGGCAGTAACCCCTCTTAGTCTGAAGCCACCGAGGCGAAGGGCTCCGGAGTGGAGGATCACGCCGGGGGACCCTTCCTAAGGCGGCAAAACCATGGCAAAATCACAAGGGCAGAAGCGCAGGGAGAGAGAGGGTACCCCAGCCCCGCCCCCAGAGCGGGAAAGAGTGAGCTCCTGATGAGCAGCAGCTCTGACTCAGCGTAGGTGGGTACAATAGCGACAGCGGCCAAACCTCTTCACATACAAGAGCCGCCCCCAGGGAGCGCAAGCAACCAGGAGTGCGGCAAACAGGGCGGGAAAACAGGGCATGGCATGTCAGAAGGGTGTGGCGTGGCAGTTTGCGTGGCAGTTCACGCAGGCAGGGCGCAGTCCCCCTCCTGGCTCTAAAGGATAACTTAAGTAGTGGTCACCGCCCTCCCAGGAAATGACCTAGCTATGGTTTCCACTTGCCTGAAAACCATCACCAAAAGGAATGTGGCAACCCAGACAGAGCTCCCATGCAAACATAGAGCTGTCCAGGTCTCTGGCTGCAGGGAGTGCCTGAGCCTGTCACTCACACCAGAGGGCAGCAGAGACAACAACTGTTTTCAGTGCAACCAGGTGGGTGATCTGCTCAGCCTGGTGGCAGAGCTGAAAGAGGAAGTCAAAAGGTTAAGGAGTATCAGGGAGTGTGAGAGGGAGATAGATTGGTGGAGCCACACCCTACCATCCCTGAGGCCAAGGCAGCAGGTGGAGGCTCCACAAGAAGCAGAGGATCCCCTACCTTCTTACCATCAAGCAGAAGGAGGGGACCTAGGAGATGGGGGGAAAGGAAACAGGTCCCTGCTCGGGGTGGCAGGTGGACCCCCCGGCCTCCCTCACCTTCCCAGTTGCCCTTACACAATAGATATGGGGCTCTGGAACTTGAGGGCCAGGCAAATGAGGATGAGGATGTAGGTGAAGATCCATCCAGGGGGTTGCCTTGGGTAAACCAGCCAGCCCCACGTATTACGACTGCCTCTGTTAAGAAAAAAAGGAGGGTAATTGTTGTAGGCAATTCCCTTCTGAGGGGAACAGAGGGCCCAATATGCTGACCAGACCCTTCCCACAGGGAAGTCTGCTGCCTCCCTGGGGCCCGGGTTAGAGATGTTACTAGGAAACTCCCTGGTCTGGTACGGTCCTCTGATTATTACCCGCTATTGGTTATACAGGTTGGCAATGATGAGGTTGCGCAGAGAAGTCCAAAAGTAGCCAAAAGGGACTTCAGGGCACTGGGGCGATTGGTTGAGGGATCAGGAGCACAGGTAGTGTTTTCCTCAATCCCATCAGTGACAGGGAAGAATAATGAAAGGAACAGGGAAACTCACCTGCTCAACACATGGTTCAGAGGCTGGTGCCATCGGCATAGCTTTGGTTTTTTTTGTCCTGGGGATGTTTACACAGAACTGGGCCTGCTGGCGACGGATGGAGTTGAGCTATCTCAAAGGGGGAAAAGGATTCTCACCCATAAGTTGGTGGGGCTCATTGAGAGGGCATTAAACTAGGTTAGAAGCGGGAAGGGGATGTAACCAGGCTCACTAGAGAGGAGCCTAAGGGTGGCATGCCAATGATGGGAGTGAAATCGATAGCCTAGCTCAAGTGCATCTACACCAATGCATTCAGCATGGGCAACAAACAGGAGGAGCTGGAAGCCATTGTGCAGCAGAATAGCTATGACTTAGTCTCCATCACAGAAACGTGGTGGGATGACTGTCATGACTGGAGTGCTGCAATGGATGGCTATAAGCTCTTCAGAAGGGATAGGCAAGGAAGGAGAGGCGGTGCGGTGGCTCGTATGTTAGGGAGTGTTTTGATTGTGTAGAACTCAGCAATTAGGACAATAAGGTTGAGTGCTTATGGATAAGGATGAGGGGTGTGGGATAATAGCTGGAGGTGACTTAGAAATTAAACTTATATTCACACTTTTAGGTAAGGTACAGCATTGAAGAAAATTCCCGGGTGGAAAGCAGCTGACATGCAAGGCCATTCCATGGAAGTTCCCTAGGCCTGTAACCTTAGAGTTCAGTGACGCCAGGGGAGCTTGGTGTACTGACTCTAAGAAGGTACTGTTCAGAGGGTGGAGCAGTGTGGAGACGCCACGGCCAGGCTCTGCAATTAAATGGGAACTCAAAGGTATTGTGTGTGACCAGTAAGCTGCACATTTGCTATCCTGGGCCAACAGTCTGTCATGCTTCTCATAAAATGCTGTCCTTTGATGAACTTTGCTCATTATAACATCATTATGATACCAAAACACACCTCCATCCCAAAAGCTACCCGCCTCCAAGGTGCGACCACCCCTCACTGAGCTTGCGCTTTGAATTTTTCCTAGCCTATACCTTTAAAAGCGAAGCGAGAAAACTTTACACCAATCCTAAACAAAGATGTATGACTAGAGTCACTCAAGCTCCACCCAAAAGGTGAAAGATAGTATAAAATGGCTTAAGAGAAAGTGAATGTTAGGGAAGACACTATAGCGTACCACTCTGACCTCTGGGATCAGTCAATGGGTTGAGCCTCTCTTCCCCCCCATTGGGATGCCTTTGGGTAAGAGTCGAACACTTGGTTATTCCAGGTGCCTCCTCGGGAAACTTAGAAATCTCTCTAGAGTTGCTTTATCATCTTTAATGCGTTTATAGCCGGCAGTGTCACTCATACTCTTGGTATTTGCACGTGCTTTGCAGACAGTAAATTTATCACCGGTAATCCAAAGAATCTGTGTATCTGTTGCTCTAATAAACTGCACTCTTTATTAATGTGGCCGTGGTAGCTCATGCAACATGACTAGACTGGGGGGTGCAGCGCGTTTAAATTAACGCTGTTGCCTTTACTCTGATGAATGGCTGCATATACAGTCCTTAGAAAATAACCGTTGACCAAATCTGAGACTAGGACTGGACTTAGCCACACCTAGACTCTTCTCTGAGAAGGAGTTTAGAAAGCAAGGGGGTCCTGTCTGAACCTCGTGACTCAACGGGAGGGTTCCCCCCCCCCGTCAGCCACTCCTCAGACTCCTACACGACAGTAACTCTTAACGCAACAGAAAATTGGCGTAGTCGGCAGGATTACCATGGATAAACTGCTGCAAAAATACGGATGTGACCCTTCCCAGACTGGGAAGGAGTGAGCTCAACAATTTTGGAAGGATGAAAAGAAAGTGGTAGAAAGCATTAAGCAGTGTCAGGCTGCGCAAAGGCTAGTAGCAAAAAAAGGTAAAAGGGTAATTGGTGTGGTGTTAGGAGCCTGTTGGTCTTGCGGTCAGCAAGAAGCTAAGAGAATCCCTGCTCCCAAACTAATTTCCAATGTGGAATATTCAATTTTAGAATCGGAAAATGAGGTGTTGAAGTAATCATTGGCCCTTGAGAGGGAGACAGGAAAAACACTAAGAACCCGAGTTGATAAACTTGTGAATGAAAACGATAAACTTGTGAGTGAGAATGATAAACTTGTGCATGAGACTAATAAAGGTGTGAGTGAGAATAATAGACTCATGAGTGAGAATAATCATCTTAAACAATTGCTGGAAAGGATTAATAGGCTGCTAGACAAAATGCAACCTTCTGCTCCATTTGAGCAGATTCGTAGATTAATGCGTGGTGCAAACCCCGAAATTTGGGATGATGATCTTTGATTTGACAGTGATGATGATGAGGTCGAAGGTACCTCCAATTCCGAGCCTCAATTGATTTCCTTACAACCTTTGGTTAAAACTGAGACCACTGTTGAAGTCCGCACTACTGTGCGAACAATTCCATGGTCACCATTGGTCCAATCTCTGGGTAAAAGAAATAACCCAGCCGGGGAGAATTGCCTAGCTGGAAAACCCCCAACTCACAAGGAAAGTGCACCTTCTGCACCAGGCCTAATTGACGAGGCAGAATTTCAACAAAAAAAACTTCCACCCCTGGGGAGGGCAGTGAGCCACCCTGCTTGGCGGGTATTAGCAATTCAATGTCTCTCTGATGAATACTCTGACCCTATCATTGTCATTCCCATTGGACGCCGAAAAATATCCAATCTAAACCTCCCCTGGTGCAACTTGAGGCCATTTCGTCTCGTCCTATCACTTGTTACATAGGAGAAGAGACCAACACCCACCTCTCTACAACCTCCTTTCAGGTAGCTGTAGAGAGCAAGAAGGTCTCCCCTCAGCCTCCTTTTCTCCAGACTAAACAACCCCAGTTCTCTCAGCCGGTCCTCATAAGACTTATGCTCTAGACCCTTCACCAGCTTCGTTGCCTTTCTCTGGACATGCTCCAGCACCTCAATGTCTCTCTTGTAGTGAGGGGCCCAAAACTGAACACAGTATTCGAGGTGTGGCCTCAGTAGTGCCGAGTACAGGGGGCTGATCACTTCATTAGTCCTGCTGGCCACACTATTTTTGATACAAGCCAGGATGCCATTGGCTTTCTTGGCCACCTGGGCACACTGCCAGCTCATGTTCACCCAGCTGTCAACCAACGCTCCCAGGTCCTTTCCTGCTGGGCAGCTTTCCAGCCACTCTTCCCCGAGCCTGTAGCGTTGCATGGGGTTGTTGTGGCCCAAGTGCAGGACCTTGGACTTAGCCTTGTTGAACCTCATACAATTGGCCCCAGCCCATTGATCCAGCCTGTCCAGGTCTCTCCCCTCAAGCAGATCAACACTCCCGCACAACTTGGTGTCATCTGCAAACTTACTGAGGGTGCACTCGGTCCCTTCATCCAGATCATTGATAAAGATATTAAACAGGACTGGCCCCAACACAGAGCCCTGGGGGACACCACTTGTGACCAGCTGCCAACTGGAGTAAACTCCATTCACCACCACTCTTTGGGCCCGGCCATCCAGCCAGTTCTTTACCCAGCGAAGAGTACACCCATCCAAGCCATGAGCAGCCACTTTCTCCAGGAGAATGCTGTGGGAGACCGTGTCAAAGGCTTTACGGAAGTCTAGGTAGACAACATCCACAGCCTTTCCCTCATCCACTAGGCGGGTCACCTTGTCGTAGAAGGAGATCAGGTTGGTCAAGCAGGACCTGCCTTTCCTGAACCCATGCTGGCTGGGCTTGATCCCTTGGTTATTCTCTACATGCTGTGTGATAGCACTCAGAATGATCTGCTCCATCAGCTTCCCCAGTACTGAGGTCAGGCTGACAGGCCTGTAGTTCCCCGGGTCCTCCTTCCAACCCTTCTTGAAGACGGGCATCACATTTGCTAATCTCCAGTCAGCTGGGATGTCCCCAGTTCGCCAGGACTGCTGGTAAATGATGGAAAGGGGCTTGGTGAGCACATCTGCCAGTTCCTTCAGTACTCTTGGGTGGATCTCATCAGGCCCCATCGACTTGTGAGTGTCTAAGTGGTGCAGCAGGTCACTAACCATTTCACCCTGGATTATGGGGGCTCCATTCTGGTCCGCATCCCTATCTTCCATCTCCGGGTGCTGGGTACCCAGAGAACAATTGGCCCTGCTATTAAAGACTGAGGCAAAGAAGGCATTAAGTACCTCAGCCTTTTCCTCATCCTTGGTCACTGTGTTCCCTCCCCTGTCTACTAGGGGCTGGAGATTCTCCTTAGCTCTCCTTTTGCTGCTAATGTATTTGAAGAAGTATTTTTTGTTGTCTTTTACAGCAGCAGCCAGATTGAGCTCTAGCTCAGCTTTGTCCCTTCTAATTTTCTCCCTGCACAGCCTTGCTAAACCTTTGTAGTCCTCCTGAGTTGCCTGCCCCTTCTTCCAGTGGTCATAGATTCTCCTCTTTTTCCTGGGTTCGAGCCAGAGCTCTCTAGTCAGCCAGGCCAGTCTTCTTCCCCGCCGGCTTGTCTTTCGGCACGTGGGGACAGCCCACTCTTGTGCCTTTAGGACTTCCTCCTTAAAGAATGTCCAGCCTTCCTGGACTCCTTGGCCCTTTAGGGCTGCCTCCCAGGGGACTCTGTCGACCAGTCTCCTAAACAGGCCAAAGTCTGCCCTCCGGAAGTCTAAGGTGGCAGTTCTGCTGACCCCCCTCGCCGCTTCTCCAAAAATCAAAACCTCTATCATTTCATGATCACTCTCCCTAAGACGGCCTCCAACCATCACATGGCTCACAAGTCCTTCTCTGTTCGTGAACAAGAGGTCCAGCGGGGCCCCTTCCCTAGTTGGCTCCCTCACCAGCTGTGTCAGGAAGTTATCTGCCACATGCTCCAGGAACCTCCTAGACTGTTTCCTGTATTGTATTTCCAGCAGACATCTGGTAGGTTGAAGTTCCCCACAAGAACAAGGGCTAGCGATCGTGAGGCTTCTGTCAGCTGCTTATAGAATAGTTCGTCAGTCTCCTCATCCTGATTGGGTGGTCTGTAACAGACTCCCACCACAATATCTGCCTTGTTGGCCTTCCCCCTGATTCTTACCCATAGACACTCCACCCTATCATCACCATCATCGAGCTCTAAACTATCCAGACACTCCCTGACGTATAGGGCTACCCCACCACCTCTCCTGCCTCACCTATCCCTCCTGAAGAGTTTACAGCCATCCATCGCTGCACTCCAGTTGTGCAAGTCATCCCACCACGTTTCCGTGATGGCAACCATATCATAGTTTTCCTGATGTACAATGGCTTCCAACTCCTCCTGCTTGTTGCCCATGCTGCGTGTATTGGTGTAGAGGCACTTGTGAGATATTAATAGAAGTCTGCCTTCAGGCTATTGAGTCAAGCCTGGAGAAGGAGGTCCCAAGCTGTGTGCATGTGGTTTGTCTTCAGCTCATGCCATTTTGGGCACATAAATATTGATCATTTGGAATGTAATCTGACTCCAGATCCAGACACCTATTTGCAGGTGTCTACAAGCCCACTGGATGTCTGAATTCCCATCATAGTCAAGAATAATGAATCCATAAAGTTAATGTAGCCTGGAGGCTGAATCTACTGAAAAAGTGTAGCTGGCATCTATAGTCCACAGTGACAGCTTAAGCACCCACATCAAATGTAGACATTTGGATATTCTGA
The DNA here is from genome assembly GCF_034638445.1 of Ciconia boyciana. Taxonomy (NCBI): domain Eukaryota; kingdom Metazoa; phylum Chordata; class Aves; order Ciconiiformes; family Ciconiidae; genus Ciconia; species Ciconia boyciana. The sequence goes on from NC_132955.1 coordinate 7,208,283, forward strand.
TGCCTAAATAAATATGTCTAGTGTCATTTTAGATGTCCAGGAGTATTGCATCTGTCCCACAAATGCCATTTGAAAGTGATATGAGCCTCTTATAACTGTTGTAGCTCCCAGTTGTATGTCAGAAATCTTATACCTAATCTATGTTAGGGATCCATGCTAATAATGACTTGATAGATACTGCAACAATCATTTAGAGAGTATATGTGATAAGTCCAAGATGAAATCAATTGTTCCTGAAGAACAGAATTTCTAAATTTATCTTGGAATCTCTGTCTCTCCACCCTTTTATAACTACCACTAAATCACTCCTACTTACCTTTGGCATAGTGAAAGTAAAGATGTGATTAAATCACCAATCCATGCTCTCCATTATAAAAAAATTAAACAGCCTCTCAGTATAAGTCCTTCAGCTCATATGGTACATTATTTTCTGATTACATCAGCAGTGATATGAAATATGTCTCAAATATGGTTTTACATTTTAAATCACAGATGAGATTTGAAAAGATGATGTATTGAATCTCTTATTACCAGCTCATTTTCTGTTTTAATTCACAATGAAAAAATATTCTTCATTTTTCTATTTTAATTAATATTTTTCATACAAATTAAGATGTGAATAAAACCAAACACGTTAAGCTTCTGCAAAGAGGTACACCTTGTAATTCTTCCATGGAATTGCAAGCTCTCGATAAAAATTCAGATGACATAGAATTCAGAACACTGTACAATTATGGTGTTTATATTTACAATTATTTCCAGGAATGAAGAATTAATTTAAGGAGTCATTCATGTCCTTACCTTTCCAATTACATTTAGGTTTTGAGGATTTAATATAAAGAATTTGATTAACAGTTAGAGAACATCGCAGTGGCTATGTTCAATCAAATGGCCTCTTCTGAAAGAGTCATGTTGCAAAAATGATCAGACAAAAACACAGTGGGTACACTTAAGGCCCTCAGGGAATAACCTATCTGACCAGATTAGGTATCTATGGCACATATGTCTACATATAAGAAAAGACCAAGGATGTTTCTTTAGGGTAAGATTAATTACAACCTAGAATTTTTTTGTTAATAAAGGAGGTCCACACAGATTAGCTAAGATGCAGTAACCAGTATTGCAGCTACCTACATTTCACGAGAGGAATAATTCTTTAAGAGTTTACATCATTGCTGACATACAATGGGAATAGCATACTTGGCTTTTTTTTTTTTTTTGGCTGTTTTCTGTTTCGTTTTTTTTTTTCATTTGAAAGAAGAAATTCATTTCTTGGTGGAGTCACAAGGAAGATTGGGCTTTTCTAACTGCTGAATACAGAAAAAACAAAGAAAATTAGTGTAGATCTCAATAAACATGATATTTACAGGATTAGATGAAAGAAAGCCCTCTTAGCCTTGCTTCTTTGTTATGTTTCTCTCCTGACTTCAGATAATTTCACTGTAAGATCTCAAGGTTAGCTGCTGCTAGCTTTGAAATTGCTTGAGATAATACGATGAATTACATTAGGCCAAGATCATCAAAACCAGAATAGCTGAGGCTGGAAGGGACCCCTGGAGTGCCATAGTTTAAGACTCTCTGCTCAGAGCAGGGCCAACTAGGGCTCAAAGTCTTTTCCAATTGGCTTTTGAATATCTCCAAGGATGGGGACTTCACAGCCTCTCTAGGAAAGCCATTCCAGCATATGACTACCCTAACACTAAAACAGGTGGGTTTTTCCTTATTTTTAAAGTAGAATTTCCAGTATTTCAATCAGTGTCCTTTGCCACTGAGAAATCTGTCTATAATTGCAAATATGAGGGCCTTGGGTGGATTGGAGGGCTACAAAATAATCTTTTTAAAGTGACCCAGAGCTATGGATGTAGAACTGCAAGTTCTGGTTCTCAAGGGGAACTTTAACAACCACAAATACTTCACTTTTAAGATATTTCTGTTTTTTTAAAACTTTAGTGCAACAATATAAATTTTGCCCTTCATAAGCAATCTTCATAAGATATTTACAGAACAAAGGCTGCAGAACAGCAGATACACATCTTGAAAAAGGGCCACAAATTCATTAAAACCTTGAGTAGTTTAAAAGTGTGTCTTTTAAAAGAAGAAGCTGCCAGTGAAGCAAGCTGGTGGGTTTATTGGTCCTATTCTAAGTTTTGCTTTTCCATTCATCTCAGGGTTTTTGGTAAAGCAGTGATGGAATACGTGCAAAAAAGGTATCTGGTTCCTGAATATCAGCTGGAGCAGCTATGGGAGTAGCTACGGGAGCTGTTTGGTGTTTTGGCAAGGCATTGCATTCTCTTGCATTCTCTTCAAATATATGGAAGACAGCTCCTTTTTTCTTGCTATTACTAATGGTGCTAATTTGGCTTCTCTAATTCATTTGAGGATTTCTGTATTTGGGGTGCAATTCATCTGCTTTCATTGGGCATATTTGAACAGGACTCAGGGTTCAATTTATGGCAGGAATCCACTACTCAAGAAAACACCACCTAGGTACATTTTAGATGTTTTAGAATTCCTTAACTGTCTTCTGATCATCACTGCAGAAGGGTTTGGGTCTCCCACAGATCCCGAGTAGTATCAGAGAAATGTCTTTCATTACTTAAGGCATTTGAGATGAAATTAAATTGAGATGAAATTGAGATTTTGATCCAAATTCTACACATCATAGACTGTTCTTCATCTATAAAAAATTAAGTCTAGACTTGCTCTAAAATTTTTACAACAATGACTCTGAAATTAAGCAAAGATCTCTGGGGCAGGAATGCAATTTTGCACACTTTTTTTCATCAATAACAATCTCAGAACTCATAATTGGTAATTAGTAATTTCCTGTAGTCTTTATTATAACTTGAATTATGTCTTCTTCTTTCCCCAAAGAAATTTACTAAACATTTTCAGGAAATTAATGCAAACTGATGAAAACTTATTCTTCTCAGTTCTTTCAGTAAAGTCAGGCTCTTTTGTTAAAAAATCATTACTCTTTTGTTCAAAAAGTCAGAAGCATGTAAAACATATTTTTAAAGTTTCTGACAAATAGCAAGGAAAAAGAAAAATAAAGTATATTATTTAAGAATTCCTTAAGTATTTTGAAGAAGTTTCCTTTCAAAATCCTTACATAACTCTGCTAATGCTGTCGCTTATAGTTGAAAATCTACACTCTTCTTCCTCTTCCCTCCCCAAAAGCTGAAATGTTCTTGGGAATTATTTGGAAATTATTTTTACTGAACAAGAATTTACAGTGAACAATACCACCCAAACCACCTGAAACAATGAAAATATTCTATTTCACTTCCACACAAAATTAATATTCCTCCATCTTTTTCTCAGGGCTCCTTTCATCTCCTCATTCCTCAAACTATAGATAATAGGATTCAATAAAGGAGTCACCACAGTATAAGAAAGTGAGAGCAACTTATCAACAGATGCAGAGTAGCTGGATTTTGGCCGCAAATACATGGAGCTTGCTGTACCATAGAAAAGAGTCACAACTAAAACATGTGAGGAGCAAGTGGAAAATGCTTTCTGCTGGCTTTCAGCTGATGACATCTTAAGAATTGTGGAAATGATGCAAATATAGGAATAAATGATCAGTAAGAAGGGACCCACAATAGCAAAGAGAGCCACGACAATGACTTGAATTTCACTTGGGGAAGTGTTACCACAAAGCAGCTCCAAGAGGGGTTGAATCTCACAGAAGAAGTGGTTGATAGCAAGACCACAGAATGGTAAGCTGAATGTTATGATGGTGTGTACTAAGCCTACAGCAGTCCCACAAATGTAAGTTCCAGCAACCAGGCTTTTGCAGATTCTACTGTTCATAATGATAGTGTAATGCAAGGGGTAGCATATTGCCATGTAACGGTCAAATGACATGGCAGCCAAGAGAAAACATTCTGCAACTCCAAAGAAAAGGAAGAAAAACATTTGCATTGCACATCCTATTTTGGAAATACCTATTGTTCCCACCATTAAATTCTCAAGAATCTTTGGGACAATGACTGACAAATAGCAGATATCCAAATAGGACAGCTGAGCGAGGAAGAAATACATGGGGGTGTGAAGGGTGTTATCACCATTTATTATCAGAGCAATCACTGTGTTAGCCATCAAGGTGAGGATATAAAGAGAAAATAAGACTACAAAGAGCAAAGGATGCAGGTGAGAGACTTCAAAAAAACCCAGGAGCCTGAATTCACTCACTTCACTGAGGTTCATGGGAATCATCCCTCTTTGGTACCTAGTAGAACTATTCTCTCTTCATTTTAGGGCTCAGTAGTTGATGAGGTTGTAAACAGCCAGGCAAAGTGGCAATCAAACTACAATTGGCCAACTGAATAGGCAGGATGAGTAGAATATATAGAAATTATCCAGATTTTGAAAAGATCTGAACAGATTATAAAAGTTTCTAAAGAAAATCAGGCAGTCTTATGCATATAATTTCATCTCTTTTTTGGCTGATTTTTCTTCTTTCATAGCATTGCCTTTGAAGTTTGCACATTTACTACTGTCTTCAAATTAGCAGCTACAGTTTTTACCCTGTAGAACAAGAAAAAAAAATATGTTTATAGCAGATATCTTTTTATGGACTAATCACTTCAAGTTTCAACAGCACCAGTGCATCAGTAACAGCATTTGAATATTACAAAGATAATTTCTCTGTTATCTAAGTAAGTGATCTGCTCCAGGGGATGATTGCTTCTCCCAAGGTCAAGTGGTCCAAAGCATCTTGTGACTCTATTCATAGGTAGGCTACACATCATGAGAAGGGTTAAAGGGCCATTGAAGACAGGCTTGCATGCACAAGGTTTACTTGTGGGATCCACAGCTGATGGCAATCATGTATTCTGAAGTTACCTTGTGGGGAGGGTGGTGGAACAAGAGGAAGAAAGAGAAAATAATGATGGAGTCTCCAGAAAAGCATTCTTCTCCAAGCACTCTTTCCAGTGAAGCAGAAGAGATTATTTTCCCCAGCACTATATACTGTCCACTGAGACTCGCTAGTGCTGATTGGAGCAATAAGGGATAGTTGTTACTCACAGGTTGGTTGCTAAAAGGGTGGGGTATGTATATTAGTTGGACTCACAGACACCCCTTCCGGTCTCTCCAGGTTTAGATAACTTGGAGCACACTTCTATATAAACCCAGATGTCCTACTGGAATAGCAAGACCCGTCTTTGGCTTTGAAGTAATTACTATTACTTCATAATGCACTCAAATTAATGAGAGAGTTGTCACATAGGCTCATCATATTTATGCTTTCTCAGCAAAATTTGAAGGGAAAGCTGTAGAGAGAGGGGTACAGTCTACATTCATTTGGGGATATAAATCCTGCTGAGATAGGGGTGGAAGGCTGGGCCAAAAACACACAGTGAAAACTAGTGAGGTCCCATTCATACTGCCAAAAAGAACAGTTCTTGAACTAATATAAACACTAAATTGTACCAGCTTCAGTGTCGGAAAGAACGATCCCAGAAGCAATCTAGTTACCCATGTGTTGTGGACCAGGAGAAGAACTCAGGATGCAGTTGCTATTGCTGCTTTTCCCACGTTGAAGTTTAGAAATAATTTCAAACCCATCACATGGTAAACAATCAATTCCCATAGGCAAGAGTAAAAAATGTATTTTGTAATTCAGTAGCTCTTGAAGATTAGTGAAGAAGAAAAAGGCTGATTTAAGTAGCTTATCTTGCAGGACTTTGATACGTGAATACCAAATAGCTATGCTCTTAACATCTCTTATCAACAAGAAATCTGTACCATGGTTTTCTCTGCTATAAGTCTCATGCTTTTGACAGTCCTCAGAAGCATGACTTTACATAAATTACAATAACAAAATTACATAACTGAGTTGGAATTTATTTCCAACTTATTTCCAATTTATTTCCAGGAATGTGACTGACCTAACATGCAGATGAATAACGTCATACATCCATGACATGAAAACCTACCACTGACTGTCCTTAAATGCTCCATGGAAAAATTGTAGAAAATGTTTAAATCATGACTTCTATAAGATTAAGAATTTCATCACTTTCATCACTTCATCACATATTTCCAGGGCTATAGACATATCACAGTATAAGTTTCCTCATGGTCTAGCTTTTGAACTCCAGATTAAAGATAACCAAAATAGTAACTTCAGTAAATTCATTCCTCTGAGCTTCCTTGAAATGCACTTACTATTGCTGAGGGAATTAACCTACTTTTTAACTGCTGAAGATATGTATTATGAATACCGCCTCTACCCATAATCCTTTCTAAAGGTTTCTTAATATTTTCAGAACTAAGAAATGGTGCTTTTAAGAGTCCTTTTGAAAACTGAATTCATTCACCTGTCTTCAGATATCTAAAATGTAGACACCTGTTTTTGAGGTATTTGTTTAGATTCTTTGCTCAATTGTGAGGTCTTTCTCCATCTCTAGGGAGATGTCTTTTTCTGAACTGGAGCCAGCTTCTATTGAAGCTTCAGAGTAACTTAGGAGAAGATCTTTGGCATTCTTTTTCCTTGTGGACCTCCCAGATCATCATCCAGGTGTACCTCTGCAGCTGTTCAGCATTCTGGCATGTGTTTCTGTGATCCACCGATTTTCCTTCTGAGTCTCAGAGCAGTGGGTATGGAAATGTTTAATTAGGACTGCTGGGATTACTTCATCTGCTTAAGAATTTTATTTCATAACTCCTTTGCAGAACCCATGACTTGGGGGAAAAGAGTCAGCCGTCCAATACAGGTGCAGAGTAACAAGCAAGTGAAGAGCCAAGCAACTACTTACATGAGAGGAGACATGCTATGACCTGCTGTCCTCCACTGAAAATAAAAAGGTTAAAATTGTACAAAATAATTGGATTTCCTTAATTTAAATCATTTTTGTATTTGTGTAATTAAATCACATTGTATAGAAACGACAGCTTGCCTTGAATGAGCTGTATGTCTTCGAGAGTTTGTATTAATTACAAGTGTTTTGAAGACTCACTTTCTATGGAACAATTTCCAGATGGCAATCCTCATTTCATTGTTCCTCAAACTATGGATGAGGGGATTAAACATTGGAGAAACAACAGCGTGGAAGAGGTAGAACAGTTTATCAACATATGCTGTGCACAAGTATAAATTGGGAGAGGAGTGGTTGGAGAGCAGCCCTGCAGAAAGGGATCTCGGAGTCCTGGTTGACAGCAGTCTCAATATGATTCATAGAATCATAGAATCATTAAGGTTGGAAAAGACCTCTAGGATCATCTAGTCCAACTGTCAACCCAACGCCTCCATGACTACTAAACCATGTCCCAAAGTGCCATGTCTACACATTTTTTGAACTCCTCCAGGGATGGTGACACCACCACCTCTCTGGACAGCCTGTTCCAATGCTTGACCACCTTTTCAGTAAAGAAATTTTTCCTAATATCCAATCTAAACCTCCCCTGACACAACTGACGCAACTTGAGGCCATTTCCTCTCGTCCTATTGCTAGTTACTTGGAAGAAGAGGCAAACACCCACCCCACTACAACCTCCTTTCAGGTAGCTGTAGAGAGCAATAAGGTCTCCCCTCAGCCTCTGCTTCTCCAGACAAAACAATCCCAGTTCCCTCAGCCACTCCTCATATGACTTGTTCTCCAGACCCTGCACCAGCTTCATTGGCCTTCTCTGGACACGCTCCAGCTACTTAATGTCCTTCTTGTACTGAGGGGCCCAAAACTGAACACAGTATTCAAGGTGCAGCCTCACCAGGGCCGAGTACAGGGACACGATCACTTCCCTACTCCTGCTGGCCACACTATTCCTGATACAAACCAGGCTGTCATTGGCTTTCTTGGCCACCTGGGCACACTGCCAGCTCATGTTCAGCCAACTGTCAACCAGCACCCCCAGGTCCTTTTCTGCCAGGCAGCTTTCCAGCCACTCTTCCCCAAGCCTGTAGCGTTGCATGGGGTTGTTGTGACCCAAGTGCAGGACCCAACACTTGACCTTGTTAAACCTCATACAATTGACCTCGGCCCATCGATCCAGCCTATCCAGATCCCTCTGCAGAGCCTTCCTACCCTCAAGCAGATCGACACTCCCACCCAGTTTGGTGTCATCTGCAAACTTACTGAGGGTGCACTCAATCCCCTCATCGAGATCATTGATAAAGATATTAAACAGAACTGTTCCCAATACTGAGCCCTGGGGAACACCGCTTGTGACTGGCCGCCACCTGGATTTAACTCCATTCACCACCACTCTTTGGGCTCAGCCATCCAGCCAGTTTTTTATCCAGTAAAGTGTACACCAGCGTAAATCATGAGCAGACAGCTTCTCTAGGAGAATGCTGTGGGAGACAGCATTCAAAGGCTTTACTAAAGTCCAGGTAGATAACATCTACAGCCTTTCCCTCATCCACTAGGTGGGTCACCTGGTCATAGAAGGAGATCAGGTTGGTCAAGCAGGACCTGCCTTTCATGAACCCATGCGGGCTGGGCCTGATCCCCTGGTTGACCTGCACATGCCTGTTGAGCGCACTCAAGATTAACTGCTCCATAATTTTTCCCCAGTACTGAGGTCAGGCTGACAGGCCTGTAGTTCCCCGGATCCTCCTGCCGGCCCTTCCTGTAGATGGGCATCACATTGGCAAGGCTACAGTTGTCTGGGCCCCCCCCTGTTAACCAGAACTTCTGATAAATGATGGAGAGTGGCTTGGCAAGCTCCTCCACCAGCTCCCTCCGTAGTCTTGGGTGGATCCCATCCAGCCTTGTAGACCTGTGAGTGTCCAGTTGGCATAGCAGGTCATTAACTGCTTCCTCCTGGATTATGGGGAGTTTATTCTGCTCTCTGTCCCTGTCTTTCAGCTCAGGGGACTGAATGCTCAGGGGGCTGAATACCCTGGGGATAACTGGTCTGACTTTTAAAGACTGAGGCAAAGAAGGCATTAAGTACCTCAGCCTTTTTCTCATCCTTGGTGGCAATGTTGCCCCCCGCATCCAATAAAGGAAGGAGATTCTCTTTGGCTCTCTTTTTGTTGTTAATGTATTTGTGAAAACATTTTTTTTTTTTACAAATGAGAGGAGTGGCTGGAGAGCAGCCCTGCAGAAAGGCATCTGAGGTGCTGGTTGACAGCAGTCTCAATATGAGTCAGCAGTGTGCCCTGGCAGCCAAGAGAGGAAACTGCATCCTGGGGTGCATCAAACACAGTACAACCAGCCCATCAAAAGAGTTGATTAACCCGTTGTATTTAGCATTTGTGCAACCTCGCCTTGAATACTGTGTGCAATTCTGGGCCCAATAATTTAAGAAGGATGTGAAGGTCCTTGAATGCGTCCGGAGGAGGGCAACAAAGCTGGTGAAAGGACTGGAAGGCTTGTCTTATGAGGAGTGGCCAAGGACTTTGAGTTTGTCTACTTTGGAGAAAAGGAGGCAGAGGAGTGACCTCATTGCTCTCTAGAGATTCCTGAGACAAAAAAGTGGAGAGGAAGGTGCTGATCCAGTGTTAGAATGACCTTCACTCCCTGGGATCCAGTGATAGAACATGTGGGAATGGTTAAAAGCTGTGTCAGGGGAGGTTCACACTTGACATTAGGAAACATTTCTTTACAGAGAGGGTGGTCAAACTCTGGAACAGGCTTCCTAGAGAGGTGGTCAATGCCCCAAGCCTGTCAGTGTTTAAGAGGCATTTGGACAATGGTCTTAACAACGTGCTTTAACTTTTGGTTAGTCCTGAAGTGGTCAGGCACTTGAACTAGATGATCATTGTAGGTCCCTTCCAACTGAACTATTTCTATTCTATTCTATTCTATTCTGTTCTATTCTATTCTATTCTATTCTATTCTATTCTAACATTCTCTGTGTTTTTTGACCTAGGTCTTTGGTACACAGCTCTACTAGAGCTAAAATATAGGCTAAACAGTCAGATGTGGTGTAAGGTAAACACAGATGTGAGGAACAAGTGGAGAAAGTCTTTTGTCTTCTGAAGGAATCATCAGAGTGAAGGAATCATGAAACTTCAAACTGAAGGAATCATCAAAACTGTCCTAATTATTTCAGTGTAGAAAATAATGATCAAGGAAAAGGGGATGACCACAATGCTAAAGATAATTATATAATTTGTTTCTGTATGTGTCCACAAAGGCAAGTTTCAGTAGAGGAGGGGTGTCACAGAAGAAAATAATAGTTTCATGAGAGCTGCTGAAGGTCAATGAAAACACCAGATAAGTCCACTCCATTTGTACAGGGATGTTGTTCAGATATGAGTCAGCTACCAGCTTAATGCAGAGCTCTCTTGTCATATGAATATAATGCAGGGGTCATGTAGGGCCACATAACAATCATGGGCCATTGCAGACAAAAGGAGATGTTCTGTGACACCCGGAAAATGGAAGAAATATATCTGGGCTGCACAACTCATGGAGGAGATACTTCTACCCTTAGTCAGGAATTCAACCATCATCTTGGGCAGGGTTATTGAGGTGTTCTGAGGAAGAAATACAGTGGGATTTGAAGGGCAGAGTGTCCAACAATGATGAGGATAATCAAACCATTTCCTACCACAGTCACTGAGTAGGTGATCAAGGAAAACATGATGAGCAAATCTTGCAGTTTGGGGACGTCAGAAAATCCCAGAAGTATAAATCCAGACATTGTGATGTCATTTCCTTTCAAAATTCCCTGTATGCAGGTCCTTCTGAAGACAAGGAATTTAGAAAACATGGTTGTTTCACTCACATAAGGAGAGACCCCATCACAAGATCTTTTAAGAGATATGAAATAACATGCCATATAATAACAATAATAACAAATAACAATGCCATATTTACATTCCCCATCTTATGATAATAGTGGTATGCTTAAATGCATGGCTTAAAAAATAAAGAGAAAATCCTTATGCCTGAGAAGCGCATTACTTTCTCTGAGTTCAAAAGACTGGGATTTGAATTTTTACAAAGAAAGTTTGGGGATTCATCTAGGAATGGTTAAAACTTTTTCAAAAACAAAATCTAAGATGTCTTGTTTACAGACAAGTAAAAATGTTGAAAAGATTGGAAATGAAAATGCATAAGATTTTTAAACTCCTTAAAGTTAAAAGACTATGAACATTTTTTTAATGGAGGCAAGATTTTCTTTGGCAAAACAGAACTTAATCTGATTGTGTGAGCTGGCACAGGCAGGACACAGGAACAACCACAAAACCACGGATGAAATGCAAAGAGTAATTTTGTTACCTTGCCAACTGGGGGATCCCTGAAGCAGCACCCGGGCAGAGGCACACAAGGAGGAACGCAGGCACCACGGAGCTCGGTCCATGCTAGAGGATTGCTGAACCTGCTGTTTTCACCTGTATATCAGGGATTCACACAGGCGTAGTTTACCACTGTGCTTTGATCTTTCCCACAGCAGGGCAGGAATCTCAAGCATGTTCAATAGGGTGCCTCTGAGCCTATCACAAGCCTATGTTATCTAAACACAGATGTTCTACTTGTCAAGCACAGAAGACTAAACAACGATTAGTATGGTATATGTGTTTTTTGACATCTCAGCTGCAAGTCACTTGAGTGTGTTTACTATCCTCCTCGCCAATCTTCCATTATTTTCCCACACTGATGTAGGCAAGGAATGTACATTATGAAAAAATAAAAAATAAAACCAGGGAGTTTAGGGGAGATTTTTTTGTCTCTGTTGTTCTTTTTCTTTATTTATTTGTCTCCTATTCATGTGGTGGACAAGAGATGTAGATATGAGGTAAAAATTATTGGAGAATCACAAAAAATGGAGGCTATTCCACAGCAAATCGAATACGTTTTGCAATCTGTAGAATCAGACATTAATTCCCTTGTAATTAGCAGACTCTGATATGAATACACAGTTTTCTGACAGCCAGAGATTTTTCAAGAAGTGCTGCAACTCCTAAGGAAATACAATTGAGTAGCTAACCCCTGAGGAAGTCTATACTTCCTTGCATTTTTTTTGCTTTTTTCAAACTGACTACCAACACCTGTTACCTTGTGAAGGCAAGTGTCGTGGTTTAGCCCCAGCCGGGAACTAAGCACCACGCAGCCACTCGCTCACTCCCCCCTGGTGGGATGGGGGAGAGAATCGGAAGAGCAAAAGTAAGAAAACTCGAGGGTTGAGATAAAGACAGTTTAATAAGTAAAGCAAAAGCTGCGCATGCAAGCAAAGCAGAGCAAGGAATTCATTCACCACTTTCCATGGGCAGGCAGGTGTTCAGCCATCTCCAGGAAAGCAGGGCTCCATCACGCATAACGGTTTCTTGGGAAGACAAACACCATCACTCCGAATGTCCCCCCGCTTCCTTCTTCTTCCCCAGCTTTATATACTGAGCATGACATCATGTGGTATGGAATAGCCCTTTGGTCAGTTTGGATCAACTCTCCTGGCTGTGTCCCCTCCCAGCTTCTTCTGCACCTGACAGAGCATGGGAAGCTGAAAAGTCCTTGACTAGTGCAGCAACAACTAAAACATCTCTGTATTAGCAACACTGTTTTCAGCATAGATCCAAAACATAGCCCCATACCAGCCACTATAAAGAAAATTAACTCTATCTCAGCTGAAACCAGGACAGTATCCACCCCTTATTCCATACCATTTACGTCATGCTCAGGTCTCACACTATCCAATACATTCTCATTACCCACCATCACCCTTCCCATCCTTTGATATAATACACACATATCGTTCCCTTAGTCTATGGACCACCCCTACAAAATATTTGTAAAATGTCCATAAATGTCCACAAAATGTCCACTGAGTTCATTTAGTCCATGACTTTGGGCTTCATCTCTTATGGTTGTTACTCAGGACAGGAGAGGTGGTGTGTTTCTTGGAGTTATTGGGCACCAAAGCCAGCTCAGGTCAGGTCACTGCTGCACTTGCACTGCTTCTTGTAAGGCTTCTCCTCCATTTGTTCAGGTGGTTCCAGCTGTAGTAATTCCTATAACATGCAACTCAAATCATGGGTTACAACAATTTAAAGGTATATCCATTACAATGTCCACCCCAGTCCTTTTGGGCCAGGTTATAGGGTTTAACATTGCAACGAACTCCTCCCCTTGCTCCTAGCCTGGCTAGCAACAAGGGGTTCCTGCTATAGCAATTCCCACAACATGCAACTCAAATCCCGGGATACAACAATTTAAAGGTATTTCCGTTACAATCTCCACCCCTGGTCCCTTTGGACCAGACCATTGGGTTTAACATTGCAATGAAGTCCTCCACTTGCCCCTGCTCCAGCTTGGACTTATCCACAGAATGTAGTACCTTCAGAATTAAACTTGCTCTAACATGGCCTCATGCACAGCCACTGATGCTTCAAGGTGTACCTGCTGCAGCATGGACTTCATCCACAGCCACAGATGCTTTGAGGTGCACCTTATCCAGCATGGACTTATCCTTGGGCCACAATCCCTTCAGAGGTATACCTGCTGTGGCACAGACATAACCATGGCCACAGACGTCTCAAGATATACCTGCTCTGGCATGGGCTAATCCATGGGCACAGACTTTGGGGTGTCCTGCTCCCACGTGGATTCATCCACAGGTCACAGTCCCTTCGACTCGAGTTCACACCAGAGTTCCAGCCTGTCCTGTACAGCAGAACAGAAACAGCAGCGATGCCCTGGCCATCTGCCAGCCCAGGCGCAAGGCCATTGCTGTTATCAAAATGTTCCCAGGCACAGCAGAGAAAGATGAGATGATAAGCAGTACAGCAGCACGGCAAGCAGTGAAAGCAAAAAGCAGCCACTAACGAGCCCTAGACTCTAACATACAGTAAGGCAAGCAAGCCTATGACAAGCACAGAAGCCTGCTGATTAATAGCTAAACAGCAATAACAGCTATAAATTCTATCATCTGGCACATTCCAATCAAATCTGTCATTATCTCGAACCCTTCGAGCCCCACGTTGGGCGCCAAAAAGGACTGTCGTGGTTTAGCCCCAGCCAGGAACTAAGCACCACACAACTGCTCACTCACTCCCCCCACAGTGGGATGGGGGAGAGAATTGGAAGAGCAAAACTAAGAAAACTCAAGGGTTGAGATAAAGACAGTTTAATAGGTAAAGCAAAAACTGCGCACGCAAGCAAAGCAAAGCAAGGAATTCATTCACTACTTCCCATGGGCAGGCAGGTGTTCAGCCATCTCCAGGAAAGCAGGGCTCCATCATGCGTAATGGTTACTTGGGAAGGCAAACACCATCACTCCGAATGTCCCCCCTTCCTTCTTCTTCCCCAGCTTTATATACTGAGCATGACGTCATATGGTATGGAATAGCTCTTTGGTCAGTTTGGATCAACTCTCCTGGCTGTGTCCCCTCCCAGCTTCTTCTGCACCTGACAGAGCACGGGAAGCTGAAAAGTCCTTGACCAGTGCAGCAACAACTAAAACATCTCTGTATTATCAACACTGTTTTCAGCACAGATCCAAAACATAGCCCCATACCAGCCACTATAAAGAAAATTAACTCTATCTCAGCTGAAACCAGGACAGTAAGAAATGTCTTAGTAGATAAAAAAGTCTCATTTTTGTACTTTACTACAGGAACTCATTTCATTTAATGCTGCATAGTGCTCCAGTCATATTTTCTGCCTGTGACAAAAAAAAAAAAAGCATGTCTGTTTAAATGCATCTCTATTTTTACAACACCCAATGCTTTCATTTCCCCCGAACACATAAAAGAAAAAAAAAATCATAAAGGAGTTGCATAAGGAGTATCATAGCATAAGAAGTTGGTAAAACAATATAAAAATGCCCACAGATCATAGAAAAACATTACCTGTCACACAATCTATGCTGTCTCTGAACACTCTGATAAAGGCCAGGATTGCCCTTACCGTAATTCTTCATTAACAGAATTACTGTGGACACTAAGACTGATAGTGAATTTCCAAAATGCTTGTGAGGATTTAAAGAACATTTCCCATTATGTTTTAAATAAGTTTGATAGTGTAGGAAAATCAAACGTGAACTTGCTTCAAACACCCCATTGCATTGTCCGTATATTGATGTGCATGTAAAATTTGGGATGTCTCTGTTTCTCAGCAAGTGTCTGCACCACTATCCTGGTATTCATGGTCTTTCCCTTTTTCTTACAAAAAAAAAAAATTCAGATTATTATGAAAATACCTTTAGTGCTGGGCAGACAGAAATCCTTTCACCTGCTTCTCACAACTCAGTGTGATGAGTCTGCTGTATGGCTATGCCACAGCTGTATATTTAAAAGGCTGGTCAAGTGACACTGTGAACTTGGTTTGCAAGAAAGACATCAGACTGTGTTGTGCCTAGTCTATGTCCTGTGGAGGTGAGGGTGAGGAAGATTCTGTATGTGTCTGTTTGGGATGACTTTTTCTTAGTTATCTGAAATGGTCTCTGTGCATGCTCTTCCCTTATCTCCTCTCTGTAGCCTAGGTAATATATGTTGCTGCCTTTACCTGTCTGTTCTCTTCTGTCTTGAGTAAAACATGGGTTGCTAATCTAAACAATCCATGTACATGCTTATGCACAGAAGCTGTTTAGCCTACATTTCTCATTTTTCTGAGAAACTTGAGTGTAGATGCCAGCTGATATTCACTGGTGCTCAGTAAACTGTGGACTCAACCCATGTTGATGACAATCAAGTCCTGGCATAGAACTTCTCTCCAGGTATAAAACAGAATGCTGCCTTTCCTGCAGTGTGAGCTGGTATTTGAGGCAGGGTAGTCACTAAACTTCTTTGATATATAACTCTACTAGCAATATATTCACCAGGGGAAAAATTGACATGGGAAAGGAAAAAAAAAAAGATCGTTAGATCTGTGCTCTCTTCCATGTATGTTATCAGGCAAGACACTTCAGATCATGTTAACTTAGCATTCTGACCAATCAAATAGATATCCTCGTTCTTATTATTTCATGGAAACACAGGAAATACTCTTGAAGTTGTCCTTGATAGGATAACTAGTTCACTGCCATCAGTACCATTGTACACTCACCCCTTCATAGTGAGAACAAAGCTCTGGACTGTCTGATTGCCACAACCTTTCAAATATTAGTGACTTTGCAATGATATTGCTCCCTCAGTATGTGTGAGTGCATCCCTTCAGGGTCCATGGACTTGCATCTGTCTAGTCTGTTTAATGGTGTCTGACACGATCTTCCTTCACCAAAGTTAAATCTTCTTTTCTCTGGAATTTCACACTGGTTTAAGGAGCCTGGGAAACCTGAAGGCAAATCTTATCAGTAATGACCAAGGCGAAGAAAGTATTCAGTACCTCAGGTTTTTTCATGTCCACTGTCATCAAGTCCCTTCTACTATTCTGAAGTAGAGTGATGGTTTTGTGATATACCTGTAGAAGCTAGAAGTCCTTTTTGTAGCCCTTCACATCCCTCACCATATTTGATTTCAAATAGGTTTTGGATTTCCTAACCCCGTTGCTGCACGCTTATATAGTTTCTCTATACTCCTCCTTGGTCACCTGTCCCTTCTTCCACTTCTTGTATGCTTCCTTGTTAGGTTTGAGTCCAATCAGTGTCTTCTTGTTCATCCATGCAGGCCTCCTGCCACCTTTGCTTGACCTCCTGCACATGGGGATGAACCATACTTAAGGTCTGTTTCAAGGATCATTCTGAAATCAGCTAGCTTTCCTTGACACCTTTTCTCTCAAAGATAGTCTCCCATGGAAGTCTTCCAAGCAGATTGCTGAGAAGGCA